>NC_057411.1:49471285-49771285 GCF_019320065.1 Cervus canadensis | reverse complement strand
CGGAGAGAGCCCCCACCCCCCAGGAGCCCCACCTGTAGGCGCATCAAGTCACAGACTCTGTGGGGGCTCTGGTGTTGAGTCTGGTCATTTGAAAAGAAAACTTGAGGACCGCAGCCCTGCCCTCAGCCATGACCCTGTGCCCTTCACTCAACCCTAGGCCCACAGGGCTGCCCCGATGCCCAGGGACGTTTCCCGGGGAGGCCGTGACCCGACACCCTGGCTGGGGCCCTGCCTGGCCCATTTCTTCTGCTCTTCAGCACCGCCCTGGCCACTGCAACATCTGCCTGGCTCAATCTCCTCTGCTCTCCTGCAGAAGCACGTGCTATGTTCATGGAAAGCCAAAGCCATTAGATTGCTTTTTTTTAAAAGCTGATTTTAAAAGACCCAGGGGAAGTGCCCGCTGTATTTAAAAGGATTGTCTGGGGGCACTGACCCTAGGAACTGGATAAAAGGCATTAGATGTTCAGCACCCAGCCCATCACCTGCTGTGGCCCAGGGGGTTTGGTTGGTGGCGGGGGGTGGGGGGCGGGAGGGCTGCCCCAGGTGACCCTCCCCCAGGGTCCTTCTCTGGGCTCCAGCCTCCCGAGGAGACCTGGGAATGGGTCTGACCTGGTCCTTAGCAGCCGGGGTGGGCAGTGCCGGGCCAGCATCTGGGCCTCACCCTTAAGCCCCAGCAGCTGCCTGGGGCGGGTTGCCATTGGTGGGGGCAGTGGCAGGAGTCCGTGGGCATACAGGCCTGGTTCCAGGACCCCCAGGCATCCACCCACCCACAGGCTCATTCTGTGCCAGGAGCCCTGTCAGCCTGCAGACACAGCTGGGCCCTTGCTGTGACATGTCTGCTTAACCTGCTGAAAAATGACAGGAACAGCTAAGATTTCCTGCGAGTTTTAAAGAGCTATGTTTATTCAAGCACGAGGATTGCACAGTCTTCGATTGATCTTTTATTCACCGCTCATGAAAATGCAAAGTCTATGAGTCATTGAAGATGCTCTTGGATGAATAAAATAAAAGAACCAACTTACACTGTCTTAAATTACATGGGTATTTATCATCTTTACAGGAAGCCTGGAAGTAGCCTTCTTACCCACCAGAGCTTGTTAACAAAGTCATCAAAGACTGGGTTCTTTTTTCACTTCTCCACCCCAACTGCCCCACCCCCAATCTTTTGCATTTCAACAATGCCTTTCCTCATGGTCTCAAGATGGCTGCTGTAACTCCAAACATCCTATCCTCACAGGTTGAGACTCAACCCTGGGGACGAGGTTGGGCAAGGATGTGCGTAGGCAAAGGGGCCCTCCGCCCCCCATGATTGCCCTGTTTGGTTAATCAGGGCAATCTCCCTTTGATGACAAACCTAGGCAGTTTATTAAAAAGCAGAGAAGTCACTTTCCCAACAAAGGTCCATATAGTCAAAGCTATGGTTTTTCCAGTAGTCATGTATGGATGTGACAGTTGAACTATAAAGAAAGCTGAGCGCCAAAAGAATTGATGCTTTTGAGCTGTGGTGTTGGAGAAGACTCTTGAGAGTCCCTTGGACTGCAAGGAGATCCAACCAGTCCACCCTAAAGGAAATCAACCCTGAATATTCATTGGAAGGACTGATGCTGAAGCTGAAGCTCCAATACTTTGGCCACCTGATGTGAGGAGCTGACTCACTGAAAAAGACCCTGATGCTGGGGAAGATTGAGGGCAGGAAGAGAACAGAGGATGAGATCATTGGATGGCATCACTGACTCAATGGACATGAATTTGAGCAAGCTCCAGGAGATGGTGATGGACAGGGAGGCCTGGCGTGCTGTGGTCCATGGCGTCGCAAAGAGTCGGACCCGACTGGGTGACTGAACAGCAGCAGCCCTCTGATCAGGGAGGAGAACTTTTCCCTGGAAGCCCTCACAGGCTTCCTGTGTGACTCACCGGTAGAACTGGGTCACACTCGCTCCCACCAGTAAAGAGGAAAGGGAGGGCGGGGACTGACTGACTCCAGCCATGTTCCTCCTTCGGTGGGTGTGTTGCCAGTCCAACTGCAGCAGGGTCTGTTAGCACAGAAGGCAACTGTGTCTAATGCTGACCTGAGATCCCCGCATACCGGGGTCCTGCCACCCAGGTGCTTGCTTGACGTGACTTGGTTTACCCAAATATGAAAATTCGTGAAAGGAAGCACATCGTTTTCCAGACCCTCTCGACATTGTCAAGCTTGGGCCTTGCTGCCAGGCCTGGGTTCCAATCCCACCTCTGCCACTCACTGCTCACATGGGTCTCAGACACATTTCTTAGCCTCGGTTTCCATTCGACAACCGTACTGGGCACCTGCTCTATGCCATGCAGTGTTCTGGGTGCTTGGGATTCATCCATGAACAAAACAGACATCCTTGTCCTCGTGGAGATCATGTTCTAGGGCCGGGAGACAGAGAAGTCTCACTAGATAGAGAAAATAAGTAGATCTTTATTATATACTGAAAGTGAAGGACTAGGGAGGGGAGACAAGGCGCAAGATGCAGACAGAGTTGGAAAGGAGTGCCAGGAAGTCACTATTTTAAGTTGGGTGATCAGGGCAGGCTTCACGGAGGAGGTGACCTTTGTGTGACGACTTGAAGGAGGCGAGGGAAGGACATTGCAACCAGAGGGAACAGCCAGGGCAGTGATACTAAGGCAGGTAGCTGTGCCCGGCAGTCTCCGGGACAGCAGGAGGCCTGCATGGCTGGAGGAGAGTGAAGAGGGAGTGGGGAGGGCTGGAGGAAGAGCTCAGGAGGGTCCTGTGTGTCTCAGTGTCGTGGCCTCTGGGTGCTGTGCTGATGGGAGGGCAGGGTGGGGAGAGGGGCCCAGAGCCCCAGCCCGAGACCGCGGCAGCTTGGACGACAGTCTGAGGGGGCATCTCCTTCCAGATTGTCTTAGAACCCAGCCAGCTTCACGGTACACAGTGGGACTCCGTGTGAGACGGAAATAGGTCAAACATCCAGCGCATAGCAGGTCCTTGGGAAAAAATGAAAGCTGTTACCGTTGTTACAAACAACTTGAAACTTGCCCAGGAAGATGAATCTGGTCCTCTGGACCTTCTTCCCATGACCGAGTTCTGTGCTTTCGGAGCATCTGTTTCCAGCTGGGGTCTTCTGTCGTCCTGCTCATGATGCTTCAGCACGAGCCCCGACTCCGAAATGATGAGAAGATGAGGAAGTGAGACCAGGAACGCAGTGCTTTCTGATCCGTGCGGTCCGGGGGCTGGGCGTGCTCGTGTTTGCAGAAAGAGTGAAGGAGACACGGGGGGAGGGATGTGTGTGTGTGAGTGTGTGTGTATGTGTGAGTGTGTGTGTGTGTAAGTGTGTGTGTATGTGTGTGTGAGTGTGAGTGTGCGTGTGTGTGTATGTGTGTGTGAGTGTGAGAGTGTGTGTGAGTGTGAGAGTGTGTGTGTGTTTGAGTGTGTGTGTGTGTGAGAGAGAATGTGTGTGTAAGTGTGTCTGTAGGTGTGTGTATGAGTGTGTGTATGAATGCATGTGTGTGTGTGGTGTGTGTTTGTAAGTGTTTGTGTGCATGTGTGGGGGTGTGTGTGCATGGTGTGTGTGTATGCGTGTGAGTGTGTGAGCTTATGTGTGTGTGCGTGTGAGTGAGTGTGCGTGTGCATGTGTGTGTGTGCATGTGTCTGTGTGTGAGTGGACATGTGTCTGTGAATGTGTGTGTGTTTGTGTGTTGAATGTGTTTGTGAGTGTGTGAGTGTGTGTGTCAGTGTCAGTGTGTGTGTGTGAGTGTGGTGTGTGCGTGAATGTGTTTGTGAGTGTGTGACTGTGTGTAAGTGTGTGTGTGTGTGTGTGTGTGTCGTGCACCAGCTCTGCCTGTAACTTGGTAACAGCAGGTGGGGTCGTCCACAAGGACACACCCCTCTGGGGATCATGGACGGCCACACCCAGAGCTGGTCTGGGCCTCGGGGGGTGACAGGGACCTGTGTTCCAGGAGCGTTCGTGGGAACCGGACGCCAGGGGAGAGCGGTGGACAGTCAGGGCAGGACGGACTCTCAGATGATGTGGGCCTGTGGTTTCCACAGGGAGGGTCTGCGTCCGAGGCGAGGCTGGGGCCTGGGCGGGTGGGGACCCCGCTGCCCCCAGCCAGCTCGCTCAGCTCTGCGGACGCCTGAGTTCTGGGTCCGCCTGTTGCTGTGGCGTCAGCCGCTCTCCTTGTCCCAGGCCCCAGCACCGAGCGCCCCTCAGCTGACCGCCCCGAGGGACTGCCCTGCGCATCCCAGTCTCTGCCTTTGTAAGAGTTTTCCATCCGGCGTCCTCTTGTCTACATACTTTCGTGTCTCTTTAAGGGACTGTGTGAGCCTTTTCCCATCATGCGTTTGTCATCACGTTTCAATACCTAACCAAATTCGTTCAGTTGCCTGGCCCACGGCAAACTTGGAGCCATTCCTCAGCTGTTAAACGGTTGCATGGATTCCAGCCGGCGCCGGGGTGATCAGTCTCCTTTGCCTCATCTCACTGATTTATCGTGACAACCGTGGGAGATCAGTATGATTAACCCTTTGTTACAGAGGAGGACTCTGAGGCTCAGAGAGGTTCAGTTACTTGCCCCAGGTCACACAGCTGGCCAGCAGCGGGAGCGAGGATCCACACCCAGGCTTCCTGTCTCTAAAGCCCAGCGTTCACGTATCACCTCATCCTGTAGTTAACGCTGCAGCTGACACTGTGCGGGTGGGCTTCTGTGGACGTTCACAGTCGTTTCCTTGAGATAGAGTCCCAGAGACAGACGGCTGGGTTAGCGGGTAGGAGCCATTCGCAGACTCCTTTGAGTCGGTGCCAAACGGTATTCCAGAAAGTGCCACCGATTGTCTTCCCACCACGGCCCGCCCCCTCCTGACCGTTTCTCAGAAATGACCATGGTTGACCGCCAAAGGGGGGGCCTCTCGGGTCACCCACAGCGGCTCGGAGCCCTTCGTGACTCTCGGCTACTTGCTTAGGCAGATAGAATGTAAGGATAGCATACTACCTTGATGAGGACTTTTAGCAGACGACAGAGGATGAGATGGTTGGATGGCATCACCAACTCGATGGACATGAGTTTGAGTAAGCTCCGGGAGTTGGTGATGGACAGGGAAGCCATGCAGTCCATGGGGTCGCAAAGAGTCGGACACGATTGAGCGACTGAACTGAATGTATTTGGACTCTATTTTTAGCAGGCAGAGATCTGGATTTACTGTCTGGCCTTAACCTCAGGCACCTGGGCAGCTACAGTCCACTCAGCAGCAGAGATAACCCGGGGGGGTGGGGGGTGGGCACTAGCGGGACCCAGCTCTCGGGGCAGAAAAGCTGCTTTTATTCAGTCTCCTGGTGCCTCCGTGATGTAGACTCAGGTTTAAAGGGGTACTCGATATCCCTCTGCACATTTTTCTCCTTTGAGGAATAGTCAGTGCCGTCATAGCTTTAAGAAGATTGGAAAATGAGCCAAACCCCAGAGCCAAGGGTGTCCGGGAGCCAGCCGTCACTGGGGGCCGAATCGCTGCAGGCGGCGTTTGCAGAGGACAACAGTTCTCCCGCACAGGCCCCGGGGGAGCCTGTTCTTCCCAAGTCAGGGTGCAGCTGCAGGAGTTACACCGGTGCAAGATTGAACAAAGCGGGCTCGCTCGCTCCCGGTAGGGAGACAGATCCGGAACCGAGTGCTGGTCTCCGACCTCCCGGGTGAGTGACGTCAGTCCAACAATGACCTGGACGGTGTCCCCGCACGACTCGGGGCTCACGTCACGGGCGCTCGTAGGATGCCCTGCACGCTGCTGTCCTCCCAGCTCAGCAGACCCAGCCGAGGACGTGGGGCCCAGAGAGGTCAGGGACCTGCCGAGGGGCACACAGCACGGTGCGCGGGGCGAGCCTGCATCACCCGGGTAACCCCGACGTCCAGGCTCTCAGCTGCTCAGCTTTTTGTCCAAAGAGCCAGCCGCTCCTTGGAGACGTGGAAGGAAGGCTTTCCAAGCCCGCGGGCGGCTGTGAGCATGGAATGGTACATGCAGTCCTGTGCCCTGGGCGAGGGGATGGGGGACGGGGAGACCCAGGAGAGGCCCACCACCTTGGTCCGCGTGGGGCTG
Organism: Cervus canadensis; assembly: GCF_019320065.1. Classification (NCBI taxonomy): domain Eukaryota; kingdom Metazoa; phylum Chordata; class Mammalia; order Artiodactyla; family Cervidae; genus Cervus; species Cervus canadensis. The sequence goes on along the minus strand of NC_057411.1, from coordinate 49,765,221 downwards.
GGGGCTGAGCTGAGAGGGCCCCTCCCGGCAGGGCCACTGGAGCCCCCAGGTCGCCGTGGGAGGGTGCGCTGTGGGCATTGACCAGTCCACGTGCTGAAAGGCGCTGCTGACCGGGCTGAGCAGAACCCGGCCCCGGGGACCCTGAGACCCTCCGGAGATTCTGATTCCTGGAGAGCTCTTCCCAAACCGACCAGCCTGAGGAGCCGCCTGCGGTGAAGGGAGGCTGCCCGATTGCCCTCGCCTCCCGAACCTGCAGGGCACCACACAGGACGCTATTCAGAGGTCGGGGCTCCCGGATCAGACCCCAGGAGCTCCTCTCCCCCGCCACCATCCGTGTCATCAAGACCTGCACTGCAGAAGGCTCTTACCCTCTCCGGGTAGTGATAACCTCCGTGTAATAGCAACACATGTGTTGCATTCTGATTTTCTGTGTTTATCTTGGATGCGTGGGTCTTGGTTACTGTGCGGCTTCTTCTCTAGCTGTGGCGGGCAGGGCTAGCTGCGGTGTGTGGGCTTCCCATGGCGGTGGGTTCTCTTGCTGTGGCGCGCCGGCTTTAGGGCGTGCAGCCTTCAGTGCTTGCAGCCCTCAGCTCAGGAGCTGTGGCACACGGGCCCAGCTGCCCCGCGGGTGTGGAATTCTCCCGGACCAGGGGCGGAACGCCTGTCCCCTACACTGGCAGGGGGATTCTTTACCACTGACCACCAGGGGAGCCCCGTCATAAGTGTTCTTCTGATAGCTTTGTACTTGTAATTTTTACTAGTAACTAGCTTTTTACTAGTTACTTTTTACTAGCTTTTTACTAGTACTAGTAAAAGTAGTACTAGTACTACTTTGTACTAGTAGCTGTAATAACAACCTCATCCAGAATAAGCTATTAAATATTTAGAGCCTGTGACCATAAGAACCTAGGCAGCATATTAAAAAGCAGAGACATAACTTTGCTGACAAAGGTCCGTCTAGTCAAAGCTGTGGTTTTCCCAGTGGTCATGTACGGATGTGAGAGTTGGACCATAAAGAAAGCTGAGTGCCGAAGAATTGATGCTTTTGAACTGTGGTGTTGAAGAAGACTCTTGAGAGTCCCTTGGACTGCAAGGAGACCCAACCAGTCCATCCTAAAGGAGATCAGTCCTGAATATTCATTGGAAGGACTGATGCTGAAACTGAAGCTCCAGGACTTTGGCCACCTGATGCGAAGAATTGACTCATTTGAAAAGACCCTGATGCTGGGAAAGACTGAAGGTGGGAGGAGAAGGGGACGACAGAGGATGAGATGGTTGGATGGCATCACTGACTCAATGGACATGAGTTTGAGCAAGCTCCGGGAGTTGGTGATACATAGGGAAGCCTGGCGTGCTGCAGTCCATGGGGTCACAAAGAGTTGGACAGGACTGAGCAACTCAACTGAACTGACCATAAGGAAGGGTTTCCCAGGTGGCGCTAGTGGTAAAGAACCTGCCTGCCAATGCAGGAGACACAAAAGATGCTGGTTCGATCCCTGGGTCGGGAAGACCCCCTGGAGGAGGGCATGGCGACCCACTCCAGTATTCATGCCTGGAGAATCCTATGGACAGAAAAGCCTGGCGGGCTATAATCCATGGGATTGCAAAGAGTCAGACACGACTGAAATGACTTAGCAGGCACGCACACAGCATGTCCATAAGAAATTTCTAATAAATCGAGTTCCACGGGGACTGTGGGGTTTTTGTTGTGGAACCATTGGCGTTTTCCATCTCAGAAACACCCCTCTTGCAGATGGTTCTGTGGGTAGGGGGAGGGATGGTAATTGGCTTTCTAGGCAGAAGGGGGACGAGGTGAAAAGCCTGCTTTTACTCAGAGCCTGGCTCTGGGATTTTAAACAGAGGTCCATGGTCTTGCTTTGGCATCTCCAATCGACTAGTTAAAGCTGCCCATTCTTAGACTTTCCCAGAAATGATATCCTCTGCAATCAGTTAATCTTTAAACATTTGTTTATGTATTTGGCTGTTGCAGTGTGTGAACTCTTAGCTGTGGGGTGTGGGGTCTAGTTCCCTGAGCAGGGTGCAGACCCAGTCCCCTTGCTCTGGGAGCACTGAGTCTCAGCCCCTGGACCACCAGGAACATTCCCTCAGTTAATGTTTTGATGAAAACGTTTATGCATTGATTCGAAGACGGGCTGCAGAGTTTTTTAAGACCCTGGCTTAGGGGCTGCGACGCTTGAAGACCCCAGACGGACCAGATGGCAGGCTGGTCCTCCGCAGGGAGGGGCATGAAGGCTGCTGCCTCAGGAACCAAGCCTGGCTCCCACGTGCCCTGGGGCCTGTCCTGGGGGAAGGCGCCCCCCCGCCACCCCGCGGGTCTCCCCAGTCCTCCCAGGGCAGGAGGTGTGTGTTAGGGTCAGTGCCTGCGTGCCCGGCCTGTCTCCCTCCTGCAGGGGGTCTGGCCTCATCCCCACTGGGGGAGACGGGTGCGGGGAGTCAGGAAGCCTCACTGTGGTCTGGAGGTGATCATGTGTCCTTATGGAATCTTCCCATCCAGAACAGGGCCTAGCACATCGTAGGTGCCCAGGTACCTGGGACTGCCTCCCCCATCTGGTATTTCTGTGCCGGGGACTGCAGAGCTGGAGGGGCTGGGGGCTCATGGGCATCTCTGCTTCATCCCTGGGGGGCTCAAGGAGGTGAGGAGACCCCAGACTGGCCCCCAGCACGGCCTCGTTCTCTTCCTGGGCCGCTGTCCCTTTTTAGAGGCTTCCACAAGGAGGTCCACTCGACTCCAAGCTGAGGGGCCACAGCTGGAGTCTGAGCCTGGAGCCCGGCTTCCCAGGGGCTCAGCGAGCCAGCCCGAGTTCCCCCCAAGGCCCGTGTGTGGCCCGTCAGGACCCGGGAGCCGGTGGCCGCCTGCTCACTCGGCTCCGCGTGTGTGTCCCCAGCATGCGGCTGTGACCTGGCCGAGGGCGGCTTCTTCGTGCGGCAGGGCGAGTACATCTGCACGCAGGACTACCAGAGGCTGTATGGGACCCGCTGCTTCAGCTGCGACCGCTTCATCGAGGGCGAGGTGGTGTCGGCTCTGGGCAAGACCTACCACCCGGACTGCTTCGTGTGTGCTGTCTGCCGGTGAGCGGGGGCCCGCCTCCCTCCTCCCGCCTCCCCACTCCCGCCTCCCCTTCCCTCCTCCCACCTCCCTCCCCTCTCCTCCCTCCTCCTCCTTCCCTCCTCCCCTTCCCTCCTCCCACCTCCCTCCTCCCTCCCCTCTCCTCCCTCCTCCTCCTTCCCTCCTCCCCTTCCCTCCTCCCACCTCCCTCCCCTCTCCTCCCTCCTCCTTCTCTCCCTCCTCCCTTCCTCCTCCCTCCTCGCCTCCCTCCTCCCCCCTCCTCCTTCCCTCCCTCCTCCCCCCTCCTCCTTCCCTCCCTCCTACCCCCTCCTTCCTTCCTCCTTCCCTCTCTCCTCCTTTCCTCCTCCCTCCTCCTTTCTTCCCTCCTCCTTTCTTACCTCCCCTCTCCCTCCTTCCTTTTCCTTTCCTTCTTCCTCCCTCCTCCCTTCTCCCCCCTCCCGCCTCCCTTCCTCCTCCTTTTTCCTCTCCTCCCTTCTTCTCCCCCTCCTCCCTCCTCCTTCTGCCTTTCCTCCCTCCCCTCCCTCCTCCCTTTATTTTTCCTCCCTCCTCCTTCCCTCCCTCCTCCCTTCCTCCTCCCCTCCCCCTCCTCCCTTCCTCCTCCCCTCCCCCTTCCTCCTCCCCTCCCCCTCCTCCTTCCCCTCCTCCCCCTCCTCCCTTCCCCTCCCCCGTCCTCCCCTCCCCGTCCCTCCCTCCCCCGTCTTCCCCCTCCCCCTCCTCCCCCTCCTCCTCCCACCTCCCTTTTCCTTCCCTCCTCCCTCCTCCCTCCTCCTTCTCTCCCTCCTCCTTCTCCCACTCCTCCTTCCCTCCCCCCCACCCACGTGCAGCCCCAGATACATGGCTCCCCGGGGAGGTTCCATTTCCAGAAAACAAAGACTGAAAACCTCCAGGTTTGTTTTCTCTGTTCTCTGCCTCACCCCACCCAGCTGAAAGGGGACTTTTCTGAGCGCTGTTCCTGAAGCCGTTTTCGGTAGTTATGGCCTCTGCTCCAGACAGAAATGGGAGCTTTGTGAAGGGTGGGGGAAGGTGCTGAGCCAGGAAACCAGGATGACCAGGGGCGTTTCTAACGGGGGGTCACTGTGTGTCACGGCAGCCTGCCTGGGTCGTTTCCCCAAGGGTGATCTGCATGTTTGATTTCTCTGCGCGTAGCTTAGAGACATAATCACTGTGGGTTTGAAGGGTCACCTCTGTGATCCACCCTTTTAAAAATAACAGCTGACAGCTTTGTGGTTCTGGAGTCCCCGGGCCTGGACTTATCCAGCCACTATAAATAACCAGAAAATAAACCAAGAAATAGAGAAAACAGGGGGTGCTGGGGCACAGGCAGCCCAGAACTAACAGAGGAGACAAATGCCAGGACCCCGGTGGCCACCCAGATTCCGCCCGCAGGCTGTTTCTTGAGCCAAGGAGGACACGGCGTCCTCCCTGGTTAGGAGACAGTGATGTGGGAGACAGACCAGCGTGGCGAGGGGAGAGGGCCGTGCAGAGCAAGAGCAGGAGAATTGTGTAGAGCTGCCTTTGGATCCTGGACCATGATGAACAAAATGCCGGACTTTAAAATAAAGACGGAACCCAACGTGCCGTCTTGCACGCTCCTGGTGGCCGAGCTTTCTGCGGGACCCAGGCAGGAAGGCAAACCACGCAGCGCTGGAGCCAGACAGGCCTAGGTTTGACTCTGGTTCTGAAAGGCAGCAGCTGTGTGTCCTTGGCAGAGTTAACTGCCTTCTCTGAGCTTGAGTTTTCTCGCGGATAGAGGAACATGAAGACCCACGTGGACAAGCGTGTTAAGCAGCTGTTAGAGGAGGCAGGAACTAAGGAGTCTGTCATGGAAGCCGGCCTGGCAGCAGCGGGTGCTCAGTAAATGGTGCTGTTGCCTTGAGCGCTGAAGTGAGCAGCGTCCCGAGTGGTCGGAGGAGGCGGGGTCGGATGCGGGAGGCCACAGCCTAGACTGCGTGGAGGATCAGTGGCTCGCCGCCGTGTGTAAGCGCCGGCCGGCCCCCACCGGCCCTCCGCACGGCCCTGCGGTTCCGCCTGCTGGTTTGATGAGGAGACCGCGGCCAGGCGGTCCAGTGACCAGTCTGAGGTCGCCCAGAGAGGCCGCGGCGGCGCCTGCAGGGGGAGACCCTGCGTCTCGGGCCTGGTCCCCGGAGGAGGTGGTACATGGTGTCCAGAGTGGTGCTCCCCCAGGAGAAGAGCCAGGTGGGGGTGGATCCTGGCTGGTAACACGCTGTCTTGTTTCAGGTCGCCCTTCCCGCCGGGGGACCGAGTGACCTTCAACGGCAAGGAATGCATGTGCCAGAAGTGCTCCCTGCCCAAGTCAGCGGGCAGCAGCGTGCCCCTGTGCCAGGGCCTCTGGAGTAAGTGGGCGAGGCGGGGGTGGGAGGGGGCCTAACGACCCCGGGACCCAGAGTGGAAGCAGTGGAAACAGATAACTGCGGTTAAACATACCAAAAGGAACCGGGGCCAGGGGCCTCTGGGGCCCTCCCGCCTCCAAGCCTTGGCTCAGCCCGCGACGCCCCCACCCCCCGCCCCCCGTGTGCACTTCTGCTTTCAGCCCGGCTCTAGGCCCCCTCCTCCAGGAAGTCTTCCAGCCTCCTTCCAGTCCTCTCCCTCCGTGGGTCAGCTACCCACGGTTCACTCCACACCACCCAGAAGCCCGTAGGGAGGGCCAGTAGGAGAGCAGCGACCTCTGGGCTCCTGTGGTCTGTGGCTCTCTGGTAACTGCTCCAGCCCCTGGGAGCTGAGCCAAGGCGTGTCTGCAGTGGGTGCTCAATACATGCTTCTGAATGGAGAAGGGGGTTGTCAGGAGCCTGTGGACGTGGGGCAGAGAGGTGCTGGCCTCCCTGCCTGGGTGGCTGTTCTGGGACCAAAGATGGGACAGAGGGGTGGGGAGGGAGCCCAGCGCTCCGGGATGGCTCCCACAACCTCCCACTGCAGAAACGGCGTGTTCAGAGCCCACCCTACGTGCAGGGTTGCTGTGGCGTCCCCAGGGCCAGGGCCATATGTCCTGGGACAGAGGAGGGGTTTCTACTGACCCCCAGAGCCAGCCCCTTGCTCACAGTCCCCTCCCCACGTGCCCACCTTGTCCCTGACACTGAAATCTGCAAGTGAAGACTGAATATCCTCCTAGGAGCTAAATGTTGGCTTCAGGGGCTGGTAAGGATTTTCTCAGATAAGTGAAGTGAAGCCTTCACCCCCAGGAAGGCAAGCTCACAGCAGGCCCCACTGGTGAGGCTGTGGCTTTGGGGTCTGATGGGAGAGGTCTCCATTCACAACTTTCTCTGCAACTGAGGTCTGGATTGATTAAAGAATTTGAGGATGTGCTCCAACAAACAATCCTATTATCATTTAATCTGAAATAGCAAAAAAAAAAAAAAAAAGCTACAGCATAATTCAGAAAGGCAGGGTTTAGTTTGAACAGTCTATCCAGAGCATCCTGGCAGCCAGAGTGAAAAGGGAAACCTGTCCAACCACAGACTCACTGTCTGAGACTTCTTTTTGAGATTTTTAAAAAACGCCATGGGCAGAAAGGCTGCCCTCTCCAAACAGAAATTTATTTTAAAATATCAAATTTTCAAAAACAAATGTTCTCCTGATCCCCAGATGGTCTACTACTATAAGCTACCCCTCCTCCCAGTCCACGGTGATAATCTGCCACTTAGAACCACTTTTGTGCCTTATGGTTGTTCAGTCGCTCAGTCGCGTCTGACTCTCTGAGACCCTACAGACTGCAGCACGCCAGCCTCCCTGTCCTTCAGTCTCCCAGAGTTCACTCAAACTCATGCCCATCGAGGCGGTGATGCCATCCAACCGTCTCATCTCTGCTGCCCTTTTCTCCTCCTGCCTTCAGTCTTTCCCAGCATCAGGGTCTTTTCCAATGAGTCGGCTCTTCGCATCAGGTGGCCAAAGTGTTGGAGCTTCAGCTTCATTTTTATGCCTAGAAAGCACTGATCATCCATCACCAGCTCTTGGCTTCCGTGTGGACATCTCCGCATCCCAGCTCCTGCCTCCTTTTGTCCCCAGAGCAGCGCGGAGGCAGGGGTTCCTCTCTCCTTCCCCAGGAGCGTACATGCCCTGAGCCTGGTGGGGAGGGCGGATGTGCTGGGTGCCCAATGTCCAGCGAGGGACAGGTGGGGCTGAGGTTGGAGCCAAGCCCTTTAAACTCCAAAGAGGGGAGCCTGCCCCGCTGTGAACAGAGGCTTTCTGAGATGCCATTTGATCTGAACCTTGAAGCACTGGCTTCAGGAAGTGGGCACTGAGGTGAGGGCACTGCATGAGCTGGGGGCAGCTGCTACCTCCATGTGAGTGGACAAGGGGCTGCTGTGTGGGGGCAGGGAGCAGAAGTGATGCCAGGGAGACCATGACCAGCTGGCAAAGCCATGCCAGGGGCTCCAGCTGCATCCTGGAGGCAGCAGGGGGCAGAGATGGCTACTGAGGGGCGGAGCGCCCACGTGGGTTGGGGGCACGGGGAGTGTGAGCCTGAGCTGCGTGGTCTGCCCTGCAGCGGGGTGGGGGGGACCCTGGGGGATGACCCAACCCTTCAGGTCCCCCATCCTTCCTGCCCCACAACCCTTCCTGCCCCCATGCTTCCTGCCCTGGCCCTTCACCCTTCCTACCCCCCATCCTTCCTACCCCCCATCCTTCCTACCCCCCATCCTTCCTACCCCCCATCTTTTCTGCCCCCCATCCTTCCTGCCCCAGCCCTTCCTGCCCCCCAGCCCTTCCTGCCCCCCCACCCTTCCTGCCCCCCTCCGTTCTTCCTGCCCCCCACCCCTTCCTGCCCCTATCCTTCCTACCCCCCATCTTTTCTGCCCCCCATCTTTCCTGCCCCCGTCCTTCCTGGCCCCCCCTTCCTTCCTGCCCCTGATCCTTCCTGTCCCCCCCCCCGTCCTTCCTGCCCCCCCAGCCCTTCCTTCCCCCAGCCCTTCCTGCCCCCCGTCCTGCCTGCCCCAGCCCTTCCTGCCCCCCGTCCTTCCTGCCCCAGCCGTTCCTGCCCCCCCACCCCTTCCTGCCCCCCAAGCCCTTCCTGCCCCCCCATCCTTCCTGCCCCCAGCCCTTCCTGCCCCCGTCCTTCCTGCCCCCTGTCCTCCCTGCCCAGGGTGGAAAGCTGCAGGTGGCCACCTTTGCGGGCTGCCTTCCCTGGGGGAAGTAAGAGTGACTGGCTCCTCCAGTGGGAGTCTCGCTGGGTCCCAGGGCCCTGAACCTCCCTCCCCCGCTCTCTGGCCTGAGCCTGTTGCTTAGTAACAGGATCCGTGCTTCTGGCTGGACGCCCACGCCTTCCCCAGGCAGGGATGCGCCCCTCCCTCTGAGTGTCCAGCACCTCCCTTCTTGCCTGAGCCTCCACCATGCTCCGCCCTGGGCTGCCTCTCCCACCACCTGGGAGAGGGTGTCCTCCCAGAGGGCCCCCTTTGCTCCCAGCCAGGCTCCCCTTTTCCAGGCTGCCCCCTGACTCTCCAGCTCTGAACTGGTGGCTGGTTGGAGCTGGTCACAGCCTCCGGGCACAGTCCAGGAGGCTCCTCTGCTTTGCCCACGTACGGAAACCAGAACCAAGGCTCCAAGCAGGCTTTCTTGACTTGGGCGCTGTTGACCTTTGGGACCTGATGATTCTTCGCTGTGGGGGTGACCTGTGTTCCTGGAGGGTGTGTGGAGCATTCCTGGCTTGGCTCACAGAGGCCCAGCGCCACGCCAGTTGAGGGGCAGCTCTGAGGCCAGGCTGCATGGAATGGACCCTGCCTCTCACCACTTGTGTGCCCTGGGTGAGCGGTATCCCCGCTCTGGGCCTTGGGGATGGACATGGGGTCAGTAGTGGGTGTGGGTGGTGGCCCGGAGGGGCAGCCTGGGGTGGGGGCAGCCAGGAGGTGGGAACCTGGGGCCTTGGACGGGGCAGCTCTGTCCACGTTGAGGAGCCCCTGTGGTTCTAGCCAGGAGGGGGTCAAACCCTGAACCTGGGGTCCCCCTCGGATAGAGGACCTGGAGGCCACTAGAGGCAGGGGGCGGGGAGAGGGGTGGGGGAGGGGCGGGGAGAGGGGCGTGAGAGGGGCGGGAGGGGGCGTGAGAGGAGCGGGAGGGGCGGGGCCCTGGCACCGGGGCCTCTGCAGGGTGTGTGCTGATGAGGGGCCACAGGTGGGGTGGGCCTTCACCACCTGGGCGGAGGCCCTGGACTCGTCCGTGTCTTCTGCTCGCGTGACATTGCTCTGTCCACGTGATCAGGGGTGGGTGATGGCTCCGGAGCCTCAGTCCCCCTTTCTGGAAATGGGGTGAGGTTCGATGAGGGGTAATATGGAAAGATAAGGGGGGACCGGGTCCCAGGGGAGGAGCAAGCACGCCGGCTGCCTTGTGGCGTGCAGCGGCTGCTTTGTGGGGTGCCCGGAACCAATATCCCTCCTGCCCCACCCCCGCCACATTGCAGTCATGGCCTGCGGGAGGGTGGGATGCGCTTCAGTTCAGTTCAGTCATGTCTGACTCTGCGACCCCGTGGGCTATAGCACTCCAGACCTCCCTGTCCATCACCAACTCCCGGAGCCTACTCAAGCTCATGTCCATTTAGTCGGTGATGCCATCCAACCAACCATCTCATCCTCTGTCATCCCCTTCTCCTCCCGCCTTCAATCTTTCCCAGCATCAGGGTCTTTTCCAATGAGTCAGCTCTTCGCATCAGGTGGCCAAAGTGTTGGAGTTTCAGCTTCAACATCAGTCCTTCCAATGAACACCCAGGACTGATTTCCTTTGGGATGGACTGGTTGGATCTCCTTGCAGTCCCAGGGACTCTCAAGAGTCTTCTCCAACACCACAGCTCAAAAGCATCAATTCTTTGGCTCTCAGTGTTTTTTATAGTCCCACTCTCACATCCATACATGACTACTGGAAGAGTCGTAGCCTTGACTAGACAGATGCACTTGAACATGCTTTATCTTTCCCAGTGGCTGCTCACAGCTCTTCCCACGCAGTCCAGTTCCTTGGAGAAATCCCAGGTCGAGCCCATAATTTCTCAGGCACTTTTAAGAATTAGAACCCAGTTGGTTCCTTGCCATCAAAGGCACCCTCTGATTTGACTCAGAGCTCCCTGACCCGGATAGATCTGCGGGGACACTGGGCTTCACCCCACTCCCGCCCCAAGTCACAGCTGGGGCTCAGAGGCCCCCGGCATGTCCTTAGTCTCAGGCACCCTGTCAGTGACAGGGCCGGGCCTTGAACCCGTGACCAGGTCTGGCAGAGGAGAGGGCACTTGAAATAAGGAAACTGGAAGATTCTAGAAGGTCACACTGGGGAAGGGGCCCAGGCCCATCCTGCTGCTGTGATGGCAGAGCCAGGTCCAGGTTGCAAGAGTGAGTGGGCAGTGGGCTTTGGTCATGTTCCTGGTGATCTCTACCCCAGTGACCTCTGCCCTGGGCTGTGGGGGCACACTCCCTAAAGGACAGCGGGAGCTCATTGACAGCAGTTGTCAACTGGATTCCTCACCCAAGGTTCCACTGTCACTGGCAAAGTGGTGGGAACCCATGCTGAGCTCCAGATGTTTCTAGAGAAGGATGATTGCCATCTCCATGACAACGGTCCTTGCCACGTGCTCTGGCCTCCGTGTTCACGGCTCACTGTTAATGAGACTGCATCCCGAATTCAGGGAGGATGAGTGAGGGGCTTGGGATGAGGCGCACGTCCCCCGGCAGCTGCAGGTGGCACACTGGCCTGAGCCTCGGACCCTGCCCCGGGGGAGGGCGCGCTACTGATGCGGCCGGAGGCAGAGAGAAGACGTGAACCTCTCCCCAGGGCTTCCTCTCAGCAGTAGCAGGGGTAACTCCAGTGTACACATGCGCTTATTTGTCTATCAAGCGCATCTTCCAGCCCACGGGCCTCTGTTACTCCTCTTCACCCCCTGACAGCCGTGTGAGGCTGGTTCCTTTATCGTCCCCATGAAGTGCGTCCGTGTTTTCGCGGGCACAGAGAGGTGAGGCGACTCGGTCACTGTCACACAGCTTGGGGGGCAGCCTGGTTCCCAGGACCGTGTTTCCAGCCACTGCCAGTGGTCTGCCTCCTCCCGGGTCTGTCTGGCACGGTCCAGGAGGCCCCTTTGCTTTGCCCACTTGGGGAGACCCAAACCGAGGCTCCAAGCAGGCTTTCTTGACTTGGGCACTGTTGACATTTGGGGCCGGATGATTCGTTGTTGCAGGGATGACCTGTGCCCTGGAGGGTGTGCAGAGCATCCCTGGCCTCCAGGCTCCGGGAGCACCCCTCCCCACCCAGCTGGGATGGTCAGAACTGTCTCTAGACGTTGCCAAAAGCCCTGGGGAGCACAATGGCCCTGGTTGAGACTGGCACAGTCTGTGCGTGTGCCCAGGGTCACCTACTAGGTGAGGGCCCAGGGTGGCTTGATCAGGGATGGGCCCGGCTGGAGGGACAGAGCGGGGGGCCGACCAGGAGCCCAGAGCAGGATGGGGACCGAGGGTGGGAGGGCACCAGTCACCTGGGGACCAAGGCACTGCCAGGGGCCTGGCTCCACCCTGGGCTGGGACCCGGACCTAGAGGGCAGGAGGAGGTCAGAGTGTCCGGCGTCCGGCACAGAAGGAGCTCAGAGGCCAGGCTGGAGGGCTTCCTGCAAGGTGCATTCTGGCAGGCGAGCACTTGGAGGTCAGGCGCTGGGGCCTTCCGCCTCTGTATCTCTGCGCCTTTCCTTAGGGGGCACGGTTAGGGTTAGAGTCCACCCGCCAACAGAGGAGGGCAGAGGGGCCACCAGAGCTCCTGCCGTCACAGCATCCTGCCGCCCAGGGACCCTCCCTCTGGGGACAGCCCCCAGTGCAAAGGGCCCCTGTCCAGGTCCATATCTGCTTGCGGAGGCCTGGAAGCCCATCTCCGGAAGGCGGGGACTCCATCCGTTCATCCCGGTATCTCTGGCTCGCGGCCTAAGCTGCGTGCAGTCAGCGCTCAATGCATGCAGGAATGAACTTCAGGGTTTGTTTTCCACATGGTCACATCGGTTGTCGTGTAATAGCGTCCTCCTTCAACGCTGGACGGCCCCTCTGTCCCGCCTGCTGTCCCTGCCCTCATGGCTTCTGCCTGAAGTCCCAGCGCTGCGGGCCCCCCTCCCCAGCCCCACGCCCCTCGCCCGGAAGGATGACGTCTGTGCTCCGTTCTTTCTCCCAGGCTGCGGGGGCTGCGGAGCCGAGATCAAGAACGGCCAGTCCCTGGTGGCCTTGGACAAACACTGGCACCTGGGCTGTTTCAAGTGCAAGACCTGCGGCAAACAGCTGAACGCGGAGTACATCAGCAAGTGAGTGGGCGGGGCCGGTTCACCTCAGGCTTGGAAGGGGGCGGGGCTCCCCGGTGTCCACCCTAATCAGCAAGTGAGTGGGCGGGGCCGGCTTGGAAGGGGGCGGGGCTCCCCGTGTCCACCCTAATCAGCAAGTGAGTGTGCGGGGGCCGGCCCACCTGCGGCGTGGAATGGGGCGGGGTCCTCCGGTGTCCACCCTGCACTCTCTGCCTCTCAGCCCCCACCCCAAGTCTGCAAGGCGAACCCCGCCAGGACGCCAGGACGTGGCCTGTCTGTCCCAAAGCGCTCGCCCTCCCCCGCCACCAGCCTGGCTTCCGTGATGCAGAGACGTTCATTTCTGTTGGTTGAGCCGAGGCGTTAGCGCTCCGCCTTTGACCTTGTGGCGCTCCTCCCAGCGCCGTCCCTGGGGGTCGCCCTCCCTATGGAATCTGCCGCCCGCGCTGGCACCCGGATCCCCGCCAGCACATCGTGGGGGTCAGCCGAGGCTGCAGTCAGGGAGGGCTGACGGGCTCGGGAGCCCCAGGTGCAGCTGTCCTCTGCCGTGGTGCTCCCGCGGGGTCCCTGACGGGTGCTCAGGGTACAGGGGTGGCTGGTTTGGGGTGCGTGGGGAGGGAGCTTGTGCAGATCGGGGCCGAGCCCCTTCTGGTTGGCCAGGAGGGGGCTGCGTTCCAATCCCCAGAGACCCTGGGGACGGAGAGCCTCCCAATAGCACAGGGGAAGGATGGGTCGTGGACTGAGCTCACCGAACAGCTTCTCTGAGGGCAGAGCGACTGTCTCCTGCCAGTCAGGGGCGTTTGGGACAACTTCTATCAAAGGCTGTGCTGCTTCTTGATGCTCTGGGGGAACAGAACCATCACAGGAGTTGATTGGGTTAAAAAAAAATTCCTGCAATAAAACTGCAGAGACTGAAGCACACATATGTACACGCGTGCACGTGTCCGTGAGAGGTGCGTGTACGCCGGGGGAATCCGGTCACTGCATGTACCCACGTCAGTTTCCTGGTGGACCTTGTCCCCTAATTCTGTAAGGTGTGTGAGCTTTGGGGAACTCTGGGGAAGGCTCTCCGGGTTTCTCTGTATCGCTTCTTACAAAAGCATTTGGACCCACAGTTATCTCAAAATCAAGCTTTGCCAGGGAAACCAAGATGAGCCTCTGTCCAGGCTGGGTCAGGCTGGGTGAGTTTCTGCTGCCTGTTTCATAGTAAAGAGGAGTGAGTGACATGCAGAGGCAGCCTTGGGGATGGAGCACTTAAAATAAAATGCTTCCCAGCCCCCTGAGTGCAGCAGCTCACCCACACAGCATGCGTGTTACTTAGCAGCCTCCGGAACTCTCGAGGAGGGGCCTTGGGGTTGCCGTGGAGATGTTATCTTTGAACCTCCTGGGTTTGCTGCATGTGCAACCTTTTTGGGGGGCCATGATCGGGGCCCTGAGGTCAGGGCATTTGAAGGTGGACCCTAGGAGCCCAATTGACGTGTTCCATCGCCTGTGCAAGGAAGGACTGCTTTCTCACTGGGACTGCGAGAAGCACCAGGACCCTGCCCCAGGTCCGTCCACTCCTGCCAGCATCCGTGGGACCCAGACAAGGTCCCGAGCTTTGAGGAAAAGAGCGTGCCATCAGCTCCTTCTCCTGACAGCTCGAGAAGCCTTGCCTTCTGTTGGCAGCTGAGCAGAAATCAAGACCAAAGTGATGACACAGCAACACATCAGCAGTGCTGGGGGGAGACAGACCAGATGCCCCCATCACCACCCTCCGTGCCAGCCGCCTCCACATCCGACTCCTGATGGACCGGGCCTGGGCCAGGGGCACCTTCCTGGTTGGCAGTGACAGCGGCCTCAGCCACCGGTGGGCTAGGCGCCGAGTGCCAGGCACTGGTCACCCCTTGTCATACACAGACCATGCTTTCACGACCCCCGCTTCACAGACAGGAAGCTGAGGCCCAGGCAGGTTAAGTGACCGCTGGGACTGGGCATCTGAGTGCCAGCCTGTCCAGTCACCACTGCCCAGCCCCATCCCACCCCCAACCACATGGAGTGCTAGCACTGTCCTGACACCCATCACTGCCATGTGCCCCACTGGGTCGACCTCATCGTGATAATTACAACCACACGCTGTTCAGGCCCGTGCCTGCGTTCCTGTCCTTCGACACCCGCAGGCCAGCTGTATTCTTGCCGCCCAGTGCAGAGAGCCCAGCGTCTGAGCGGCCCGCCCACAGCTGCCCGGATCAATACTCAGGGGCAGCGCCCACCAGGACTCCCCTCTCGTCTGTAATCCCCAAAGCCACACGCCACGCCCTGCACAGAGTTGGCCCGCCGCGCACGGGCAGCATGAACGCATTGCCGTGTGGTCTCCCAGCTTCTTCCCGAGCAGCGGAAGGTTCAGTGCGGGGACAGTGAGGGTCAGTCCTAAGGCCTACCTGCCCCACTTGGATCTTGTCACCCCCAGTCCTGGTCTCTGACGTGGGCAGCTTTGTCAGACCCCCTTGTCGGCTTGTAAGGATGCCCCAGAAGGAACAGTAAGCCACCCAATGAGGAAATAGACCATTTCATACCCCACCCAGATGTTGAGTGTTGGACAGAACGAACTGGAATGAAGAATCGCGTCTGCAGGAACTTCTTTTATTTCCCAGGCGCGGCTTTGGTTCCTTGGGCTCTCTGGAGCCCTCCACCAGCCCTTTGCTCACCCCTGGGCAGGCGGCCCCAGTTCTTGTACCTTGGTTTCTCCACCTGTGAAATGGGATGATCTTTGTGGTATTTCTCAGCGGGCTGCTAGGGTGACTGAGGGGTGCTCAGCTCACGCTGTCCAAGGGCCCGCTGTTATCCCGAGTAGGAGGCAGTGGGCATCTGCCCCTTGGTCACAGCCCCTCTCGTTGGTGAGGACTGTCGGGCCTTGGGGTCCTCAGGGTGCCCCCGCCCGTCCTGACTGCCGGCTCTATTGCAGGGATGGACTGCCCTACTGCGAGGCTGACTATCACACCAAGTTCGGGATCCGCTGCGACGGCTGTGAGAAGTACATCACGGGACACGTGCTGGAGGTGAGGAGGCCAGCTTGGAGACGGGGCCCCCCCGCAGCTTCCGCCACCCTGAGCACAGTACTTGCCCTCTGAGCTAAGTCCTGCCGTGGGCCCTGGTACCTGCCTGCCCACGAAGGACTTAACCGAGAGGATCCGAAAGGGCCTTTGTGCAGGAATCCATGCCCCTGAGCCTCTGCCTCCCTCTTCCTCCCAGCTCTGCCAGAGGACGCGGGCTAGGCTTTGCTCAGTGAGTGCTGCCTCCTCCAGGAAGCCTTCCCTGCCGCTGTCTCTCAGCTCTGCCCTTTACAAGTTGACAGAGGTGGGAAGGACTTGTGATCCGGGTTCAGCCCTTTGGCCTCCAGATGGGAATCTGAGGCTTGGGGGTTTTAAAAGTGCACCTGTACCCCTTAGCTGTTTCTCCCCCATACCCCGAACCCATGGCAGCGCCGGTCTACTTGTGGTCTGTAGAGTTTCCAGTTCTGGGCGTTTCCTATAGATGGAGTTGTACGCCCTGCTGTCCTCTGTGACGGCGTCTGTCTCCCATGTCTCATCACAGGACTAGACCGGAACTGTGTAAGCTGATCACTTGTTGTTGGACACAGCACTGCTTTCCATGCTTTGGACGTGATAAATAACACTGAGATGAACCTCTTTTTTATTGCCTAGTTTCTAGTTTTCCTGAAGGTTAGTTCACGGACGTTTAGAGACTGAGTCAGCAGCTGTGATCGTTTTCAGGTTCTTGAAAGTTATAAGGCACTTTCCAAAAAGTTTATTCTGATCTCCCACCCTGGGAGAAATTCTGCGCCAAGTGAGAATGTGAACCTCTCTGTCACGTGCCCCCCTTCCACTCCTAGAGGTGCTGTTTCGTCATTTTTAACCGATCAGAGTTCTTCTTGCATTTCAGTTACCATTCATCAGTGTTGCCTGATTATACACTGGGGTCAGCCAATCAGAGTTCTTGCATTTCAGTTATCTTTCATCACCGTTGCCTGCTTATGCTCTGGGGTCTTCATGTTTTTCTGACGCAGTCGGGCAGATGGTCACACGATGAGATGGTTGTGGTCTGGTCTGCCAGACGTCTTGTGTCTTCTTGGGTGGTGAGCAGGCTGAGTGTCCGTACCCACATCCTCTGAATGTGGACGAATGCTGCGTCCCTCCCCGCAGCCCCGTGACACCTTACCTGGCGCCCCTTGTCCCAGGCCTCTCTCCTCACCCAGCCCTTTGCTGCAGATCCTGCTCTGGATAGTCAGCCCCGCTCCCACCCGACCCAGCTGCAGGACTGAGGCTTCTGGACAATTCCCCCACCAGAGCCCCACCTGCCACAGGGTGCCAAAGACTGTTCCAGAGCTTCCGAGCTCCATCCTCCCCGGGGCTGCTCCCCCCTCCCACCCCAGCCTGCCACCCACAACGACTTCATCTGAGATTTAACCCCGGAGAGGCCAAGGTCACTAAGGGCTATCTGCGAAGCTTCCTGGTCAAGGCTCTGTCCCTCCTCCAGCTCATATCCTCTCTCACCTGTTCTTGGTCTGAACCCCTCTGCCTCTAGTGGGGCCTGACTCTGCAGCTCCCTTTCTCCCTGGGGGGTCACACCTCCCCTCTCACAAGGCATCCTCCCCCCACCCCCGCCTCCTCTGGGGCCTGACCCTGCAGCCCCCTTCCTCCCTGGGGGGCCACACCCCCCTCTCACAAGGCATCCTCCCCCCACCCCCGCCTCCTCTGGGGCCTGACCCTGCATCCCCCCAGTGGCTACATGAACAGCTCCCGTCCCCTCTCTGCCTTCTCCCCCTCCCTCCACAGTCAGGTGTCTCCATGGAATGCTGACCCTCCCCCACCTCCCTCCCCAGGCCACACTCTCCTTGCCTCCCACAGGCCCGTCTCTGTGTCCGGGAGAACACGTGCTGGGCCAGCGGCCACCGCCACGCGGGGCCGAGCCCACGTGAACCCAGGCTGCCCAGCCAGGCCGCCCGCCCCCCGACCCCCGGCCTCTCCCTGTGGAGCCACTGGTTGGTGATGTTCTGGTTCAGTGCCACGTCGGTGCCGCCCGATGCCCTGAGCGGGGGCCTCTCGGGCCCCGTGGCCGGCGCATTGCTACTGCAGGTGTGCGGGTGGGACGCTCCTGACCCGGCCCGTGGGTGGGACGCTCCTGGCCCGGACCCTGGGGCCGCCCGGCCTCTCCCGGTCCTGGGCCCGCCCTGTGCCTGCTGAGCGCCCCCATCCTCAGAGCGAGCCAGCATCTCCTCGGGGGACCCTACAGGACGTCCCCCCAGCTCAGTGGTGGCCCCCGGGGTAGCGGGTGGGGTGGGGGGTCTCCCCTGATGGATCGGGTTCGGAGGGCAGGGAGGGACCCGTCTGCGTGTTGTTGTCGTTCAGTCTGCCTGTGAGCTCCCTGAATGATACTCGACGCGGGACCCAACACAGGCTCCGGGCGTTTGGGCAGTGTGAGTGGGGCGACCCCTGGTCCACACCTTGGCTGTGAGGAGCAGGAGAAAGGCAGGGCTGCGTGGAGGATGCAAGAACCTCCCGGGAAGATTAATGCTTTTGTTTTCGCCCCTGCGGGTGAGCTCCGGCGCGCAGTGGTGGCTGAGTCGTCGGCGGGGCCCTGCACGGCTCAGAGCTTCCTCCCCAGCAGCGGCTCCGCAGAAGGGGGGCGGCCGTCACCGCGGCGGCACTGCCTGGGCTTGGCCCAGAGCCTGCTGGCGACCCGGCTGGCCGGGCGGAGGGCTTCTGGTCGGGGGGGGAGGGGGTCGGCAGGCGGCTGGCCGGGGACGGGACCGCAAACCGGACAAGAAGGATCCAGACCGCCGGCTGGAGGGTGAGGGTGTCCGTTCCTGCCGGCCTGTCCCCAGAGGGGGCGCTGGAGAGGGGCCTTGGGAAGGCAGGTGGGGGCGACTGCTTGGACTGGGCTCTGGTGCCAGGACCGTGTGCAGGTAGGAAGCTCCCTGGGCCGGTGGGGAGGCCGTGCTGGCGGAAGTGGGGTGGGCTTGCTGGGAGCCGGGCGGATCAGCAGGGGTGGGACCCTTGAGGCACCTGCCACCACCCCTCACCCCGCCGACTTGCCCCCCAAGAGGCTCTCCCCTGCAGAGCCCAGGTAGGAGAGCAGCTCGGGGCCCCTTCCCTGCCTGCAGGAGTCTGCCGCGTCTGCATGCCAGGCCCCGGAGCCATCTCATGCAGGCGCCTGCCCGCCCGTGAAATGTGCCTTTGACTCCCTCAGCCGCTCTAAATACTGAGCGTCCTCTACCCCATATTTGCCCACATCCTGCGTATCTGGGGTGTCTGTCCCCACGAGCTTGCTCCACGCTGGGTCCGCAGGGGACCCGGGAGGGGCTGACGCAGGCCCCCACCCCGTCGCTGGCTGGCTGGCTGGCCCCCTGGAGCGTGGGAGCAGCCCTGCTGAAGGACTGGCTCCCGGGGATGGAGTCGCTTCGCAGAGCGAGCTGGAAAGTGGGCTGGTGCATGGCCAGGGGACAGGGCTCTGAGCAGACCAACCAGCGTCTGATCCAGAGAGGAGGTGCCCAGGGAGGGGTGTCCCTGGCTCGGCGCCCCCATCACCACCTTCTCTTCTTGTTCTCACTGGTATTAGCAGGAACAGGTGGGAATGGGGGGCGGGCAGGCATTTCTTGCTCAGCCCCATGCTCCGTAACCTTGGTCCTACCTGCCTCCTGCTGCCTGGCTGTCTCCATGGTAACGAGAAGCCCAAGGTCCCTCTGGAATCACTAATTAACCCCATCGTTCCTTTATTACTTCCTCTCTGCTTCCCTTCCTCCTACTCCTCCCTCCTCTACCCACCATGCACCTTGCAGACCCTTCCTGAATACTCCCACCGTGGCCTGGGGGCTGGGCTCCCAGGGATGACCTTGGTAGGAGCTCCTCTGCCTGGAGAACCCCTGGGGGCGGGGGTGGGGTGGCCAGCTGAACGAACATTTCTCCATTTCAAGTGGACTGTCTCTCTGACTCCAGAGCTGGCGGATTTGTTCCCCCCTCTTCTTTTCAGCAGTTTCCTTTTCACCCTTGTAAGCCACAGGACTTTTATCACAGAGAAAAGCAAGCCCTGACTCTGAACAAATAAAAGCATTTCCTAAGGACAGAGATGAAGTCAACTTCTCTCTCTCTTTAAAATTTAATGAATGTGAAGTCAACTTCTCAAGGCCCCAGCTTCTCTCTCTCTCTTTTTAAAGTTTAATGCATGTGTTTATTTTAAAATCACGCTCAGAAGGAACACTTGTTTGTCATAAAATAAACCAAAAATCATCCGTAATGAATGTCATCACCCAGAAAAACTACCGTTAGCATTTAAATGTCATTCTTGCTCATTTTGTGCACCCCACGTAGACGCAGACGCACTCAAATACACACAGACACACACACACACACATAGATGCACACAGATAGACACAGACACACTCAGATACTCACACAAAGATACACACAGACACACACAGACAGATGCACAAACAGATACACATAGACACCCACAGACACACCCACACAGAGACCCCCAGTGCAGGCACATGCTGACTTGCCGGCAGCCTGACGCCACGCCCCTGCTCATCACCAGCAAGGAGCAGCATCTCCACTCCTAGTCTTCAACCGTCCATCCGTCACCACGTTCCCGGGCATCTGGGTTGGGGAAGCCGTGCAAGAGCCCTGGGCCGATGTCCTCACTGCAGGACTTCTCAGAGCCTTGAGCGCTGACGTGCCTAGAGGTGGAGTGTGTTTTCTGTCTGCTCCCACACTCTGCTGACCCTGTCGCCTGGGACCCCGTTATGCACGACGGGTGGATGCTGTTTCCCCATTCTGAACATCTTTATGGGATACCCCCTCTGCATGCAGCTCTGCTCTAGGGCCTGGGGACTGCAGAGGACAAGGCAACACAGCTCCGTCCTGGAGCAGTCACCCCAGATTGAATGGGGGTGAGAAAAGGACAGGGCCAGGGGGCCACGCCAGCCTCGACATGCTCCCCGGAGCCCCTGAGCCTGTACGAGCCTGTCCTGAGGCCAGAGGCATCAGCCGTGGGTCCAGGCTGTCAGGGGCTCTGGGGAGGGTCTTTGCTGACATGGCACACAGCCAGGCTCTTCTTGCTGGGGTGAAATCTCCTTGGGCGGGCCTGGGGTGGCAGAGCCCTCTGTGTGGGTTCCTTCACCCCACCCCCACCCACCCCCGCCACATGCTTCCTGCTAAAGGTTTTCGATGAGCTTCTCGGTAAATTTCATTTGGTCAGCGTGGTCTGTGATTAGATCTTTTAAGATCTGGATCCGGTTCTGGTCATTCGCAAAGGAGAATAAATTAGCTTCAAATCCGGGGATGTGCCAGGAGCAGCCACAGGGAGCTGGCCATCCTGGGCTGGGGGGGGACGTGTGCCCTCCTGGCCTGGCCCTGCAGCGGGGGATTTGAGGGGGGAACCCAGGGGAGGCCTCAGAAAGTAGGTGGAGGCCAAGCCGGCTCTCCCGAGACCGGAAGAGGCCGTGGATGTATCTGGGAGGAGCAGGGATGTGCCTGCCTCTGATGGGCTGTGGGAGGCCCAGCCTCTGTGCTTCCCACGTGGAGAAGGGAGCGGGGAGGGCTTGCCTGCTCCTCTGGCAGGGAGTGGAGGGAGCTGGGGACCCAGAGGCTCGGCCACTGCTCCGTGGTACCAGCCCAGCCCTCCTCATTTGTTGCCTTCGGAACCCTCCCCTCTGCCTGGGGGTCCGTGAGGAGCAGAGCTCCCTTAGGCTGTGTTCCTAACGAGCCTTGTTCTGCCTGATTGAAGATGACAGCCGCTTGTGGGAAGGTACCCGGCATCCCTGTAAAGGCCCACGCTACAGACTCTCACGGGCTTTTCATCACCTTGGTAACCTGTGCCATCTTGAGTCTCACCTGGGTTTAAGGGGCTTGTGCCGCCTGCCCGTCGGGGGCTGGGGTGTCGGCGACACAGGTGACCCCCCGGGGGCTGACGCCTGAGGCCCTTCTTGGGCAGCATTGGGGGGGACAATGGAGCAGGGGGTACAGTCATGTTCTGCTGACGGGGAATGCCCCGGCCAGCGTGGCCACACCAACAGTACCAGAGCAGCGAGGGGGGCTGATGGAAGGGGTGAAGACACATCTGTGAGTGACCTTATGAGCCTGTCTTAGTCGGCCTGGGCTGCTAGGCTGTGAACTGCGAGGCTCAAACAATAGACAGTTATTTCTCACATTTCTAGAGGCTGGAATTCCGAGACCAAGGTGCCAGCCCTTTGGGTTCCTGGCTTGGAGATGGTCACCTTCTCCCTGTGTTCCCCCATGGCAGAAAATGCTGATATCACATCTTATAAAGACACTAATGTCCTTATAAAACACCACAGGGGCCCCAAGTGTCAAGACTTCATTGCCTTTTATGGATAGATCTATAAATAGTCTTCCATCGTGTTTATCACACTCACCCATTGATGAACATGTGAGCTGGTTCTACCTTCTGGCTGTTGGCAATAATGCTTCTATGCAGATTTATGTGCAGGTTTTTGGGTGGGCATATACTTTTCTCTTGTTCTCTTCATTTTTCTTACATACGAAGGAGTAGAATTGCTGATTATCTGGGTCGTGAAGATCTTTTTTCTACAGTTCTTCTGTGTATTCTTGCCACCTCTTCTTGATATCTTCTGCTTCTGTTAGGTCCATACCATTCCTGTCCTTTATTGAACCCATCTTTGCATGAAATATTCCCTTGGTGTCTCTAATTTTCTTGAAGAGATCTCTAGTCCTTCCCATTCAATTGTTTTCCTCTATTTCTTTGCACTGATCACTGAGGAAGACTTTCTTATCTCTCCTTGCTATTCTTTGGAACTCTGCATTCAAATGGTTATAATTTTCCTTTTCTCCTTTGCTTTTCACTTTTCTTTCCACGCTATTTGTAAGACCTCCTCAGACAGCCATTTTGCTTTTTTGTATTTCTTTTTCTTGGGGATGGTCTTGATTCCTATCTCCTGTACAATGTTACGAACCTCTGTCTATAGTTCATCAGGCTCTCTGCCTATCAGATCTAGTCTCTTAAATCTATTTCTCACTTCCACTGTATAATCGTTAGGGATTTGACTTTAGGTCATATCTGAATGGTCTAGTGGTTTTCACTACTTTCTTCAATTTCAGTCTGAATTTGGCAATAAGGAGTTCTTGATCTGAGCCATGGTCAGCTCCCGGTCTTGTTTTTGCTGACTCTGTAAAGCTTCTCCACCTTTGACTGCAAAGAATATAATCAATCTGATTTCGGTGTTGGCCATCTGGTGATGTCCATGTGTAGAGTCTTCTCTTGTGTTGTTGGAAGAGGGTGTTTGCTATGACCAATGCATTCTCTTGGCAAAACTCTAATAGCCTTTGCCCTACTTCATTCTGTACTCCAAGGCCAGATTTGCCTGTTACTCCAGGTGTTTCTTGACTTCCTACTTTTGCATTCCAGTCCCCTATAATGAAAAGGACATCTTTTTTTGGGTGTTAGTTCTAAAAGGTCTTGTAGGTCTTCATAGAACCGTTCAACTTCAGCTTCTTCAGCATTACTGGTTGGGGCATAGGCTTGGATTACCATGATATTGAATGGTTTGCCTTGGAAACGAACAGAGATCATTCTGTCATTTTTGAGATTGCATCCAAGTACTGCACTTTGGACTCTTTTGTTGACCATGATGGCTACTCCATTTCTTCTAAGGGATTCCTGCCCACAGTAGTAGATATAATGGTCATCTGAGTTAAATTCTCCCATTCCAGTCCATTTCAGTTTGCTGATTCCTAGAATGTCAACGTTCACTCTTGCCATCTCCTGTTTGACCACTTCCAATTTGCCTTCATTCATGGACCTTACATTCCAGGTTCCTATGCAATGTTGCTCTTTACAGCATCGGACCTTGCTTCTATCACCAGTCACATCCACAGCTGGGTGTTGTTTTTGCTTTGGCTGCATCCCTTCATTCCTTCTGGAGTTATTTCTCTACTGATCTCCAGTGGTATATTGGGGACCTATTCACCTGGGGAGTTCATCTTTTGGTGTCCTGTCTTTTTGCCTTTTCATACTGTTCATGGGGTTCTCAAGGCAAGAATACTGAAGTGGTTTTCCATTCCCTTCTGCAGTGGACCACATTCTGTCAGACCTCTCCATAATGACCCATCCATCTTGGGTGGCCCCACACAGCATGGCTTAGTTTCACTGAGTTAGACAAGGCTGTGGTCCATGTGATTAGATTAGTTAGTTTTTTGCTATTGTGGTTTCGGCTGTCTGCCCTCTGATGCCCTCTCTCAGCGCCTACCATCTTACTGGGGCTTCTCTTCTCTTGGACGTGGGATATCTCTTCACGTGGGTTATATGGTAGCTTTATGTTTACCTTTTGGAGTCACTGACACTGTTTTCCCAGCGGCTGCACCATTTTATATTCCCACCATCAATGTACAATGGTTCCAATTTCTCCACAGCCTCGCCAGTACTGGTTATTTTTCATTTTTTTTTTTTTTTTAAATTAGACCTGGTGGCCCCGGTGGTAGAGAATCTGCCTGCAGTGTGGGAGGCTTGGTTGATCCCTGGGTAGGGAAGATCCCCTGGAGAAGGGAACGGCTACCCACTCCAGTATTCTTGCCTGGAAAATCCCATGGACAGAGGAGCCTGGCAGGCTACCGTCCATGGGGTCTCAAAGAGTTGGACACAACTGAGCAACTCACATTTTCACTTTCACTGGTGGGCGTGAAGTAGTATCTTGTAGGCATTTGGACTTGCATTTCCTTAATGACAGTGGTAGTAAGCATCTTTGATTTGCTTCTTGGCTGTTGCTGTATCTTCTTTGGAAGAAAATGTCGCTTCACGTCGTTTGCCCATTTTTTAACTGAGCCCTTTGTCTTTTTGTTGTTGAGCTGTAAGAATTCTTGATATATTCTGGATCCTCAGCCCCTATCAGATCTATGATTTGCAGCTATTCTCTCCCATCTGTAGTTTATCTTTCCACTTTCTGTCATGCTGAAGACAGTATTTTGGGGTGATTTCTTTGGTACCTTGTAGAAATAAACCCGGGTGTGGCTCAGCTAGTAAAGAATCCGCCTGCAATGCGAGAGACCTGGGTTCGACTCCTGGGTTGTGAAGATCCCCTGGAGAAGGGAAGGCTACCCACTCCAGTATTCTGGCCTGGAGAATCTATACAGACTGAATCTATACTATACAATCCATGGGGTTGCAAGGAGTCAGACGCGACTGAGTGACTTTCACTTTCATGCCGAAATAAGTCAAACCAGCCAGTGTCCTTTGTTTTGATTATTTTGCTATTTTAATTGAGTTGGATGGATTTTAAGAACAATAAAAACAGTAAAACACTCATGGAGAAAAGCGAGCAATACAGAGATATGAAAATGACCTGTCATTTTCACCCCCCTGTCCTATCCCTCCCCTGGGGAAGTAACGTTAGCTCGGTGTCCCGAGATTCAGGTGCGGGGACCTGGCCCCCTCTGCCTCCTGGGGGTGGTGGAGACGGGAGAAGTGGCTGCCTCCGGAGGTGGGTCTCTGCTCCCAGGTCTGGCCCCCAGTGGGCAGGGGCACGTCCGCACGCACACGCCCTGGACGGCCTGGAGCGTCACGGGCCCCGACCCCTCCCCACGGTGTGGACTGTCCGCTCATGGCCGGCCTGCGCACCTGCGTCGGCGGTGGGGGCTGGCTGTGGCCCCAGCTGATGCGGCAGATCCGAGTCCCCCTCCCCGGCAGACACACCTCTGCTTTCTGCTTCTTCCAGGCCGGGGAGAAGCACTACCACCCTCTGTGCGCGCTATGTGTCCGGTGCGGCCGGATGTTCGCAGAAGGCGAGGAGATGTACCTGCAAGGTAAGAAGAGGAGTGTGCCGCCCGGGACCCGGGGGCACCAGACTGGCGCTCGGGGATCCACGCCCTGTTCCGGTGCGCTGGCGGGTCAGTGAGCTTTCCTGCTGCTTAGGGAGCCCTGCCTCCCAGCGGGGATGGGTGTCAGGGCTGGCAGGCTCTCCCCACAGGGACCCTATTCAAGAGCAGGACCCAGAACTGGTGGACGTGTGGGTCCCAGTAGCATGCGGCCTGTGGTCACTTCAAAGCCTGTCCTGAAAGGCCCTTAGCAGGGCAGGGGTCAGGCAAGTCTCAGGGTTCCCCCCCACCCCTCCCTCTAACCCTGCAAGCTGATGAGAGGGTATGGAGGCCACCGGCTGCTCCTGAGGCTTCTTTCCCGGTCAGGGGAGTCACCAAAGCATCGGTAAAGAGAGCTTTAGAGAAAGGCCTGGCCAACCTTCACACGCATTCCGTGGGAAATCCTGGAGGCATTCACCATTCAAATCACAGTAACCATAGAAAAAGGCGTCCTGGGGCCCCAGACCGGGAGAAACAGCAGGTCACGGCCAGGCGTCCCCTCCCTCCTTCTGCAGGGGGCCTTCTTTGTAGCTCATGGCTGCTTGTTTAAAAAAAAAAAAAAAAACTATATCAACACTCAGACCGGAGCACCCAGCTCCCAGCTGTTTCTTCACGTGTTTATTGCCCAGGGTGCGGGCAGGTCTCCTTTGAACTGCACCTAGTTTTATCATTTTGATGAACCTCTCCCCCACCACCACCACCTGTGGCTTATTCATTCCTGACCTTGATAAAGAAAGATGGTTCACATGCTTGTCAAAAAGGTAGGAAGATGGTATACAGGTCATGGCAGTTGGGGAGAGGGATCCGGCTGAATTCGCCAAGGACGGTGCAGGGGATTTATAGCCAAGGCGCTGGGGGTTGGGGAAATAGGTGGATGGAAAATTATCAAGAGGAGAGCCAGAGGGGGACCCCTTGCTGAAGGCAGGCAGGGGCCTAGAGGCCAAGTCAGAGGTGGGGGCTGAGGAGCTTGGGCATCTATCAAGGGTTGGGGAGTCCCCGCACCCCCCCGCTAAGGCAGCTCAGCTGGATTCTCCCTGGACCTGGGTTCGCAGGTTGAAGGCCTTCCCCGAGGGGCCCAGCAGGATGGTTGGATGCTGAGACCCCTCCCCCACCCCCACTGCGGTCACAGCGTCTTTTCTGTCTCGTGACCCTGGAGGCAAGCCGAGCGGGCTGCACAGTGGCCCCCAGATGGGCCGTGGGATGACCTCACCCGGGGACCGTGTGGCACACAGGCCTGCTTTTCTGAGACAAGCTCGGGAGCCGACGTCAGCCAGGACGGCCTGGTCCCCGTGTCCCCTCTTGTTCTTTAGTCTTAAGAGCTTATCAAAGGGGCCCTTTAGGCCCCTCCCAGCTGTGCCGGGATGTCTTGGGTGGGGAGGAGGCCCCCTGCAGCCCGAGGCGCCCACCCCCCACCGCGACAGCGCTTTCGGGACGTGCTGACACCAAACACGCGGCAGCTCGGGACACGAGCTCGCCATCAAGGGGACCCAGTCTCAGGACAAAGATGCTCTTCATGGCTCTGTGCTGAGGCCGGCTCCCTGTTTCTAAAGCCGGACCTGCCCTGACCTTCTGTGGGGTGTTGAAGCCTGTCCCCTCCCCAGCCTCCTGTTCTCCAGTCTGTGCCCTGAGGGTGCAGACCCGGTGGGTGGTTTTCACGCCTGCTCCATGGAGCACAGGAGTTGCGTGGCAAGGCCCCCGCCCTGCACAGACGCAGTGAGACCCGCAGCCTCCACCTGCATGCTGGGGCTCCAGGAGAATGTGTTTGATGGGTGAATCCCGAGCAGTAAAAGCTCAGAGGAGCAGGGTCCCGAGCCCTCTGGCCTCCGAGCGAGATGAGGCAGCCCTCCCCCACAAACTCCCACCAAATACCAGCCCCGCCGCCCACCCCTGGACGCACCTGCCTGTCTGCAGACTTGGTACACAGGGGAGGAGGTTGGCGCTCACTCATTATCAGAGGTGGCTGTTATGTTAGTCTCAGTCGTGTCCCGCTCTTTTGCAGCCCCACGGACTGTAGCCCACCAGGCTCTTCTGTCCATGGGATTCTCCAGGCAAGAATACCGGAGTGGGTTGCCATTTCCTCCTCCAGGGGATCTTCCTGACCCAGGGACTGAATTTGAGTCTTCTGGGCGGGTGGATTCTTTACCACTGAGCCACAGGGAAGCCCAATTATCGGGGGTACTCAGATTAAAATAACGATTAGATGCTATGTTCCCCACTGGATCAACAAAAGTTAAAAGGACCAATGCACCCCGCTGTTTGGAGAACTGGAGTAGACAGGCCTCTTACCTGGCTGGTGGAGCAAAAATTGTGAAATTGCCAAAATGCCTCAAAGAGCCTTAAAAATGCCCACACTCTCTAAGCCAGGACCCACGTTTAGGAAGCTTTCAAGTCAGTAAGAGAGATGAAGTGGAACTTGTGTTTCATGGAGTTCCTACAACTTTATTTAGAAATAAAACGTCGGAAATAACAGGGAGCAGATAAAGAGATTCCTATTGATCCTTACGATCAATAGGAATATTATGGAATATATTGGAAAATATATATGGAAAAATAATAGGAATATTATGCAGCCCTTAAAAGTTACACTTTTGATATTTAATTATGTGGAGGAACACTAAGACATTTTAAATCAAAAATCACAGAATAAAAAACTGTGTTGCTGCTGCTGCTGCTGCTAAGTCACTTCAGTCGTGTCCGACTCTGTGTGACCCTACAGATGGCAGCCCACCAGGCTCCCCCGTCCCTGGGATTCTCCAGGCAAGAACACTGGAGTGGGTTGCCATTTCCTTCTCCAGTGCATGAAAGTGAAAATTGAAAGTGAAGTCGCTCAGTCGTGTCTGACTCTGTGCGACCCCATGGACTGCAGCCCACCAGGCTCCTCCGTCCATGGGATTTTCCAGGCAAGAGTACTGGAGTGGGGTGCCATCACCTTCTCCGAAACTGTGTGCAAACATTGTATTTAATGTGCACGCGTACACTGGACGACAGCAAGTAGGAGACCACAGATGACTCTCATTTCTTTAAGGTCTTGTTTAAATTTTAATAAGGAGTATCTATTACCAGGAGTTCTCTGGTGGGTCCAGCAGCTTAGCCTCCTCACTACCAGTGCAGGGGGCACAAGTTCAATCTCTGGCCAGGGAACTAGATCCCACGTGCTGCAACTAAGGATCCTCCATGATCCTAAGACTTGCGGCAACCAGATAAGAAATTTTTTTTTTTTAAAAAAAGAACATCTATTACCTTTGTAATCATAAACTATTTTTTTAAAAAGAAAAGCTATGCACACATCAATCAAATCCCAGTCTGTCTGGGAACTCCAAGTTGGTGCAGATGTTGTTCCAGGGAGGGGCAGAAATGAGCTCCCTTCCCAAGTGTTAACTCGGGTGACCTAGAGGCTTTGCAGGCAGAAACAGGGTGTCGCTCCTTCCTGCCACAGGTTTAAGGCCCGCTAGTGTGTCTACTCTGCGTGGCTTGTTCGGGGGACCTGAGAGGGCATGGACACAACTCCCATCTCCCAAGGGGGCGTGGGCTGGCCTGGCACCGGTGGGCGGACGCCTTCTACCCGCAGAGGGCGTGCGAGTGGGCTGTGGGTGGGTGGAGGGCGCAAGGGGGTCAGGCTGAGTTTCAGCGAGGGGGGGAGCAGTTATCACCTGAAGTTATTACCCTTGTTTCATTGCATTAAGTTCTCCCAGTGGTCTGCTGAGGTAGGATTATTGTTGGCCGCGTGTGAAGGTGGGAAAAGCCTGAGGTCTAGGGAGGTCGAGTTTGAATTAGAGAAGAGCAGGACCCTTGGGTGGGGTCAGGGGAGGGTGCTAGTGGTAAAGAACACGCCTGCCAGTGCAGGAGACATAAGAGATACCGCGTGATCCTTGGGTGGGGAAGGTCCCCTGGAGGAGGGCACCCCACCCCAGTATTCTTGCCTGGAGAATCCCATGGACAGAGGAGCCTGGCGGGCTATGCTCCATAGAGGCAGACACAATGAAGCACCTTAGCATACACGCAGGGCCCTTGCAGCCGTTGGGGACCTGTGACCTTGATGGTGGGGCCATAGACGGGGAAGCTGGGTGGGGCCGGCATGACTGAGACAGCTCAGACACCCCGGGAATCAGTGAGGGGCTGGGCCCCGGCCCGCAGTGCCACTCTCCAGCCCACACTTCAGGTTCCCACCTGAGGGTCCTCCTTCCCGCCTTCCAGCTGAGAGCCCCGCCCCAAAGCCGTCTTCTCCCATACAGGTCACACCCAGCTCCAGCCTCCACCGGGCCCCAGGCTGGGCCTGGCCACTGCCCACCTCACGGAGAGGAGCAGGTGGAGGCCACACAGCAGCCCCCTTTATCTGCTGCCTGAATTGTCTGGCTCTGAATAGAAGCCACACACAGAGCCCTCCTCGAAGGCCTCCTCTGGGTGCTGGGCATCCGAGGGATCCCATGGGAGCATTGGCTCATGGTGAAGCACTACCTGTTTATTCCATGTCGCCAGTGGGACTGTGAGCCCCTGGGCCCTGAGAGCCCCAGACCCAGGAGCAACTTGCACAGAGGAGAGGGTGGGCCCAGTGTGAGCAGCACAGAGGAGGGGGCGGGTCCAGTGTGACCAGATCAGAGGAGGGGGCGGGGCCAGTGTGATCATCACAGAGGAGGGGGCGGGGCCAGTGTGATCAGCACAGAGGAGGGGGCGGGGCCAGTGTGATCATCACAGAGGAGGGGATGGGGCCAGTGTGACCATCACAGAGGAGGGGGTGGGCCCAGTGTGATCAGCACAGAGGAGGGGGCGGGGCCCAGTGTGATCAGCACAGATGAGGGGGGTGGGGCCAGTGTGACCATCACAGAGGAGGGGGTGGCGCCCAGTGTGACCATCAAAGAGGAGGGCGGTGGGGCCCCAGTGTGGACACTGACCCCCTCCTGCTGACCGCCTCCACTGTCCTACATCTGGGAAGGAAGGGAAGTTGCTCAGTCATGTCCAACTCTTTGCAGCCCCATGGGCCTACCATGCTCCTCCGTCCATGGGATTTCATCTGGCAATCCACACTAACTCTTCCTCTCGGGAATCTGTCTGCAGGCTCCTCCATTTGGCACCCGGCCTGTCGACAAGCAGCCAGAACTGAAGATAAAAACAAGGTTGGTGGAATTCTCCCGATGCCCTTTCCCCAGCCTCTGAGCGACATTACACAGTTAAGGGGGTGCTGACTTGCCTGCAGGCTCAGTGGTCAGTCCCAGCAGGCCGTGGGGCAGGTGGCCTGAGGCCCACGAGTGTCCAGGTGGAAAGAGCAGGTCAGCTGCTGGCCGGCCCGGGGGCTCCCTGCCCTGGCCCTCCTTCGTCTGGTGGATGCCTGTGGCTGTGCAAGTTCAGGGACCACTGGAAAGGTAGCGGATCTCTAAGAGTCCCCAGGAACATCCATGCTTCTGATGCCAACAGCTGCTTCACAGGGTCTCCCCAACTGCCTTCTGGTTCGATAACAAGTTAGAAGGACTCAGTGCAAAGTGTCACAGCCCAGTTACAGTTTATCCCGGGAAGGATGGCGTGGACTCAGCCCAGCGTGAGGCAGGGTCCGGGGGGAGGTCTGGACCCAGGTTGCCACCGTCCTCTCCTGGTGGAGTCCGGATTCCCCACCTCCCAGTGCCGGCACACACGAGGCGTTGCCAACCAGGGAAGCCCTGTGGCCGGAGATCTTATCGGGACTCTGTTAGTCAGTGGACTGCTTTATTGATTGATTGCCATGTGGTTGCTTTCACTCTCCCGGTGACATCACACAGGACCACCAGCATCTCAGGGCTGGTCTTTCTGGCGTGACCCACCCCACCCTGAGACCTTGGGGGTGTGATGAGCACCCTACCCCCGAACATAGAGCTCTTACCAGGTATGACACTGATCACCTTCCAGAAGCAAGGCAGGACCCCTGTCTAGGCCAGGCCAGCCCTCCCTCTGGGCCAGGTGCAACTTCATCCCGCAGAGGCCCTGCTGGGGCACCCAGCCAGAGGTGCTGCGTGAGGGAGAGGGCTGGACCGCCTCGGGGCCCTCCTGGGCTGATGTCCCCAAGAGAGATAGAAATCAGTGCCTCAACAAACAAGTGATGCAATGGGCTGGTGGGACCAGAGAGCAGGGGAAGGACCAGCTTTTCTGGGGATGGTGGCGGGGGGACACGGAGGGGTCCTTCGGAGGAGTTGAGCGGGAGCGGAGCCTGGGAGATAAGATAGCGCCAGCCCTGAAGAGAGGTGGGGGGTCCCTGGCAGGGCTGGGGGCTCAGGCAGAGGCCCTGGGGCAGAGCAGGCCAGCTCCCTTGGCTGGGGCGGTCAGCAGGGCAGGGGTCCTCTGCCCACACATGCAGAAACACATTCCTCCAGCCGGGGCCACCCACTTGTGCCTGGCATCCGGCCTCCCAGCAAACTCCTCCTGTGGGCTCTCAGATTTGCCTAGAATATCATCCCCTGAAACCTCGCAGATGCCTCCGCTCACACCCTCTTCCCCTGGAGCCTCCTCTCCAGGCTCCAGGTTCCTACATCTTGAACCCCCTGGCCCCGAGCCGAGCCCTGGCAGATGAGAGAGAAGTGTTTGCAGGATGAAGGGAGGAAACGAATCTAGGTGAACTGCAGCCCTGGGGCCCCCCAGGCCCCTCGAGGGGAGGCATGACAGCCAGCTTTGCTCTGTCAGGGACCACCCACACCCCTGCACAACCCCCGCTGGGATCCACACCGTGCAGACCCCAGGAGCGAGTGCACATGCCCCCACACTCCGGGGGGGTGAGTGGTGTGTGACCCACAGAACTCCTGGCCTCGTCCCAGCGACCCCCGGCCTCCCACGCCACCCCCCCCATGAGGGGCGCCCAGGCATCGCCAAGACTTTGAAAGTCGCCAAACAGGCTACGGGTGAGCCACTGGGCAGATGGGCCCTTGAAGACCCTGGTGACTCAAATGCCTCATAGTGGCGGCGGGTCTGCATCCAGATGGGGAAATGACAGCTGGGGGACTGCAGGGTGGCCGACATGCCTGCGGGAAATCAAGCGGGGTGTGCGGAGTCACTCTGGGATTCCCACAAGAGCTGGGACCCAGGCCTCTCGGAATCAAGGCTGGGGGGAGCGCAGGGCTTGCTTTGCTGATGGCAGCTCCAGGTCAAGAGGTCAAGCTGAACAGCGGGTGGCGGTGTGATCCCTGAGTGGAGGGTGGGGGGGGCGGGGCTGAGCGGAGCGGAGGCTGGAGAGTGAGGCAGGGCCCCAGGATGAGCTTGGGAGGCAGACTGCTCTTGGGGAGGGAGGTCTCAGTGGCCCACCCTGAGGGTCTCTTGCACCTGCGTGCGTCAGAAGGGGACCACTGCCCAGAGGAAGTCTGGCCCTGAAGGACAGGGGCAGAGCTGTGCTGTGGGGGCACTCTACTGTTAGCTAGAGATGCTGGTTCTGCTCACCGAGTCCTTTAGTGACACTTCCACCATGGGAGCAAGGGGGTCCAGGGCTGCAGAGTCCCGCACTCTCAGCCATGGGGGGTGGCTGGGGCCCAAACGGAAACCATCCCCAGACCCAGCAGACGTGGTGGTGCCCAAGGCTGGGAATTTGCGGCGGAGGGGTTGGTTCGGAGATGCACCCTCATGAACGTTGTCCTGGGAGACGGGACAGGTCGCGGGCTGGTGGAGGGACCCTCCTCCTCGTGTGGGCCCCTCAGGGAGGGTGGGACCCACCACTTGAGCAGACGCTTGCCACGCCCGTTCTGAAAGAAGTCAGCGGAGGGAAAGTCTCTCTTTTCCTCTAGCGGTTGATCTCAGTGGGTTTGGAAGCTTCTGCTTTACATGGGTCCACCGTTTCATGATTCATTCATTCAGCACAGCTTCAGCGAGGGTCTGGCTCTGCCAAGCCCGGTTCTTGGCCTGGGGCACCGAGGTGATGTCACAAGTCCTGGCCCGAAGCTGCTGCTGATCGGAAGATAGAGGGAGGACCTGTGGACTTACCTGCAAGTCTCGTCCGAGGGCCGTGGGGACCGTCCCACTATACCCGGCCTGGCGTGAGGACCGGGGGAAAGGTGGCCGTGGGCCCGGGGCGGGAGGGCCCCATAGAGGGGACCAAGTGCCCAGGGTCCTCTGTGCCCTGCGCCTCCCCCGGCCGGGTCAGGGTGACCAGTGCCAGCCCCGGATGCTGCACCCCCTGTTGAGCTGGGCTCAGGGCCTGCGGGGAGCCCAGCTCAGGCCTGGAGGCAGCAGGCACGTCTGCTCTCTGCCTGGAGCCCCGCCCTGGATGACCATGGGCCACTGGCCCAGCAGGAAGGAGACCTTCTGGGCGCTGGAGGCTGGCAGGACAGGGCAGAAAGAAGGACCATTGTCTTGGGGGCTGGTCACGGCCCCAGAGTTGGCTTCCGGGGCTCATCTCCACAGATGCTTCGGGAACATTGAGGGCAGAGGCCGGCAGCCTGGGACAGCTGTCCCTTGCTTCCGGCGACAGGATCCAGGCCCTGGTCATGCCCTGCGTGTCCCTTGGTTCACCCTCCCCACCCCTGCCCCTCAGAGCCTCTTCTGTCTTGCCTGAGAAATGAGAATAAACCCTGGGCAGGCCAGGCAACAAATGGACAGGGCAGTGGGTGGAAGGGGCAGTCAGTGTGCAGGGCAGTGAGTGGGCAGTGAGTGGCCAGAGGAGCAGGTGGACAGGGCAGTCAGTGGGCAGGGCAGTCAGTGGGCAGGGCAGTCAGTGGGCAGAGCAGCAGGTGGACAGGGCAGTCAGTGGGTAGGGTAGCAGGTGGACCGTGTGGTGGGTGGGCAGGGCAGTCAGTGGGCAGAGCAGTCAATGGGCAGGGCAGCGGGTGGACAGGGCAGTCAGTGGGCAGGGCAGTCAGTGGGCAGAGCAGCAGGTGGACAGGGCAGTCAGTGGGTAGGGTAGCAGGTGGACCGTGTGGTGGGTGGGCAGGGCAGTCAGTGGGCAGAGCAGTCAGTGGGTAGGGTAGCAGGTGGACAGGGTGGGCACAGATGACTTTCCCGGGCAATCGGGCCCCATGGAGACAGCTCTCCCAGCCAGCTGACCGCCCCTGGCCTGTGCAGCGGGAGAGAGCCGTGTTTTTCTGTAGTGTTTGTTGAGTGGGAGCCAGCTAACGAGCATGAACCTGCTGGACCCGGTCGGCTCTGGGTCAGCCTGGCGGGGTCTGCTGGGCAGCCGTCAGCCCCGGGGATACCGCAGAGGTGGCGTCACTCTCTCTGAGTCTGGCCTCCGGGCGGAGGTGGCTCCGCCGTAACCTGGCAACCCAGACGAGAGCTAAGTTGCCCATCTGGAGGGGTGCTCAGTGGTCAGCTAACTAGGCATGCCAGGCCCAGTGGACTCCAGGACTCTCCTCTGGCTCCAGAGGCCAGCTCGGGTCTCCCTGCGAGCGCACCAGGAGAGTGAGAGCAGCCCTTTCACTCCTGGAAGAACCCTGACTGCGTGCCCCCCCGGGGAGGGGTGCCCCCCAGGACAAGGATGCGCGTCCACTGAGGGTGCCCGGGGGGAGACCCGTCGGAAGGCTGTGGTCCTAACGGCCCGTCCACAGTGCCTCGCTGGGCATCGGATCGAACCCTCATTCAACACACGTTCACCAAGCGCCTGCTGTGCCTTCCAGGCTGGGCGCCAGGAACGCAGAGGTGAATGAAGCCGGCGGGTCCCTGGCCCTACAGCATCAGGCGGCGGGGAGACGGATGGGCCGGCTCCAGGGTGCAGGATGCTTGCCTGCGAGGTGGGGAGGGACGGGGCCCGCTGGATGGGCCTGGCGGGCGGGGTTGGGGGAGAAGCCGGCTTCCTGGAGCCAGGACTTGGCAGGTGTGCGGAAGGGTGGGTCACAGGGGCCGGCCCTGCTCTGGGGGTGGGGCCCCAGTCTGAGGAGCCATGAACAGGTGGGGATTGAAGGAGGGTTTCAGAGCCATGGGAAGGGGCGGCCCTGTGTCTGCTGAGTATCTGGAGAGGCCTCGGCGCGTGGAGAAGGTGGCCGGGGCAGGGAGAGGCCTCGGCGCGTGGAGAAGGTGGCCAGGGCAGGGAGAGGCCTCGGCGCGTGGAGAAGGTGGCCGGGGCAGGGAGAGGCCTCGGCGCGTGGAGAAGGTGTCTGGGGCAGGGCCAGCCTGGTGGCTTCTGCTCCGGTGGGACCAGAGGGAGCCTGGACGGGAGGGCTGGTCCCCTCCAGGCTGTGGCTGTCCGTGGTCACACCTACCCTGGGGGCGCACGCAGGTCCTGGCTGCTTACTGCGGGGCAGGTGGGAACCCAGAGGAGGAAGCCAGAGCCCCTGCACTGACCCTGGGGCCTCTGAGCAGAGAGAAGCCAGGCTTGGTGAGGCTGCCCCGGAGGCCTGAACACAAGGACAGGGAGACTGACCCTGGGCGAGGATGTTCCAGCGGAATTCGCAGTGGCTGCCGGGGTGGGAGAGCCTGAGCTGCCGTCGGAGCCCCTGTGACCCTGGGCAAACCACCAGCCTTCTCGGAGCCTCAGCTCCGCTTGGCTTTAACGTGGAGACGAGCGGGCGCTGACCTCTCTCTGTATGTCCACGGAGCCTGTAGGAGACCTTAATGAGAGCCAGGCGCCCCCCGACCCTGTTGTGGGACGGCGCTTCCTGGGGCCGGGCTGGGTGGACGGGGCTGGACGACTGCCCGGCCTCGGGCGGGTGTGAACAGCACCCCGGAGAAGGCAGCTGGGTGCTGGGTTTGACTGTGAGGCTCCTTTGGGCCGGTTGGAGGCAGGGCAGAGAGGAGATGAGAGAAAGCCCAGGTCTCCTGATTCTGGGGGAACCGCCTGGACTCAGCCCCACTCCGTCTGGGCTCCCGGACCCAGAGGACATCGCGGTGGGGTGGGGGGCACGCTGCTCTTCTCCCCGCCCCCCGTTTCTCCAGGGCTGGGAACTGGGTCATGGCGGGGACACCGTGTAGCCGCCCAGCTGCTCGGGACCCTGAAACGTGCAGGAAAAGCCGGACCCCCCTGCTGCCGTGCCAACAGCCCAGGCCCCCTTCCGCCGGGGTCGTGGTGTCAGTAACCCCGGTGCCACCCCGACAAAGCCAGGAAACGTCCCTCAGGGCCCGGGGGTCCGTTCTTGTGACTCTGCCGTTGCTCTCAGCTTCAGGGCGCTTTCTTCTGAAACACCCAGTGTTAGTCGGCTTTGTGAAGAAGGGACTTCCTGTCGTGAGCCGCAATCAGCTGAACTGAGATAAAAGCAAGGGTGATTCACCAGAGCCAAGCTGCGCCTCTGAGTCCTCAGCAATGGAAAGATCCTTCCAGGCAGGTTTTTCCGTTTCACAGAGGAGGAAGCTGAGAGTCTAAGGTTGTTTTCAGACGTGCCAAACAGACGCGCACAGCGTTTTTGCCTAGCCAAACAGGCAGCCTGGCCACCGGAACAGCGGTAAAACACAGACCCTGTGTTTTCCGCCTCCCACGATGCGTCTCCCTTGAAACGGCAGCTCGTGATGTGTGTCTTCCTGGGGGTGGCCGAGCCTCAGGGGTCAGGCTGAGCTTCTCGAGGGACCCCAGCCCCTTGCCAGCCTTTGCGAGCCTGTGGTCTGAGGGGACAGGCAGACCCCTGAGTCGATGCCCCGTCCCATGTGTGCAGCCGGGCCGTGGGGCCTCAGAGAGGATGCCAGGGTGATACCCGGGGAAAGGAGGCGGGCTGGACCGGCTGACGAGTGACCGAGCGCAGCAGTGACGACGGAGCTTCACGCCCTGTCCTTCTCTTTCCTTTCTAGATGCAGAAGCAGGTCTCCCATCAGGTTTACCCGGGCGCCTCCCCCTATGCCTTTCAGGTTTGTCCCTGCCGCCGCCGTGTCGGGCTCACGTCTGGTCCTGGTGTCGTCCCATCCCCGCTGGTGTCTCGCTGAGTGTAGGAGGAGCTGTGGGTCATCTCCCTGGAGGGGAGGAGGGGGCGCTCCACGACAGGCGTTTTTGTTGTTGTTCAGTCGTGTCCGACTCTTTGACCCCGTGGACTGAAGCACGCCAGGCTTCCCTATCTTCCCCTAGTACCTGGAGCTTGCTCAAACTCATGTCCATTGAGTCAGTGATGCCGTCCAACCATCTCATCCTCTGACGTCCCCTTCTCCTCCTGCCTTCAGTCTTTCCAGCATCAGGGTCTTTTCCAATGAGTCAGTTCTTTGCATCAGGTGGCCAAAGTATCAGAGTTTCAGCTTTAGCATCAGTCCTTCCAATGAATATTCAGGACTGATTTCCTTTAGGATGGACTTGCAGTCCAAGAGACTCACAAGAGTCTTTTCCAGGTGTTAGCCACACCAAACGCGCTTAAGCAACGGAACTGTGTCCTCTCTCAGCTCTGGAGGCTGGAGCTCCCGGGCCCACCGGCGGACTTGGCTCCCCATGAGGCTTCTCCGCTGGGCGTGTGCACGGCTGTCTCCTCCCTGTGTCCTCACAAGTCATCCGTCTGTGCCTGTCTGTGTCCTAGTCTCCTCTCATAAGGAAGACAGTCAGATCCAGGCCTGTCCTGAAGGCTCCATTTAAGCTTAATTACCTCTTCAAACATCCTACCTCCAAACACCTTCTGGGGTCCTGGGGTGTGGGCTTCAACCTATGAGCTTTGGAGGGGAGCAGTTCAGTTCATGATATGGCCCCTCCCAGGCTCCTAGTGGGCGGTGTGGACCGCTGGGAGTGGCTGGACAGAATTTCAGGGGAAATTCAGGATTTCCCTGCTTAGAAAACGAGAGAGGAGTTGGCCCTCCCTGGCAGTCCTGCGATTAGGACTCCTCACTTCCACTGCAGAGGCACGCAAA
Source organism: Cervus canadensis (assembly GCF_019320065.1). NCBI lineage: Eukaryota > Metazoa > Chordata > Mammalia > Artiodactyla > Cervidae > Cervus > Cervus canadensis. The sequence continues at coordinate 49,727,333 of NC_057411.1, read as the reverse complement.
CCCTGAGGCCTGGCCAAACAAAAACAAACACGGGAGAAGCCGTGAGCTGGGGGGCAGGAAGCAGGAGCCCCTTCGTGGAGATGGGTTTCATTCGGATGAGGCGAGTGAGAGGCCTGGATAGTTGGGTGGGTGGGTGGTCCCAGCCAGGGAGAGGGCTGGACCAGGAGAGGGTCCAGGAGCTGCCAGGTCACACATGGCAGGCGGGGATGGAGACAGGTGCAGAGAGCTGGGCGGGAGCTGGAGAGAACCAGGGTCCTCACGGTGATGGAGGACCTGATCCAGAGGAGCAGAGGAGACGGACGGTTGGGGGGTCTGTCACCTCGGGGGTGCGGACGTCATGGGCAGAGATGAGCGAGGAGGGCTGGGGGGTGGCTCCCAGCCACAGTGGGCACGCGAGGAGCAGGTCCCAGATGGGAAGGCCATCCTGTCGAACCACAGAGGCAGGGCCGGAGGCGCAGCAGCCGTCCCGCAGAATTGATGTGGAGAATCCACTCTCCGAGCGGCTCTATCCTGCCTTTGCCATTGGGGCACGCAGAATCCCTAAAAACACATCGCTTGCCCTCACCCTCCAAATAGAAGATCATTTCAGCGACCTGAGAGCTTTGTGGTCGTGGAGCGAGTCCATCCGGCCCTGGGAGCACACGGCCCCTTTGCTGGCAGCCAGGGCCACCCGCTGTGTCTCCCGGTGACAGCCTCCTTGTCGTCCATCCAAGCCCACGTGTTTCTCTTTCATCCTGCCCGTAGAAAGGGTCTCGTGAGCTCCAGCGCTTCTGCTGGTGCTCCACTCGCGATAGTTGCCTCCGGAAGGTTCTCTGCATCAACAGAATCTGCTTCAGCCTCTCCCTGTTTCCTTGTCTCCTAGGAAACCAGGACGTCCTCAGAGAGCATCATTTCGGTACCTGCTTCCAGCACCTCGGGGTCTCCGAGCCGCGTGATTTATGTAAGTCGGATTCCCTCTCTGGAGAGGGGAGGAGACCAGGGGCCTGGGGTCCTTGCTGAGTGTGCCCTCGGCGGGTGCAGGGCCGCGGGAGAGATTGGCACAGACCCTGAGGCTGACTCGGGGCCTCCAGTGTGGATGTGTTGTGTGACCACGGCTGCCCCAGAATGTGGCATCCGGTGCGCAGAGAAATGTACTCACGGCCGTGGTTTCCGGCGGTGTCGGTGAGAACACGCCTGCATCCCGCAGCCGGGACTCAGCTGGATAAACCGCACTCACCAGTAACGGTGCAAATCTGTGCCTGTTGGTGCGGGAAGTTCCTGGTGTGCATGTGAAGGATGACGTGTGTCACGTGATCCCATTTTCATTTATGTGTATGTGTATTCGTATGCACGTAGGTATACATATGTGTATTGTGTGTATTTCAGTGTGTGCATGTATATAGGAATGTGTGTATGCATATGTATGGATGGATATGTGTATGTGTGTATCTACATATGTGCATGTGTGTGCAGGTATGTGCAGGTATGTATATTTTGCGTGTGGGTGTGTGTGTCTCTGTACGTGTACATACAAGTCTAAATGTGACTGAGAACATTTTAACTAATTGTTGATAGCAGTTACCTCTGGGTGGTGGCTTTAGAAATGGAAGGTGACCGTTATAATTACTTGCTAGTTTGCTAGTCTAAAGAGCCTGTGCCGCAGCGGGGGAGCGGGCAAGCGGGGTGAGCCCTGGACTGGGCGTCTTGGCCCAGCTTCACCTCTGCAGGCTGGTTGGCCAGGACGAGTCTCCTCTCCCACTCCCCCCAACTCACGGCCAGAGTCTGGTTTTTCTCTAACACAATGGAGATTGGGTTCCCTCCTCTCGACACTTCTTTTTAGCCCCCAGAACTCTCTCTGGTTGGACACAGGGCAGTTCCTGCCCTAATTCTGATGGAAGATAAGAACCCGGGTTCTAGTCTGGAGGGCGAATGGCCAGATGACCCTGGGCAGCTGCAGACTCGGAGGTTCAGAAAGACAGCCTGACGTCACCAGGCCAGCTGTGTGCCCTCAGGCAAGGCATTAGCCTCTCTGAGCCTCCGGGAGCTCACCCATACCTGGGGGCCCACAACACCTGCTGCCCAGGGCCACGGAGGTCCTGAGTGGGAGGCCCCGGGCACAGCCCTGAGCCCAGAGCGGGGGCCCAGGAAGCGCTCACTGGAGTCACTGTTGTGACATCAGTGATCGTCTGCAGGGCCACCATACCGAGGGCCCAGACCAGGGGCCTCAACCACAGAGACGTACCTCCCCACCGTCCCGGAGCCTGGGAGTCCGAGTCACGGTGTCGGGAGGGTCGGTTCCCTGCAAGGCCCGTCTCCTGGGCGTGTGGACGGCCGTCTTCTCCGCCTGTCCTCCAGCTGGTTGTCCCTCTGTGCACGTCTGTGTCCTGACCTCCTCGTCACAGGAGGACCCCTGGGCGCTGGCTCAGAGCATCCCACCCTGCTGACCTTGGTTCACCTTAATCACCCCTTTAAAGGGCACTGTCACCAAATACAGATTCTGTAGTGCTGGGGGTTAGCGATTCAATGAAAAAAGGAGGAGGACACAATCCACCCCAAATGCCATCATCATCAGGACCAGTAATAGTGACTGTTACTGTTTGAATGAGAGCGTGTCTGTGGCACAGAGTGTGGTCCTGTCCGCAGATGGCAGCTGCTGTTGGTAACTGCTCCTTGCTGTCTTCAGTCACTCAGTCGTGTCCGACTCTTTGCGACCTCGTGGACTGCAGCACGCCAGGCTTCCCTGTCCTGCACTATCTCCCGGAGCTTACTCAAAGTCACGTCCATTGAGTCGGTGAGGCCATCCAGCCATCTCATCCTCTGTCACCCCCTTCTCCTCCTGCCTTCAGTCTTTCCCAGCATCAGAGTCTTTTCCAGTGACTCAGCTCTTTGCATCAGATGCCCAAAGCACTGGAGCTTCAGCGTCAGTCCTTCTAATGAATATTCAGGACTGATTCCCTTTAGGATGGACTGGTTATCCATGTTTTGAACAAGTTGGTGTTTGTAAGGGGTTCAAGTACAGTGCTGGCCATACAGCAGTGCAGCCAGCAAGGACGTTGGTCTCCGAAGTCCCTGTTACTTTATAGAGATCTTGCAGTGGTAAGCAGTAGAGCTGGCTTTGAGACCAGGTCTTCTCACCCCAAAGCTTGGGTTCTGCTCAGGGAAGCCGGTTGCTCAGGGCTGAAAGCCAGCCCTGCTGGGTCCCTCCTTCACCAGGCTGTTTTCAGCACAGCCATGGCCATGTCCCCCAGGCCAGGTCCCCTGATGTCCCCACCCTTGGGGAACAGCAGTTTGCCGAGGGTGATGGTGGGCCAAGAAGGTCCCCACCAGCTGGGTGTGCCTTCAGCCGAAGTGGATTCTGCCTGGGCACACCGTCCCAGCTGATATAGGCTTCTTGCTCGGCTAATACCCCTGCACCAGTTTTAAACAGACGGCCTCAAGAGGATTCATGTAACCCAGACTCCTGAGTCTGAAACACCTGCTCTCAGCTGACACAGCTGAGATGCCTTGAGGACTGGGTACCAAGGCCCACACCTGCTGCCTCCTCCAGCTCTCAGCATCCCACTTCTCAGATGCAGCTCAGAGAGGGGCAGAAGCTGGTCTGTGTCCCAGCCTCTGAGTCAGGGAGCCGCCATCCAAGGACACACGGCCGCTTCCAACACGTGGACTCGCAGTGCCGTGGCCGGCGCCCAGCCTGGCCCCCCCACCCCACCCCCGCTGCCGTCCCTCCCAGTCAGGGCTGGTGTCGGCTCTGGTCAGCAGTGCATCCCTGCGGTTCCTTCACCAAGGAGACGGGAGTCTGGTCAGGCACGCCTTCTCAGGCTCACTCCTGTTGTCTTCCTGCTCCAGCTGGTATCTGCTGTCATCCTCCTGTGTGCCTGACTTGGCTCCGTGCTGGGCACGCTCAGGACCTCAGGACCAGGGCCCCAGTCCATGCGCCAGGTCAGTGAGCTTTAGAGGGTGCTGACCACCCCATCCGGCAGCACCTGCTGTAGTGTGGTTGTCATCAAACGCAGCCTCCCCGCCCTCCTCCTTCCCCCATTCAGGAAGAGATCGCTGCCCCCGTGAGGCCCCCGTGTGCAGGAATGGGGCAGAATTCATCGTGTGCTGTGGCTAACCTCTTCCCCTTGGGCTGTGAGTGCCTGGCGGGCAAAGGTCGTGCCTCATTCATCTTAGCATATATACAGGATAAAACATGGGCACAGTGTGTGGGTTAGCCGCTCAGTCGTGTCCGACTCTTTGCGACCCCGTGGACTGTAGCCCGCCAGGCTCCTCTGTCCATGGGGATTCTCCAGGCCAGAATACTGGAGTGGGTTGCCATTCCCTTCTCCAGGGGATCTTCCCAACCCAGGGATTGAACCCAGGTCACCTGCATTGCAGGCAGATTCTTTACCATCTGAACCACCAGAGAAGCTCAATAAATTGTGGGGTTTTAAAAAGCAATCTTTTCACTGCCTTTTTCTTTATTATAAAGGTAACCCACATTTATTAGGAAAAAATAGTGATTGGTATAGAGACAAAAATGAATACCATTTATAATCCTCCCAGCCAGAGTGGCCCATTGTTAATATATTGAAGTACACCCTTTCAGTCTCTTTTTCTCCATGTGCATGTATTTTCTTTCTTTCTTTTTTACAAAATGAAGTCACATGGGCTATATTGTTTTATAAGCTTTCTTCACCATGGCAATAAAGCAGTGAGTTGGCATAGTGTATCATTAGATTGTTTTATCGGTAGGATTATATTACAGCTATAACATCATATACGGTCACATCCTAGGGGCTTCCCACATGGCGTTAGTGGTAAAGAATCCATCTGCCAATTCAGGAGATATAAGAGATGTGGGTTCAGTCTCTGGATCAGGAAGATCCCCCTGGAGGAGGGCATGGCAACCCAGTCCAGTATTCTCACCTGGAGAATCCCATGGACAGAGGAGCCTGGTGGGCTACAGTCCACAGGGTCGCAGAGAGTTAAGACAGGACTTAGCACACACACATGCTAGATACAGTGTAGGGAGAAGAAAGCTGAGGGGAAACACTCGCAGACGCACACACCCCAGTGGCCTTCCGCCAATGGGAGGGCATAGCCCGTTGTCACAGTGACCCCCCCAGGACCTGGGTGCCAGGAAATGGATCTGTGAGCCCTGCTGGGTGGTGTGGATGTGAGGAGCCAGGAGCATGGCCCCTTAGCCACCTGGCTGGGGGTTGGGGGGTTGGGGGCCTCTGTCTGAGCTGGCTCATGTTGATGTAGTTGGCATTGTCAGGCTTTCTCTCTGATCCCTGCAGTCAGAGGCTGACCCAGGGCAAGGTGGGCCCCGCTGACCGCACGTTTGGGGCAGAACAAGCCAGCGGGCAGCTGATTGCTGTGATCATAGCAGGGCAGAGGGGGCAGAGTGGGTGGGCACAGCCTCCGCCAGCCCCATGGCAGCGTCGCCCTTTAGGTCAGGCCATGTGGATGTTCAGAAATCCAGCAGGTGGCGAGGCCCAGGTGGCATTCCCATTTTCAGGGGGAGACCAAGGCCCAGAGAATCCGCCTGGCTTTGGCGAATGCACGATCTATTTTAGTTCAGTGCGGCTTGCTTGCCCTGAGGACCGTGTCATGTCCATCGTGGAGTTGGGGGGAGGGGCTCCATGGTGAAGCAGAGTCCTGGACCCACAGCCCCTAGCCTTGCGGGGAGGGGACACTGATGCACCAACGAAGATCAGCACCTTTACTCAAAAGAGGAAAACATCCAGCCAGACGGCAGAGAGAAAGCCGGAAAGGCTTCCTGGAGGAGGAGGCCTCTGCTGACTCTGGAAGGACCAGAGGATGAGCCGGGCAGAGCGGTCTGGGGAGGGCCTCTTGGAGGGCGGGATCTACATGTGCTGAGCCCTTAGGCTCTGTACATGGGGAAACGGTAAGGAGTCGGGTGTGGCTAGTTTCCTGGGCTGGGCGGTGAGGGGCTCTGATGAGCAGATACACAAGGGCTAGACCTCCAGGGGCCTGAGTTCCAACTTCCCCAGAACACAGAGAGGAGCAGCTCAAAAACGCTGATCAGAGGTCATCATCACAACAAATGGCACACTCAGGGTTTGAACTCAGGTCTTCCGAGTGCTGCCCAGGGTTCCGAAGGGAATCGCCAGAGCCTGAGACATCAGGTGTTCACTCTCTCAGCCTACGTCACAAACGGCACGTGGTACCCAGTGCCTCCCGGGAGCCTAGGAGTTGGGTGGTCAGGGAAGGCTTCCTGGAGGAGGTGGGCTAGAGCTGCCAGACCTCGGAGGAAGCGGGACAGCTGGAGCGTGGGGGCTGAGCCGGCTCACCGAGGGCAGGAAGAGGAGACAGTGTACCGCGGGCAGACTAGAGACATCCGGCTGCAAACATCAAGTCTGGAGACCACAGTGAGGGCTGTGTCACCTGCCCCTGGAGGGGGCTGCCAGAGGATGTGAGCTGGAGGGTGCAGGGGGGGCAGCTGGAGCTCGAGAGACGTGGCCCTGGCGGAGAGGAGAGCCGGCTCTGCACGCAGACAGCCTGCTTCTGTTCCCCGGCGGTGGGACTCCGGGCTCTGCTGCTTCCCTGTGAAGTGGAGGTCCTGTGTGTGGCCAGCTTCGTGGGCTTGGCCCACTGCCGTCTGGGGCGGAGCGCAGAGCTCACGGTGCTGTTGGAGTTTGAAGAATTGCTGGCAGGACGCCCCTCCCCGCTCACCGCCCCCCGACACCCAGAGGCAGAGGTCAGATCTGGACTCCGGCTGTGAGGACCTTGACCAGAGCTGCCTGGGGCTGGGAGGGGGTGCAGAGAGGCAGGCAGGGGCTGTGTTGGCTGGACCGGGGGTCCCCCAGGGAGGCTGAGGTCGAGATGAGGGTTCTCGAGAGGTTTGGGGGGTCAAGCTGAGCTAATGGGGGCAGCCCGACTGGCCAGCTCTGCCCACGACTGGCAAGGCCAGGCTGAGACTAACCCTCAGAGGGGACACGGGGGAAAGGAGGTGACCGGAGTGTCTGCTCCAGGAGGGACAGCAGCCTGGGCGTCCACTCCGCTGGGAACCAGGCGGTGCTGGGAGTGGGCTGGGGCCGCACGTCCCTTCTTCTGTGGGGATCGCAAGCTGTAAACGTTCCGTCCGCACTTGGGGGGGTGTGTCACAGGAACACCGGGGCTGAGACCGGGGTTTGGGCGTGGATCTCAGCCCTACTGTGAGAGCCAAGTCTTGTGCTCAGCTCCCGGGCCTGTCTGGTCACGCGCCCCCAGGCAGCCCCCAGAGCTGGGAGGAGGGGCTGGCGGGCAGTGCGGGGAGGCTGAGCCCAGTTACAGGACAGCGGGCCGCCAGGTGGACCTCACCTGAGCAGATGCGGTGGTTCCAATGCTCACTCATCACCACGAGTGAGGGCCTCTGTGATGACCTCCGTGAGGTCACACACCAGCTGCCTGTCCCCTGTCTCATGTCAGGCTGTTGGCTGTGTGTAGGGAGTGTTCCAAAGCCCTGGGCGTGTGTACGAGTGGCTGGGTATGGAGGTGTGTTCACGAGTGCTGGTTTGGGTGTGTGCGAGTGTGTGTGCGCGAGCGTGTGGGTGCCTCCAGGTTGTGCTGGTGAGTATGAGTGGGTGGAGTTGTGGGTGTGTCAGGGTCTCCCTCCATAGCTGTAGGCAGGCACATTCTCTGTGCACACGTGTATTGTGTGTGCTGGCCTGCATGCGTGTGCTGGGTGTTTGCATCTGTACATACATGTGTGCACACATCGAGCAGGTATTTAAATGCACGTGTGTATGTCCTTTATGGATGTGTGTAGTTTGTGTGAGCACATGTGTAGTTGTGTTTGGATGCATGCAAGTCTATTATGTGCAGGTGTTTGTGAGTATGCGTCCATGTGTGTGTTTGTATGCATGTGTACATGTTCGCTGGTAGCTCAGCTGGTAAAGAATCCGCCTGCAATGAAGGAGACCCCGGTTCGATTCCTGGGTCGGGAAGATCCCCTGGAGAAGGGAAAGGCTACCCACTCCAGTATTCTGGCCTGGAGAATTCCATGGACTGTATAGTCCACGGGGTTGCAAAGAGCTGGACATGACTGAGTGATGTGTTTTCTGTGCCTACACGTACATTATGTGTGTATGTGCATATCTGTGTGTGTTTGCATCCAAGTGTGTGTTTGTATGCATGCACGTATGTGTGTATATGTGTGTTTTCTGTGCCCTCACATGTGTATTTGTTTGTGCATGTGTGTCTGTGTGTATGCAAGCATAACTGAGTGAGTGTGTGTTTAGACTGCAGATGGAGTTCTCACTGTCTGTAGGACCAGGAGGCTTCCCCACCCCCCTGACTTTGCCCATCCACTCGTTTCACTCAGACTCACCTCCTCCCACGTCTGCCGGGCGACACGGCCCCTGGGTGTGGGTCTGACCAGCCCTCGTGGCCCCTTCCGTCCCTCTTTCAGGCCAAGCTGGGCGATGAGATCCTGGACTACAGAGACCTGGCCGCTCTCCCTAAGAGCAAGGCCATCTACAACATCGACCGCCCCGACATGATCTCCTACTCGCCTTACATCAGCCACTCGGTGGGGGACCGGCAGAGCTACAGCGAGGTATGGGGCCCGCGCAGCAGGTCGCCTTGGCGGCCTCAGCCCCCCTTACCCCCTCAGACAACCTGCGCCTCCTCTTCAGAGAGTCCCCAGAGTGCTCTGGCCTCAAACCACCTCACGAGTCTGGACGGGGAGCCCCCTTGGAGTGGGGGGCAGGGAGCAGGAAGCTCGAGGGTGATCGGGAAAGCAACAGGGGCAAAGCGAGCATCTCTTCCGTGTCCTCAGTCGGGCTGATGCTCATCCCCGGGGAATGGACCGTGTTCCTTTGTCCAGCCTGCTTCTGGCCCCGCTCCCTGCTCACGTGCCTCCCCGCCCCGTGAGCCCCTCGAGCTGGTCTGACCCCTGGTTGGACCGCAGATGACTCCTCCCTTCTGTCCCTCGGGCGATGCGCTTCTCGGGGCCTCCCTGCTCACGGCGGCACCTCTCCATTTAACTGGAACTTGCTGCTGGGTTTGGCTTTTCCTTTTTGAGACTCAGGTGTGACCCTGGGGGCGGGGCTGGAGGCGAGGAGTGTTTTGTCAGTTGCTGGCCGTGTCCACGGGCCGGTCACATGTGGTGGCCTGGCCCAGGCGGCCCCTTGGGGGGCAGAGCTCAGCCCTGGCCGTAACTGAGTCCCCCGAGGTGTGGTCAAGGCTCTGGGGTCTCCAGGTTCGATGGGGGTCATGCGGGCAAGCTCAGCTTGGCAGGCGCTGCTGTGGGATACAAGGGCGGGGCGAGGTCCTCCGGGGTACACCCACCGGTCACGCCGCAGCAGCTGGCCAGGGCCACCCCTGCCGTGGCCACTCGGTCACAGTCACCACGCACGCACAGACCCGCTCTCACTCTGCCCTGGTACCGGGCTTGGCACTCCCCACCTCCCACGGCCCAGCGCTCTGGGAATGCCCCCTCCCCGCAGGACGAGGATGAAACGAGGAGACTGGGGGGGACGTGCTAGCCCCAGGACCGTGGGGCTCACAGGGCAGAGCTGGGGCGTGGGCCCGGGTGGCCAACTCTGGTCACTGCCGCCTCCGTGCCGGCTTCTACCATGGTGCAGAGCGAGGTGTTGGGTCGCGTCCCTTCTCCATCTCTGGGGACCTTGAGGGCTTGCATCTCTGCAGGCCCCACCAGCCGGGGGCCTGCTCGGAGGGGGCCTCTGAGGGGCCTTTCTGTGAGTTGATGATGAAGGGGGGCCCGGGAAGCCCCAGAACGGGGCTTGGGGCATTGAGCTGGGCAGACACGGCCTAGGGCTGAACAGCTTCTCCCGCTGCTCTAGACCTGCAGCCTTATAGCCGCTCATCCCAGGGCGGAAAGCTCACAGCGGGAAGAGGAGTGGGCCGGAAGCACAGTGCTCTGCCAGCCTCTCTGAGCCTCAGTGTCCCCGTCTGTGAAATGGGCAGATTGGGGTACAAGTTCCCCCTTCCCATTCTAAGGGCGGGGATGGTACAAGAGCGAGCCCCCAGCCATTCGGGGCTCCTCCTCGGAAACTCTCCACAGCATCTTCTTACCTGTTCAGGTGTGGGGGAGACAGGTGAGCTTTCCTGCCTGGAAGCTCAGTTTCCAGAGCCCCTTCTGCTACTTGCTGCTTCCCTGAGCCCGTATACAGATGGTGGATGACCCAAATACCGACCCATATACACATGGTGGACGGTGCACTTGTTCTAACGGGAGCTGCCTGGCTGGTGACCGCTCCCCGGGGCCCCGATGGCCCCCAGCCCCTCACTGTGGTCCTCACCCCAAACCCTGAGACTCCGAATCATCCTTCCTTTCTCCGGGCCCCTTTATCTTTTCTGAAGAAGACCTGCGGGCTCACGGGGTGGTGACTCCTGATGCCCTGAACCAACAGTCCTCCTACTGGAAACGGGGCTTTGCGGGAGGGTGGCAGGGTGGGGTGGGACAGCCAGGAGGAGGCAGGTCCACGCTGATCCGCACAGAGCTCTGTCCTGGGGGCCTCTTTCTCTGGGGGGCATTGACTGAATGTCTCCAAAGAGAAGGCTTTGGAACCCATGTGGGGTCTTGTAGGGAGGAGTCCCTTCCCATTGGGAGGAGGGTCCCTGGGGTGGAGGTACCTGGGCCGGGGTCTGGGCCCCTCCCCGCGTGACCGCCTGGTGCCGGGCCTAACGGGGTCCCCTGTGTTGTGTCCACAGTCCCCCCAGCTGCTCTCGCCAACGCCGCCCGAGGTAACCGCCCCCCAGCACGCCCATCTGCTCATCACTCCGCTGCCTAGATTATAAAGATAACTGCCCGAGGCTTCCCCAGGAGGGCCCCCCAGGCCCTTGGCTGTGGCATCTGGCCCTGGCGTCAGTCCATGGCCCTCTGAGGCTGGGGTGCCCTCCTCGGCGCTGGTTATTTTTATAATGGTGTCTCATTCGCATGCTTCCCCGTGCGTCTGCCAGCCCTGCGATGCGGACATCTGGGACACAGGCGTCCTGCGGTCTGGTCCACGGCTTCCTTTAGAGGGGAAAAAAAGTCCAGGGGCTGGGGTAGCTGGGGCCACCTCATCCGCCTCTGAGCGGGATTATGGGAACATCCTTGGGGCCTTGAGGGTGAACGTACTGAAAGCGTTTCTGTATCAAATAGCGTTTATAATTAGCAACCCGCCCTGTATGTCTGTTTCTCAAAATGGATCCTTGACATAGATGGCTGCCAATCAGACTCCATAGGTATCAGATCCTGGGCTCAGGAAGGTGACAAATGCCTGTGGGTGGGCAGCTGGCACCGAGTGGCCATGCCCACGTGTGGTTGCGAGCCCCGGGGACAGGGCAGATGAGGAGACACCTGTAAAATATAAGCTGGCCAGTGGGGCTGTGCAGAGAATACCCGGGGATGGAGATGAGATGGCCGGACTGTGGCAGCCCCAGAGGAGACAGTGTCCATCACTGGGGCGGTGGGGGGAGTGGCAGGCCAGGCCAGGAGGTTAGTGTTACGCACAGCGGGGGGCGGGGGGGACGCCTGACAAGTGCACTCCCAGCGTGAGGGTGGCCTGAGCAGAGCGTGGAGGTGGGTACGCAGGCAAGATTTAGGGACAGTGGATCGGGCGGGTTTGGCTGAAGAGGAGCCCTGGGAGGCAGGAGGTAAGCTGGGAAGGGCATGGGAACCGTGAGTGCCAGACCCAGACCCTCCCAGTGCTCATCCCCATGCCGGCCTGGTGGGCAGAGCAGCGGGGTCCACCCACGGCAGGAGGCCGGGCCGCGTCGTGATTCCGGCCAGGGTGCCGAGTTGCGGCTGGTCGGTGGTCTGCTCTGCCCCCAGCCTGCGGTGCCACGCCATCTCACGCCACCCGCTCTGACCACTCGAGAGGGTGGCCCGTCCTGCTTGAGTGGAGTCTGTGTTGTCGATGACTATGCATCTGACTCAACTGAGCTTCTGGGCCCTGGGGTTCAGGGGCTTCTCACCTCCCACACCTGGGGAGGCCCTGTTGAAGCTGGTTACAGAAGCTCTGTGGGTCTCAAAGTGTCTCCCAAGGACCCTTGGGGACCAAGGATTGGACAAGAGGGGGACCGAGGGGAGTGGGGGGAGCCAGGTGCCTTTACCCACCCTTGGAGCCAAGCCACAAGGAGGTGCTGTGGGAGGGATGGATACCATCCACCCAGGTGCTAAAGGATGCTCAGGCTGAAGGGAGTGTCAGCACCAAGGCCAGCTCCCCGCCTGGCTCTTCAGAGGTGCCCTGGCAGGTGTGGGCACTCCATCCCGGGGCCACGTTGAGTCAGCCTCCGGGGTCAGGCGCGTGGAGGGCGGAAGGGTGGGACGGGATGGGTGGTGGTCCCGGCTCAGCGTTCACTGGGCTGTCTTCCTCCCAGGGGGAGCAGGACGACCGCTCCTACAAGCAATGCAGGACCTCCAGCCCCAGCTCCACCGGGTCGGTCAGCCTCGGCCGATACACCCCGACCTCGCGGTCACCCCAGCACTATAGCCGTCCAGGTACTTGCCCCCACCCCTCACAGCTTCTTTTACCCCCCTGAGCCTGTGCTTCTTGTTGCTTTTCCTCTGAGGAGTCTGTCTGTTACTCTGCGCAGCTGGAGAAAGGACGGACGGGGAGATGGGGAGCTGTGCTTTTAGTGACAGAAGCAAAAGGCCCTCTGCGGTCTGGGTGGGGAGGTGAAGTGCAGAGGCAGCGGGATAGCCGGTCAGTGAGAGGGGCCATCCTGGGAGACACCCGAGGCAGTGCTGAGCACATAGAACCCAGCTCACTTGTTGGTGTCGGGAAGGTGAAACCACACCCACTGCAGGAGTCACCGAGTTCCGAGCTCACGGAGTCCTAGGGAGGTTTGCGCTGCGAACGCAAAATCAACGGGCAGAAACTGGCCTCAGCATACGTGTTGCCGCTCCTCTGTATCTGGGTCAGTGGCCCCAAAGACAGCCGTGGGGAGAAGCCTGAGGAGGGCCCTCTCTCCCCTGCCCCGGCCTCACCCCCTGCCTGGCACCCAGCTGCGTATTGCTTCCCCTTCCCATTTAAAACTCTGAGCTGCCTCATTGTGTCAGAGTCACAGGGACTCCACTCAGAGGCTGCTTTCCTGAGGGACTTTTCCAAGCATCTCCTCCCCGGCCAGCTGCTGCATGGCTCCTTTCTCACCTTCATGAACTCAGCTCTCGAGTTTTGTGGTCCTTGTGGAAAAGTCAAAGCTCCATTCATTGGCAAAGTTATTTTCATTACCTCCCTGCCATGTGCCTGGTACATCTTGCTCAATAGAAGTTTGGAAAGTCGGCGAGTGAGTGAGTGATGAGTGACTGACTCAGTGAATGAATGAGTAAGTGAATGCGTGAAAGAGTGGGTGAATGAATGAATGTATGAGTGAGTGAGTGAATGAATGAGTGGGTGAGTGAATAAATGAATGAGTGAGAGAATGAATGATGAGTGACTGACTCAGTGAATGAATAAATGAGTAGGTGAGTGAATGAAAGAGTGGGTGGATGAATGAATAGATGAGTGAGTGAATGAATAGATGAGTGAGTGAATGAATGAGTGGATGAGTGAATGAGTGATGACTGACTCAGTGAATGAATGAGTGGATGAATGAAAGAATGAGTGGGTGAATGAATAGATGAGTGAGTGAATGAATAAGTGAGTGAGTGAATAAATGAGTGGGTGAATAAATGAATAGGTAAGTGAGTGGGTGAGTGAATGAATGAGTGGGTGAGTGATGAATGAGTGGGTGAGTGAATGAATGAATGGGTGAATGAGTGAATAGATGAGTGAATGAGTGAGTAAGGGAATGAGTGACCAGGCAGGTGGGTAGGTCAGGGAGAAGGGCCGTCAGCCTCTCTGAGGACCTCTCTGTGGACCCCTGACCGCTGTATTTGGGTCACCTGGGCTGGCCAGCTGGTGCTTGGCCGGATGGCCACCCCAGGGTCAAGGCCTGACCCTCTCCTGGGTGAGGCCTGGTGCCTGTCCGGTGACCGACCCCTCCCCGGTCCGGCTAACTGCCCTCCGCCCGGGTCCCAGATCCCAAGAAAGCCCCTTCCTGGGGCAGTGGGCAGGACCCGGGGGCCCGCCGCTCCCACCCAGCAGGCCTGCGGCGGGCCTGGGCACCCCGACCCCAGCGGGCAGGCCTTCCGCCCTCCGAGCCCGGAGCAGAGGCGCCCTGAGCATGCTGGGCAGCCCACCCCCTCGAGGGGCCTCAGAAAGGTGTGTGTTCTTGGGTCGAGACGGCAGAGCGGGGCCTGGGGCTCTTCTGCGGCCATGTGGCCGGGCGGGCTGACTCTGACTTGCTCTCTGTCGCCCGCAGCTGGTACTGCGAGCGTCGGTACCAGTAGCTGCCTGTCCCTGTCCCAACACCCAAGCCCTTCTTCCGTGTTCAGACATCATTACATCCCGTACTTCCGAGGTAAGGCGCGCCGCCCGCAGAGCGTCCGTGTCTCGCTGTCCTGTGTCCGCTGCCGCATGGCTTCCCCGAGCCCCCGTCTCACGCCCGTGCTCCCCACTGTGTCATGTGTGTCCAGCTGTGTCGGTGTGTCCGTGTTCCCAGGAGGCAGCTTGTCGTTCAGAAACACGAGTGGCGAGGCGGGGGGAGGGTTCTAGGACCTACCCAGCACCCACCTTGGGCTGGCTCCGGAGCCTCTACCTAAGTCATCCCGTGTTATTTCCCTCTCGGCTCGGCGGGCGTGGGGGACTGCTCGCCACAGTTATCGGGAAATGTCCACGGCTTCAGTTCATGGTGGCCGGGCACCCCGCCGTGGCTGCAGCTCCTCACAGGGCACAGACCTGCCCGTCTGCCCCACCCCTGCCTGGGCACTTGTGTGTGAATCAGTCCAGGAAAAGGGCCAGTTCCTGTGTTATGGACTGACTCGTGCCCTCAGATTCATTTGTTGACATCCTAAGCCCCCGTGAGCCTGCGTTTGGAGAAAGTGTCTTTAGAAGGTTATTAGGGTGAAGTCATAAAGGTGGGGCCCTAATCCAATGGGGTGGGTGGCCTTTTTGGAGGAGGAACAGACAGTCTGTCTGTGTGTGCTCAGAGGAAAGGCCATGGGAGGCCAGAGCAGTGTCTTCTGCCAATGAGAGAGGCTGCACCTGAGACCCAGCCCTGCCAGACCTTGATCTGGGACTCCCGGCCTCCGTTCCTGAGAGAAACGAATGTCTGCTTTGCAAGCCAGGCAACCGAGGTGCTTTGTTACACAGCCCTAGCTGACTGATACACCCTGGAAAGACTCCCAAAGCACAAGAGGAGCAGCAGTGGTCTGTTGATTCCCCCGGAGTGAGTTAGGGTCCCTGTTCCTCACCGCTGCTGAGTGCAGAATGTTTCAGGAAAAACTTCTGACCCCGAGAGACGGGGAGAGGCCAACCCAGCGGGATTAATGCATCACTGATGGTCACCCATCCCGGCTCCTTGGAACTTGGACGGTTCTCATGTGCATCGTCATCACCCATCTGAGTGACCCTATTAGTCTAACGGAGAAGAGAGCCCCCTGGTCAGTGGGGTGCCTTCTGCTCCTCTCTGTGGACCTGGCCCCGCAGCTCAAGGACTTTTTTTTGGATGTCCTGGCTTTTCTGAGAAGGAGCAAAGCCCCCAGATCTTGTGAGCAGGAGAGCAGCGTGGCTCGCGTGCATCCGTGTAGACAAGGGTGTCATGTGATGGGTGTGGCCTCACCCAGAGGCAGACAGAAGACTCAGTGCAAATCAGAGGGAGCTTGACATTTAGACACGTCCCCTCAGGTCACACAAGCAGGCGCCCATTCTTGTCTCGAAGGTCAGAAAGCTGAGCACACGGCTTTCCTCTGCCCGACGTGGCCCTGCTTTGGGGTCCCTGGCAGAGGTACGGCCCAGAGGCAAGGCCGGGCAAGCTGCCCCACCCTGGGAGCTGGGCTGACTGCCCAGGAAATGGCTTTGTCCACATCCGTCCAGGCAGCCCCGGTGACTGCCCTTCCGCTCCCCACCCAAACGCGGCTCAGAGACTGTGCCACAGCCCCTCCAAGGGCGTCCCTGAGGTCAGGGAGGGGGGCACGGTGCCCTGCGGTCTGCTCCAGGAGGGCTGGCTCCACAGTGGGCCACCCTGCTTCCCTTCTGCCTGCTCTTTCCCCAGTTCTCTTTGTCCAGGAATCGGGCAGAGCCCCCACCCTCCTCTCTCATGGAGGATGTGGGGGGTGCCTGGCACCCCCAGTTCTGCCTGCTGCCAACCTCCAGGGCCGCCCATGACCTCAGGAGCCCCAGCTCCCTTCCCGGACTCTCCCCTGGGGAGACGGAGGCGCAGGGACAGCTCGCTGGGCTGGACCCAAGGGCGGGCCCTCGCTCACCAGGTGCGTCCACCTGCAGGCTGTGGAACCGCTCCCTCTCCCCAAGGCCCACGGGCTCTGGTGCATCGCAGCTCGTGGGCGCTCTGTGGCCAGCTGTGCCAAGGGCCACCTGCCTTCCTCTCGGCTGGTCATGGGGCCTGGTGTCCACCCGCACGCCAGGAAAGCCTTCTCTGGCCACTCCTCCCAGCAGCTCAGCTTTCTTGGCTGCCCAGCTGGAGATTTTCCCTCCGGACGATGCTACGGGTGGAGGGCTCTCCCAGGAGGGACCAGTGCTCGCCCTGACCTGGCCACATGCTCCTCTGTCCCCACCTCACCCCTCCATTCCCAGACACACCTTCCCACCATATCCTGGCTCCTGGGGCCACCCTGCTGCCAAGACCTGTGTGCAGTGTAGGTGCCCGTGGCAGCCATTTACACTTTAGTATGAATTTCAGTCCCTGATGTGTCTCCCAGGACAGTGTGAGGTTTAAGCCTGACCTCTCTCCTGATATGGAGCAGGTGAGTGCAGGAGAGGTGATGCTGGCAGAACCATGCTGCTGGGCAGTAGGGGGAGGTGACCCGTGAGCCCCCCACCTCAGTGTGAGGGGGAGAGGGGTGCTGCAGAGGTGGAGCCTCTGGTCGGAGCCCCCTTGACCACCCGATGGCTGCGCCTGTTGGCACCTCCTCATCTCACCTGCTTCTGGAGCCGCCTGCCTGGTGGCTGTGGTGAGCCCAGGTGGCCTGAGGCAGCAGGCTGGGCAGGTGGAACCCGCCTGCATCGGGGTGTCCCATGGGAGCCCCACAGGGGGCTGGGGGCTGGCCTCGCCTCTGGTCACCTTGAGAAGATCACAGAGCCAAGTGGGGGTGCTCCCGAGGGCTGAGTGTGGACTGCTGAGCAGCAAAATGAAGGGCATTGCAGCTGGATCGGAAAGCAAAGTACAATGTCCACGCGTCCACACCCATGGAAAGGCATGACCGAATAATAAACCAGTGGGGAGAAGAGACCGACTCCCAGCAGAAGAGACCCCAGTGATTCACGGGGAACCTCTCCCCTCCCCACTGTCAGGTGGAGGCTGTGCCTGGCAGCTTCCCCGCAAAGAGTGCAGAGTTGGGGGAAGAGGAGCCGGACGTGGAGAATCCTGGGCCAGCGCGACCTCGGGCACGGGGTCAAGGTCAATCGCAGCGCCAGGTCATGTGGATGGCAATGGGGGAGGGCACCTCCCCTCCAGGCTCTTCCCCCCAGACCTGTGGCCCCGTCTGGTCACGAGAAGACACCCAGCAAATCCTCCCTGAGGGGCAGTCTGCCAGACGCCCGCGCGGCGCTTCTCAAAACCGCCAGGGTCGTGAGGTGCCCGAGAGTGAGAAGCGGTCACAGCCCTGGGGGGCCTGGGGGATGTGAGGACCGTGTCGCCTGGTGCCCTGGACGGGTCCCGGGGTACCCAAGGGACTCGAGGGGAAAACCGGTGAAATCCAAGTGAAGCAAGGCATTTGGACAACACCAGGGTGGCGACACGCCGGCTGCATGTAAGGTGGAACCGCGTGGGGATCACAGGAAACCTCCGTGTCACCCTAAACTCCTCCACAGCAAAGCAGTGACTCCAGCGGGCAGGGGAGACAGCCGTTCACGGGCCGGGGCTTCCCGGGCTCCGCGATGGCCCCTTCCCAAGGTCCTCACGGCTCCCTGAGGGTGCTGAGGACCGTCCATAGCAGAGGTCAGAAGCGACCTGCATCCTGACCCGCCTCCAGGAGAAGCCACGCATCTGGGCACAAGGGACTGTCTGCCTTTTCAGCGTCGCTGCACGGCTGGGCTTGCTTCTGGATTCTCCCATCCCTGGTGATGTCGGTGGTGGGGGTTTTGGCCACCAGGATCCACGGGCACGGCGCCCAGGGCTCGGTCTCGCCAGAACCCCAGGCCCTGCAGAAGGTGGCCATGGGGAAAGTGGTCTTGGAGGCCCCACGTGGGGTCGATGCGAGTGTGCACTTTACCGTGGATAGCGACACAGTGACTGGCAGGTGGGCGTGTGTCCAGAGAAGGGAATGGCCAGCTGGGCTGTGTCCTCTGGGAAGGGTTTGCACCTGAGCCTTGACCCAGGCAGAGTCTGGACAAGCGGGGAGGATTGGAAAGGGGGTCCCCCGGGTGGGAGGGGGGGTGGTGAGCAGAGACAGATTGGATGAGGTCCTAGTCTTAGAGTCTGGTGACCGGTGAAGATGGCAGGTGTGAGGTGGGTGTGACCTGCCCCCTGACCCCGGTGAAAGCCATAGTCCTCCTCAGACACACATGCTCATGCACACACACACATGCACACGCACACACATGCACACACATGCACATATACATGTGTATACACATATACAATACAGGAGTCTTGCTTGTGAAGTCGGATGCCGCACGGTGGCCCTGAAGACTGGGGAGGACGGGGTCCCATGACATGCTGGAGTCTGCCCCACCTGGGGGGAAGCAGAGAGAAACGGGCCACAGCGCCCCAAGTCAGGCCGTCCTCAGCTGCTCCGGGGTCCGAGCAGATGAGTGTGAAGCCCCGGCTTCCGAATGTTCTGCGCCCTGGGGGTGATGAGTCACGGCCAGCAGGGGGGCCTGTGGTTTCCTACACTCGCCCGTGGGCGTGGTCTACCCACGGGGAAGCGCAGCCCAGCCTGAGGCTCCAGAAGACTCTGAGCTATGCTGGAGGGCGGTGCTAAGGGAAAAGAGGGCTTCACGCCCCCTCCCTGGGTCCGGGACAGTCCTCTACCCGACGTTCCGTCCGCGCTGACAGGTGAAACTGGTGCCCTGGCGGGAAGCTGATGGAAGCTGCAGTCAGTCTGGGGAGCTGGCTGTGGTCTGCTGCACCCACCCTGCCCCTTGGGCCCCCTGAGGACCCCCACACACCACCCCAGGGCAAGAGCACCCCTCAAGCCCATCTACCGCCCCACCCCGTTAGCCCACGTCCAGGTCGGCCCGCCCTGCCTCATCACATGTCACCCTGGGGTCCTTCGAATGCCAGTCCAGGGTATTTTCGTCAGGGTGTCCCTTTCCTTTCACCAAGCTGTCGCGGAACGTGTCCTGAGCTGAAGGGCGGGGAATGAGTGGTGCGTCTGTGTGTCTTGCTGAAACGAGCCGTACACCTCTTGTGCCCCGTTCAGTGCCGATGCCACCCTGTGTACCACCCCATCCCTTCAGCAGGTGTGGGGCGGGGAGGGGAGGGTCACCGGGTGACCACAGCTGTCTAGAATCTGTGACTTGATAATCCAACCTGGTCCGCAAAAACTGAACTGACAGGTCCAGGTGGGGTAAAAGTCAGAGCCAAAATCAGAGGGCTCTTTCCGTTCAGTTTGGCAAAAAAAAAAAAAAAAAAAAAACGGCTTTACTTGGGAACACGGCAGCTGATGAACGCCAGTTGCCTCTTTTTCTCCTGTAGCTGATAAAATTGTCCTCAGTGGCTTTTAAAAGACAGATGTTGATGAATTCTGGCACTTCAGTCCCCTGTTGTGAATGGATGATTTGTGAATCCTCCAAGAAATCAGCGTCTTTTTACACAAGGATACTTAGGAAGAGCTGGGGGCACTGAGTCTTGGTGAATCTGTGATTTTCTAGATTCGGGCAGCAGCCTGGCCGTGACGCCCCCTCCCAAGGAAAGGGGGGCACTGTCGATGGCCCGGCCAGCCGTCCCGGGAACTTGGAAGCAGGCTGGGCCCTCCCCTGGGCGCTCCTGCTCCCCTACCCTGGGGCCACGGAAGGCGGTCCCTCGAGGTTGGATTAACGAGTCGTGGGGCCCCATCTGGAGGTGTCGGTGGGGGGGGGTCACACTCCCTCCCCTGGGCAGAGGCCCCACGAGGCAGGGGAGACAGGGGCTCCCGAAGCTCTCACGCTTGAAATGCTCTCCTCTGCTTCCCCCTCCCGCCTCTGTCTGCCGTCTTCGCTCTTCCGTCTGGAGGCAGTGAAAGTGGCCGGAGCACTCCCAGCCTCTCTGTGCTCTCAGACAGCAAGCCTCCCCCCTCCACCTACCAGCAGGCTCCTCGCCATTTCCACGTCCCAGGTAGGCGCCCAGGACGCACGGCCACTCACCAGGCAGACGGGCCGCCCCCTGAGCTGTTGGGGCGGGCGTCTGCCGTTACCTCTTGGGAGTCGCATGTTCCCCCGGCTTCTTCATCCCCCACCCCACCCCCCCAATTCTGAGATGCTTTAAAAATCCACCAATGGGTGGTGTTCACGTCCCCAGACCGGCACATGTTTGAGTCTCTCCCGAAGCCCCACAAACACCGGGGAGGCGCGGCTGCCCTTCCGGGAGTGGACTGGAGACGGGCCGGCCGGGTCCCGGTTGTCACTGGACACCCGCTCCAGCCACTCTCTCCCTCTGCCCCCTTCACAGCGGGGGGTGGCACCTGGGCTGAGTGCAGCTGATGTGTGGGGCCTGGGCGCCGGTCGCTGGGGTCCCCGATCCTTGCTGGGGGCCCTGGGTGACGGACTGCTTGCTGACAGATGGCGGGAGAATGGAAACCATCACACAGTATGCTTGCTCACCCTGCTGTTTCTCTCCTTTTTTTTTTTTCTTTCTCCTTTCCCAGACACTGGCGTCAAAGATAACATCTATAGGAAACCCCCCATCTACAAGCAGCATGGTACATACAGTCGGATTCCTCTGCTGCTGTGTTTGCCCTGCATGCCTGTCAGTGCCTTTGCTTCTGAATGCTTACACTTGCTCTGCTTTGATACATGATGGGGAGGGTAACCGCGGGGGGCTGCAGCCTGAACATTAGGTACGTGGTGTTTGCTGGCGGGACCCCGGGAGGCCCCTTCATAAATTACAGCGGAGAGTGTGTCCAAGTAAGCGCCTCTCTGTGTGTGTGAACCCAGGGCTGACTCGTGGGCCGGGCTGCAGATGAGGGCTTGTAACGGCGAGCTTGTCCCCGTGTGTGGCTTTGGGGGTACTGCTTTGAGGGGAGCAGCCAGGCTGCCTTTAGCCCAGATGGTGAGGGACGGAGGTGCTTGAACCCCAGGGTGACCCAACCTGGTCTTTGGAAAACAGCACAGACCAGAATCAGTCCTTTAGCCCTCTGTAAGAATGTAAGTCCTGTGTTTTGAGAATCTCTGATGGTAGAATTAACGACTTGGCCTTTGGCTAAAGGGGTTTCAAACCTCAGCAAATAGGGGCCGGCGATGTCTGCCGGCGAGGGTGTCTCTCACCGCTCCCCGCCCAGCCTCCGCCTTCAGTTTCCCTCCTAGACGTGGCCAGCCATCTCCACTCCACTGAGCCTGCAGGGGTCACATGTTCAGGGGACAGGAGGCTCCAGGTCTCACCTCTGTTTCGTCAGAGAATTTCTGGTGATTTGGGATGTGTTGCTTCGCCATCCTGAGCCTCTGCTTCCTCATCTGCAGAACAGGGACGATCCTCCATCCTGCCTTTTGGACAGGCTGGTTGGAAGGACCCGGGTGGGGTAATGAACGTGAAATCACATTCTAAACTGTCGAGGACTGTGCAGGTGATGCGGGATTGTTATTAAATCCCTAGAGAGATGGGAAGGGGAGCTCCCATACTTAAAGTTCTTGCCCAGAGGCATCCCCAAGACGGCCACGACCCCTGTTGACAACTGGAAGGATGCTGTGGGGTGAAAGCTGTCGAAGTGTGTATTCTGGACTTCCCAGGCGGTCCAGTGGTTAAGACTCCATGCTTCTAATACAGGGGGCGTGAGTTCAATTCCTGGTCGGGAAACTAAGATACTACGTGACACGCAGCGTGGCCAAAGATAGTGTGTTTTTTTGTGGCTTACTGGGCTTCCCAGAAGGCGCAATTGGTAAAGAATTCATCTGCCAGTGCAGGAGACACAAGAGATGCAGGTTCGATCCCTGGGTCGGGAAGATCCCCTGGAGGAGGAAATGGCAACCCACTGCAATATTCTTGCCTGGGAAATCCTCTGGACAGAGGAGCCTGGCGGGCAACAGTCCGTGGGGTCGCAGAGAGTCAGACACGGCTGAGCACGCGCTGGCCGGCTGGCTGGCTGGCTGGCTGTGGCTTACTGACAAGCCGTGGTCTGTCTGTTTTATAAATTTTCTGCTTGACGGCAACAGGCCCTGTGCTTGATTGTATTTCTCCCTCTTCCCAAGAAAAT
This sequence comes from Cervus canadensis, assembly GCF_019320065.1. Taxonomy (NCBI): domain Eukaryota; kingdom Metazoa; phylum Chordata; class Mammalia; order Artiodactyla; family Cervidae; genus Cervus; species Cervus canadensis. Next base: position 49,705,027 of record NC_057411.1, on the reverse strand, counting down.
AAAAGACGACTGGGAACTCCTGGGCTTCCAGGAGGTGATGCCTTTCACTGTTGCCCTCGATCAGAGAAGCAGGGAACCCAGATCTTCCCGAAGGATCAGAGAGGGCGGGGCTCATGGACCCCAGGACCCTCAGAGGTTGTCCAGACCAGCCTCCCGTGTCACCCATGGGGAAACTGAGGCACAGGAGGGCAGGAGCAGGCAGAGAGTGATGTTGTTCCGCCGGGGCACCCGTGCTCCAGCCTTGAGGCTGTCCTCGTCTGCGGGGAGAGCTGACTGACTTGACCTTTGATCAGCCGGTAACACATCACTTACACATACAGGGTCGGATGACCGGCCCCTAGGAGGGGGCTAGGTGGCAAATCAGGTTATGAAATTGCTCCCTAGCGTCTGATGGAGCCCGATGATCCTAGACTGAGAACTTCTCACACTGAGTCCCTTAACTGAATCATGCCACGGAGATTCAGTTTACCTATTTTTTTTTGGCTGCACCGTGCAGCTTGTGGGTCTAAATTCCCCGACCAGGGATTGAACCCACGGCCCCTGCAGAAGCGCAGGGTCTTAATCACTGGACCGCCAGGGAAATCCCAGTTTGTTCTGGGGTGATCGTCATATATATTTTTTTAATCTGGATATTTACACCTTTTCTATCGAAAGGCAAGTGAATCCCTATTTGAACCCTGAGTAATGACCCAAACTCTTTTAACGTTCTGGAACTTGGGCTTATTGATGACTTTATGAAATGAACCTTATAGAGTGCGTGCTCTCTGCCGAGCGTTCAGCCTCACGGCGGGATGAACAGCAGCACAGACAGCCCCTGCTTGACTCTAAAGGGGCCGTGAGAGGGGCAGGCGCTCTCGGGGGCCTCGAGTCCTCGCGTCCAGCTTTCCTCGGACAATCCTCAGGGCGTGAGGGATAGGTGTGATGGAGTGCATTTGAGATGCTTTGATTTTATAAGATTTCCCCCTCTAGCTGGACCATATCCACCGGAAGTGCCTCAGGGGCGGGAGCATGCCTGTGTGTAGCATGTGTGTGAGCATGCGAGTGTGTGCATGTGTGTGTTTTCAAGTCCATGTGCAGTCCCTACTCCCCATCTCAGCAGCAAACTGAGCGTCCACTCAAGGGAGAGAGGAGCCCAGCTCAGGCTGGAGAAACCGTCAGTTTAATCTCCCGACTTGCCAGAAATAAACTCCGGGTGGTGACATTGAGTTCCTGGACCATTTAATTAGTTTGCTAAGTCACTATTGCCGGGAGTGGGGTTTGAACCCACGCAGACACATGTCCATTGGATCTTAAGTCCAACGCCTTAACCACTCGGCCATCCCAGTGGTAAGAATACTGGAGTGAGTTGCCACGTCCTCCTCCAGGGGATCTTCCTGATCCAGGTATCGAACCCGCATCCCTTACTTCTCCTGCATTGGCAGGCGGGTTCTTTACCACTAGGGCCACGTAGGAAGCCGAATGGCAACCCACTCCAGTGTTTCTTGCCTGGGAAATCCCATGAATAGAGGAGCCTGGTGGGCTACAGGTCATGGGGTCGCAGAGTCGGACTCGACTTAGCAACTAAACCACTAAGTCACTTCAGTCGTGTCCAGCTCTTTGTGAGCCCATGGACTGAAGTTGCCAGGCTCCTCTGTCCATGGGGATCCTCCAGGCAATACTGGAGTGGGTTGGCATGCCCTCCTCTCAATTAGTTTAAGATGGTGTATTCAGTGAGCTTTAAAAATTTATGCTTTTTAATTAATGTATTTACTATTTAACTTTCTATTGCCAAGTCATCAAAAGTTGTGTTTAATTTAGCAACAGTCTTTCTTGGTGCCTTCATCCCACTTGCGTGTTTGGGGAAATGAGCCTACAGCATGAGGGTGGCCAGGCCTGAGGACTCGGTGAGGGGCGGGCAGGGGGCACTGACGCTGAGGATGGGGGTCAGGGTTAGGATTAGCGGTTGCATAGCTGCCACAGATGTACCACGTGTGTTGGGGTTCCACCTCGACGTAGCCCGGTTAGTGGCTCCTCAGTCCCTCAGTCATGTCTGACTCTTTTCAGCCCCATGGACTACAGCACGCCAGGCCTCCCTGTCCATCACCAACTCCCGGAGCCTACTCAAACTCATGTCCAAGTTGGTGATGCCATCCAACCATCTCATCCTCTGTCACCTCCTTCTCCTCCTGCCTTCAATCTTTCCCAGCATCAGCATCTTTTCCAAGAGTCAGCTCTTCGCATCAGGTGGCCAATGTATTGGAGCTTCAGCATCAACGTCAGTCCTTCTAATGAATATTCAGGACTGATTTTACTTTAGGATGGACGGATTTGCTCTCCTTGCAGTCCAAGACAAGTAAGCTAAGGTCAGGGCCATGAAGTGGCCATTGTGACCAGTTGATGGGCAAGTCACCCCCAGGTCTGCCTGACCCCTGAACCCGCTGCTCTCACTTAACATCATTAGGGACCAACAGGATTTTCTTGGACTACATTAGTTCCATCTCTTGTTCAGTCGCTCAGTTGTGTCTGACTCTTTCGACCACATGGACTGCAGCACACCAGGCTTCCCTGTCCTTCATCATGTCTCTGCTTGGTTACAATTTAATGACATGTTTTTAAAAAAGGAGTGAGAAAGAGAAGAAAGGAAGCAAAGGAACAGAGTGGAAAATAAGGACTGGCAGAGGGTGTTGGACAAGCTGGGGGTCTACAGGGGGCCTTGCACCGCCCGCTAAACCTCCAGCTGTGACGGGAACCTTTTTGGGGTCCTTTGAACGGCCTCGAGTCACCCGCAGTGTTGAGCCCAGTGTTGGCCCTCTGTGAGGCGGACAGAACTCCCCCACCAGCCCTGTCTCCTGCTCTGGGGGGCAGGGTTCTTGCTCCCAGGGGCTCCACATGCAGCCCCATGATGCCTGGCCCAGAGCGGGGACTTTCCTCCCAGTGGAGTGGAGCTGGCCCAGTGTTGAAAGTGAATTCAAGAGGAAAACGTGATGCCTCCCTCCAGACTTCCCAGGAAGCTGTCCAGTTGTGAGGACAGATGTTCTGTTTCACCAGCCAGAGTGTGGGAGCTGTTAGGTGGCGGTGTGCGTGGGAGGTGGCGGGGGGGTGGGGGGGTGCGGCTCACCACCTCCCACACCTGCTGTCAGCAAGGGGCTCCCTCTTGCCTCCCAGAGCCGCCCACTCGCACCAGGCCATAGGGGCCACCTGCGCAGTCTGTAACTATTTCCCTGGTGGCTCAGATGGTAAGGAATCCACCTGCAATGCAGGAGACCCAGGTTTGATTCCTGGGTCAGGAAGATTTCCTGGAGGAGGGCATGGCAACCCACTCCAGTATCCTTGCCTGGAGAATCCCATGGACAGAGGAGCCTGGTGGGCTACAGTCCTTGGGGTTGCAAAGAGTCGGAAATGACACAGTGATTAATACTTTTAAGAAATTAATCGCATCTCATGTGTCTCTCTGGGATTCCTTCATAGTGGGTTGGAGGCTCATTTTGGCTTTGGGATGGAGGGGAAGGGGATGGCTCTGGGCAGACCGCCCCTCTCATCAGGGTGCTTCCCGAAAAGGTCCCGGGCAAGCAGGGGCAAGGAGATCAGCCTAGCCCCAAAGGGTGCTCATGGCAGATACCTTTCACGGCTCGGATGGAGCCGCCTCGTGTGACATGAAAGACACACACAAGCCCGTTTCTCTGCTTGTCCTGAACCGATCTGTCTGTTCCTGACACCCCGAAACGGCCTGCTACAAATTAGCTGCATGATTCGCCTCTCATTTATTCCTAATATTTCAGACCTGTGAGCTGAGCTCCTCATATGTGACAGGATCCATGTTCATCTCATGGGATCCTCTTCAAGTAGTGGGGGTGGAGTGGGTGTCATTTGCCCATTTTACAGATCAGGAAACTGAGGCTCAGGGCCATGAAGGGAGCAGCCCGCAAACCACACGAGACACCAGGGTCCTCTGTGTCCTTAAGCCCATCTCCCATTTCTGGAGAGACCCCGCCGTGTGTTATACGGCTCTGGAAACCCCCTGTTTGAGTCTGGTTAGCTTGTACACACCTCTCGGAGCTGGAGGCTTTTGCAGAGAAAACTTGCTGCATGTTGGTGGAATCCCCCCCACCATCAGAGGTGGGGCGCTTCTTTGAGCCCTGAGCTGGCTCTACAGCCAGAACTCTTCTGCCCCCATGTGACCCCCAAGGCTTCGTGGAGTCCTCAGACCCAGGAGGTGGGGGTGAGGGCGCGCTGGTCCCCGGACTCCGAAGTCTTAGGAATCTCACACCCTCCAAAGCCCTTTGGCTGGAGCCTCTTAGTTGTTTGTGCATTTGCGAGTTACCCCAACTGCAGCAGTGCCAGGGGCCTCTGCGGGCTGCTGAGGGATGAGGCTCACTCACTTTGAGCAGAAGAGCCAGCCCTGGAGGCCGTCTCTGGGCTGGACAGTGGCTGAGCTCTCAGAGCCCCCAGTAGCCGCTGGCCGGATTGTCGCTGAGGCTGCTGTGCCAGCTGCCCAGAGTCCCGGCTGATGCATGGCCCGACGCCCAGGGCTCTGCTGCCCAGCAACAGCCATCGTCTGGGCAGCGGGAGCGCCCACGCTGATGGGCGTGCATCCGCCTCTGTGCCCCATCCCCTGCCGCTCCATCACCGTGCCCCGCACGCAGGCTTGGCACCTGTTGCCCTCTGTCGGTGGAGAGAGCGAGGTCTTTGTTTTCATGTTGCAAACTGCTGTCTCTCCCGGGAGAAGGAGAAACAGGGAGTCGTTGGGGATAGCGAAATGTCAGAGCATCCAGAACAGTCTTCAACTGTGGCCTTATCTTGTCAAGGTCCGGTAGCCCAGTCCCCCATTTCCAAGCTCTCGGGTCTGATGTCAGTCTTGTCGTTGGTGGTGCACAAGGCAGGGTGCTCCCAAAGGCTAGAAGGTCTGAGCCCTCCGCAGGCTGCAGGTAAGGAGCCCACCCTGGGCGCGTCCTTGGTCTCGGCGGCTCGGTCTCCAGCCTCGGTCTCCGTGGCAGGTGGCGAAGGACCCTGGGCTCTTCCTTCCGTGGTTCCATGCATGCCTGGGGCCAGTGGTTTAGCTCGGGATGCACAGGATGGGTCGTTACTGAATTGGATGCTGAGAACTGTCCGCCTTGCCCGCGTGTGGTTTATTTCATCCTGTTAGTTTGGAGATGATAACGTGGGCCCAGCTGGGTGACCATCCCCACGCCCCGCCAAAAAAGGGAAACGGAGGACACAGACACCTCCTGACTCAGCTCCAGAGAGTCTGCCGAGTGGCGGACGTTTGCGCGCGCGCTCTCATCGAGCCCACCTCCGGTCGTGTGTTGCACCCCCTCATTGCTCTTCCTGGAGTCCTCCCACTGGAATTGCTCACTCCATGTTCTGTGTCTTGCGGGCAGTGAGGTGAGGCAGACAAGAGGAAGGACTTTGGAGTCAGACCGCCCGAGTTGCATGTCAGCCTCTGCCGCCCGCTGATCTGTGATCTCGAGAAAGTCACGTCAGGTGTCTGAGTCTCAGTGCTCTGATCTGAGAAATGGGTCACGTGGGGGTGAGCAGTAAAGTCTGTGAAGCCCAACCCAGCAGAGTCTGACCCACCGGGGGCTGGACCACGGGGCCCTTCTCTTACTTTAAAGTTAAACTTGGAAGGTAGAAAGCGTGATCTTCGAAATGCCAAGCGGCTGAGGAGGGGTCGGCTGGGATGTTAATGAGACATCACTTCACACACCTGCTCTTGTTTTAGCAAATCCCATGCAAGGCTCCCCAGCCCCTATTCATGCGGGGATATTCCCCAGCCGATCTGGTTCCTCAGTCCTCAAAAGTACAAGTGCTGGCGACTTTTCTTTTTTTTTTTTCCATTTTGAGCATGACTGTGAAGTGGGAACCAGGACGTGCAAACCCACCACCGACGGTGCGCTCCCTTGACCGATCGATTTTTCCCTTCCAGCCACGAGGCGATCCGATGGGGAGGATGGAGGTTTCGACCCGGATAACAGGAAGGTAATGAGGGGCAGGCCCGGTGTCGGGGGGCCTTCTCCAACTTGAAGCCGCAGCTCCTCCTCTTAGGTTCTGCCCCTTAGGGGTCCGGCACGGGCCACCTGGGACCAAATTTAAGGGGTGGTCCCACCAGCCTCCTTGCACTGAGGAAACAGCACCTCTTGTCCTCATTCTTTGCTTTCACTTGAAAGTGAAAGCGTTAGTCGCTCAGTCGTGTCCAACTCTTTGTGACCCCATGGACTGTAGCCCGCCAGGCTCCTCTGTCCATGGAATTCTCCAGGCAAGAATACTGGAGTGAGTAGCCATTCCCTTCTCCAGGGAATCTTCCAGACCCAGGGACTGAACTCAGGTCTCCTGCATTACTAGCAGATTCTTTACTGTCTGAGCCACTTTTGGTTCTTTAACCAACGAGATGACTGAAAAGAAAGGAAAATAAATCTTGAGTCCACCCTGGCTCAAGAGCTAAGACCCCTTTGTTCTTCTTTAAGGAAGGTGGGTGAGTATGGAAGGAGCCCAAGGCTGGCTTACCCGACACCCGCCACATGTGATCTCACTTCGGGCCCTGACTTCCCCAGCCTCAGTCTCCTTATCTGTAAAATGGGTCAGTGCCCCTGCAGGTCAAGTTGAAATTCACAGAGCTTCTGTTTTTTCTCAGCAGAAGACCAGCTGGCTGATTCTCAAGGGGGAGGCAGACACGAGGACCAACTCTCCAGACCTAGACAGCCAGTCTTTGTCCCTCAGTAGCGGGACCGACAGAGGCCCTCCCCAGACGGTTCCAGGGGACAACTTCTACTCACGTGAGTGGTTCTTCTGAGCAAGAGGCCGTCGGTGTGGCATGAAAGGCCTTGCAGAAAAGGGGCCCATGACCTCGAGCTGATCCCCCCAGATCTAAGCCTTGCTCCTTCAAAACTCTGAGAGCAAACCTCCAGACAGAGGGCAAGTCAGGTAGGGAGCAGGCCCCTAGCCACGCACTGTTCTCTCCTCAATGGCGTCCGAGCCAGCAGGCTGCCCGCAGGTCGCGCCAGTGTCCCGCTGAACTCTCAACGGCTGGGAGGAGGCTGACTCACACTCCTGGGGTCCTCGGGGGGAAAGGGCTTCCAGGCTGGAAGTGAGGGCCTGTTTTCCTCCGGAGCGGACAGAGCGTGGTCCAGGCGGTGAGTCCAGACTTGGGGCCAGGAGCAGCGCTGTCCAGGGCGGTGTGTGAGAATGCTGACCCGTGTTATTATGTGCCCCTCCTGAGCAAGGGGCCGGGACCCGGGACCCCATGTCCTCAGGGAGCGAGGTGGGACAAAGACCCCCATCTGCCTGATCCAGGGGATCGTGACACTCAGTAGGTGTGCCCTTCAGATGTTGAGCAAAACTCCCCGTAACGCTCTTCACATCCAGAGGCTGTGAATTATAGAGGAAACAGCAGCAAGCTGGTGCACGCAGTAGATGACAGACAGACTCTTTGGGTCTCAGCGGCTGTGGGTGGGTTTCTGTGGACAAGCTGGAGGTGTAGTTTGGAAGTAGAGAAGGCCAGGAGGGGACGGGGACGGGTGTGAGAAAGCCCAGGAAAGACACTGGCTTTGCCTTGAGAGAGGCCTAAGTTCAAGTCCCAGCTGGACGCTGACCTTGAGCCAATTACGCCAGTACTGGGCCTCAGTTTCACCCGTGTGCCTGGAGGGGTTGTTAGCCACCCGGGGCGGGGAGGGGGTCCGGGAGCCGCCAGCGCTCAGCCGAACGCATAGTAGATGCTCAGAGAACAACTGCTTTTCCTCACCATCATCGTCATCCTCGTCCTCCCAACTGTAAACTGTCTCACAAATGAAGGCGCGTGTGTTCCGACGTGGGCGGGGGACCAGGAAGCGTGGAGGTGACCCCTTGTTAAAGAAGACGTCTAAACGGAGCAAGCGTGTGTCGTTTTATGTGCCGTCTCTGTAGGCGGGCGTCCGAGTGCCCCGTGCCTCTCCAGCCTGGGCGGCCGCTGTCCAAGTGGAAGCCAGAGTCACTGCAGGGCCGGCATCCCCACGGGAAGGTCACACCGGGAAAGACCCTCAACAAGACTCATTCACTCAGCGGCCTGGGGCAGGAAAGGCCGAGGCAGGTGGGGTGGGGGTGAGGGGTGCAGGGCTGCTCACAGGAGCAGTGAAGGGCAGAACCCGACCTGGCAGCTGCAGCCGGACCCCCAAGCCCCTCTCTGTCCGGGGAGGTTCGGAACTTGCCCATAGCCCCGTGTCACTGGCCTTGATCATGGCCCTTTCTACTTTTCCAAATGGCAGTTGTTTGGAAGGTGGAGACCTACTGCGCCAGCCCCCCAGAGCACCCCCAGCAGCACCCCAGTAGCCCCCCTTGGGGGCACCAAAGCACTAGCTCCCAGGAACGGACACTCTGGGGTCCTCAGGTGGGCTTTGCCAGCCTCGGTTCTTCCCTTGCTGGGTGGTGGGCAGGCCCGTGTCTGCAGGGCTGGTGGCCTCCCCTGGTCTCTCCTCTGGGGCGGGGAGCAGGCAGCTGCTGTCCCCAGGGAGTCCCTTCGTGGCCTGCCTCTGGCTTGGGGCTTAGGGAGGGGGGCTCCATCTGGGGAGAAGTCCAGGCAGGAACAGGCTGCCTCCTGGCGACCTCCCTGTGCCGCGCTGACCTGCCCTGTGACCTGGGCGTGTTTGCCCACCTGCCTGCACCGCTTCCTCATCTCATGCCACATGAGGTGCCCTGGGGTCACTCCAGGCGTTCCCCCCGGGCAGTAGACCCTGCAAGGCCTGTAGGCTGTGCAGCCGTTTTGGGCAATGACACACCTGTGAGGTCTGTGTCAACCCCATTCCTTGCTGCCGTGTTCCCATCACAAGCTGCAGGGGCGCCCGGCCTGCAGGAACCGCAGTGTCTGTGCTGGAATTCATGTTCTAACTGGGCGAGCCCTCTGAGGTACAAACAACCTGTGTCTCTGTATGCATGTGTATGTGTGTATATGTATATATGTGCGTACACATGTGTATGTATACATGGGTGTGTACGTGTGCAGATGTGTATGTGTGTATATGTATGTATGTGCGTACACGTGTGTGTATGTGCACATGGGTATGTACGTGTGCAGGTGTGTGTGTGTGTGTGTGTGTGCACGGGCATGTACATATGTGTATGTGTGCGTGTGTACACAGCTGTACATGTATGTGTGTACATGTATGCATGTGTGCACGCCTGTGCGTGTGTGTACATGTACACATGTGTGTGCGTGTGCATGCATGTCCTCCTTCAGGGATGCAGGCTCACAATGATTGTGATAATGCTTCTGTCATTGCTTCACTTTCTGCTGGTGTTCTGACATCGGTTCCTGCAAATGGGAAGCCCATGGTGTCTGACCACTGCACCTGTGACTTCATCTCTGCCCTGGTGATACCGCTCTGCTCCCATCCTGCATGGAAATAGCAACGAGGACCCAGGCTGCTGGTCTTGCCTAGGTCAGGCGTGCCTTGCTGTCTACCAGCCTCCTGAGAAATTTGGGCGGGATGAGCAGTGCCCCTAAACTGAGAACAGAGGGGTATCCACCTTCTTTTCTCAAGTTGCATTGAGAAAATGCAAGTGGCTCCCAATCGTGAGTGCATTGACCCCAGTTTAATTTGCAGTCATTACTGAACAGAGTGGTTTGCACACAGCAAGGCAGGCCTGCCTGCATCCCGGGACATCATCTGTAGCGCGCCAGAGGAGGGTAGGACTGTGACACTCAACACAGCGGGCGCTCAATAAATGTTTGTTGAATTGAGATGCGCTAAATTCAACGGGTATTTATTGAGCACCCACTCTGTGCCAGACGCTGTGCGGGGCGCTGAGGGAGAAACCGAGAAGACAGGAGCGGCCCCCGCCCTGGAGAAGTGTGCAGGGAGCTGGGACAGGCAGAGATGCTGCTGGGAGCCAGAGCACGCACCCCACCACCTGCCTGGGGTCCTCTGTGGGCTCACAGGGACCAGGCACAACCTCATCCCACTCATGACACCATCAGCACATCTCACCTGAGGCTGAATTCATCGTTCAGTCACTCACCCATCCCTTCACCAAACATTAACTGAGCACCTACTATGTGCTGGACACAGCGCTAGGCAGCAGAGAGGAGGTGATGAACAGGACCCAGTCCCCGCTCTCCTGCAGGGAAGCAGGTGGCTGAGAAACCTGTGTGATATCCTCCTCCTCTAAGGCAGTGGTTCTCAGCCGGCACGGCTCATCCCTCCAAAGAGGTCTCATTGAAACACGTTTTATGGTGGAGTGCCGTTCTTTTCCTTTATGCGACACCTCGGGCGTTACCTGTACTAGGCATGTACTTGTCTGCGCTTCCCTGGTGGTTCAGCTGGTGACGAATATGCATGCAATGCGGGAGACCCAGGTTCGATCCCTGGGCTTGGGAAGATCCCCTGGAGAAGGGAACAGCAACCCACTCCAGTATTTTTGCCTGGAGAGTTGCATGGACAGAGGAGCCTGGTGGGCTAGAGTCCATGGCGTCACAAAGAGTCGGACACGACTGAACAACCAACGCTTTCACTGGCTTGCTTTCTTTCATGCCTGTAGCCAGTTGTATTATTGATGAATCTGATTTTTGCCCAGGAAAGGGATGGTACTGATTTTCTGTTACAAGGAGAGCATCTTGAGCCTCACAGGATGCGGTTCACAGGATGAAGGACCCCAGGATCTGTGGGCCTCTCACCTGGCCTGGACCCTGTGGCCTGGCCTGCTGCTGCTCTCCCTAGCCCTTCAAGTCCTGTCCTCCCTTTTGAGGTTCCCCACGTTCCCCCAACTCAGGGGGTCAGAGGTGTGACGATGTCAGACAGAGCCCCAGGCTGGCTGAGACCCTTCCCTGAGGACTAGGTGAGCCCTGGAGAGGACCTCACCCTTTGGAAGGGAATCAGGCACGTGAGGGTGGGCTTGGAGGTCAGGATGAGGACTGCTCTGCATGGAAACCAAGGCGGCACAGAGGGGTGGTCCAGTGGGGGCCAGCGCTCCCCACCCTGCCTGTGACTTTGCTGTCTTGTGACACCTTCTGGGTATCCGTCCCCGTGGAGTCCCGTCCACCTGTCTCCCGCCTGCTGCCCACCCAGCCAGGGCCTGGCCGGAGGCTGGGGTCTGAGACTGTTTCATGATCGCCAACCCAGTGCCCACCAGGGAAGGTCGGGAGACAGCATCTCTGTTCATCTCTGTCTCCCTGCTAACAGCAGCAGGAAAGTGGGTGTCAGGCCCGCTCGGAAGTGGCTTTCCCCGTCCTCTGTTAGTCCTTGGGAGTTTCCAGGCTGTGGAGGAAAGAAAAAGATTGTTCTCACATTGCCTAGTCCGTGGTGGAAAGAGGGAGAGAACCGATTTGTGGTGTGCCAACCCCATGAGAATTTCAGAGCGTGGGGGCGTGCTCAGTTCTGGGCGTTGTGACCTGAGACCCGGGGGGCAGAATCCACGAGCATCACACCGATGGGACATCAGTCCTGGCCCTCCTTGTCGGACAAGCAAGAGAAGGCCCGGAGACGGGGCGCGACCGCCCAACCTCAACCAAGCTTTGGTGAGGGCTCCCGCGCCCTGGCCCTGGGTGTGTGCTGGGGGCACAGCAGAGTCTGCACAGACGGTACCCCCAGCCCAGGAGCTGACGGTCTAGAGCGGGTGGGGGGTGACACAAAGTCCAGATGAAAAGGTGAGACGTATGGCGCCTGCCTTTGCATGCTGGACGGCATCACCGACTCGATGGACAGGAGTTTGAGCAAGCTCCGGGAGGTGGTGAAGGACAGGGAAGCCTGGCGTGCTGCAGTCCATGGGGTCGCCGAGAGTCGGACACGACTGAGCGATTAAGCAGCAACAGCATAGCGCCTGCAGGTCAGGCGGCCAGGCCCAGCCCGGGGCTCGGGGTAGGAGGGGCTAAGTGAGCAGGCTTGAAGAGGGAGGTATCTGGGCGAGAGGACCCTCCCAACAAAGGTGAAGCCTGGCTGCTGGGCCCTGGGTGGCGTGGGGGCTGGGATGTGCAGGGTCACACAGGGTTTTGGGGGCCTTGGTAGGGCCCGGCCTGTCCTGCGAGTTCTCAGCAGCGCCCAGACCGCCTCTGACCGAGCCTCCAGCAGGACTGTCGGGGGCGGTAAAGACAGTAGGAGACTCACTGTGGTCATCCAGGCTGGGGAGGAGGCTTCTGGGGGTGTCCTGGGGGTGTCCCCGAGAAGGACCTTCTGAGCAGCACAAGCAACCCACACTGGGGCTAGAGGCAAGAAGCGAGGTGGCCGTTTGGGAAGCAGGAGGCTGGGGGCGGCGGCCAGAAGCCAGTGGTCCGTGTGCGATTGCTGGGAACATTATTCTCTGTCTTCAAAGACCAGAGTCAGGGCAGCAGGGTTGTGAGCAGGAGATGAGGTTGACAGTTTTACCCATTTAAACACGGATGGGAGGCTTTGCAGAACATAGACTAGAGGCTGCCAGGCCAGGGCAAAGGGGACGGCGGGGCCCAGAGGAGCCGCAGGGAAGCCCCTTGAGCTGTCTGAGCAGCAGGACCGGTGTGAGCGGTCAAGGTGGGGGGCGCGTAGGATCAAGAATGATCCTTCAGGTCGTCCTGGCTCAGGTGGGCGGGGTCACCTTTACTCAGAGGCGGGGCAGGAGCAAGGTGGGTTCTTCATGTTGAGACAGGAGTCTGAGACACCCAGCCAGAGCTGCACGGAGGTGGATGGGCAGGCGGGGCCCTCAGGAGAGGTCTGGGCTGGAGGCAGAGTCTTCGGGGCCCTTGGCTCCCAGGTGGGCCTAGGGGTGGGGTGTGGGTAACCTGAGACCCAGCCCCACCCTCACTGGGCGGGGTCTGGAGCCCAGAAAAGCTGCGATTCTCCTGCTCAGCACCCACCTCTGTCCCCGTCCTCTGCCTCCATTCCCCTTTCCTGCAGGACCTGGGGTGAGGGTGGAGAGAAAGCGTGGTCAGGAGTAGCCCCTGGAGAGCCCTGGGGGTGGAGAGAGCCAGGGCTGGGCGGAGGGTGGTGGGGGAAGCCTGGGAGAGAGGCCCAAGCGGGCTTTAGGGCTCGGGTCAGGCGCCCAGCGTCCTGCAGGCGGCCGAGGGGCCCCTGGGGCAGAGACAGCTGGGAGAGTGTGGCTGACCTGGCCGCCGGCTGGATGGACAGCCTGCCGCCTGCCCTCCTGCTCACATTCGGCCCCAGCAAGAGCAATGGGGGCTCCAGACGTCAGGGAGGGGACCTTGGCCCAAGAGAAGCCCCCTCACATGCGAGGGCAGAGCCTCCCTGCCCTCCCCTGGGGACTGGCTGGGACTCTGCTTTCAGCAAAGGTCCCTGTGACCCCCTGTGCTGGACAGGCTTGCCCCCAGCCTGGGGACCAGATGGGGTGTGACCTTGGATTTGTGGTCAGGGACACAGGCCATGCCCAGACCCTCGGGTGTCCAGGGGTGAGAGCCCACATCTCAGGTCACAGCTCTCAGGCTTCCTCTGTCCCCCCAAGTTCAGCTCTGGGTCTCGTGGTACCCACCTGGGAGCTCTGTCTCTCCTCCCCTGGCCCCGGCAGGGGACACCTTATCTGAGACTCTGTGTCCTCTCTCCCCTGAGGACCGTCAGCCCCTGGGGGCAGGGTCCAGGGGGCCCCCTGTGCCTCCTCTGTGCCTGCAGCAGCCCCCCAGTGAGTGCCCACGGGGCAGCGGGTGCCCAGGGCTTCCCTGAGCAGAGCCTACCTCCTTCGTGGGTCCCAGCGTGGCAGGGGCCCCGCGGGCAGTGACCATGGACATGAGATTACGTGAGGGGTCAACGGAGACGACTAGATCTGGGTGCCGGTCCCCCTGGGGGTGAATCCTGGCTTCTGCCTTGCTGCGTGACCCTGGGTACAAGAGCAAACCTCTCTGAGTGTGGAGTCGCCATCGCCTCGTCTGTGAAGGTGGGCATGGTGCAGTCTTCCCGGCAGGAAGCACCTGAGCTTTGGGGCTCCAACGTGAGCATCCTGTGGGCTGAGCCCTGGGGTGTCACGCAGGGCTGGTCGGGTCCACGGGCCCGCCGTGGTGAGCCTAAAATGGACCCCTCTCACATGCTCCTGAAGCCTGAAGCTCAGGTGGCCCAAGGGGCCTCGTGCCCACGGTCCTGGGGCTGAAGGCGGTTCCAGCCCCTCCTTCCTTGGATGGGGACACCGAGGTGCCAAGAGGGGACCTGAACCTGAGCAGGGCCGTGCAGCTGCAGACTTCCGTATCTGTGATCAGTGAACCAAAACCTGTTCACTGTGCTGGTGAAGCTGACCGAGATCTGCCCAGGGGAACGGCTCCCTGCCTGTTATCCACAAGGCATCCTGGAGGGGCCGTGTGTCTCGAGATGCACCTGAAACAGTCATCCACCCGCAAGGGGCCTCTCCTTGCCCATCCGTGTGGTGATCTAACCTCAGATGACCCAGACCCAAGTAGTCACGCTCAGGGCCCCACAAGCAGTCCCAGAAGAACACTGAGGGCAAGGTTGCCACAGGAGGGCTTTTGGGAGGAGGTGACAAGGGGGCCTGGTTAGGCTGAGCTTGGAAATGGGGCATGGGCAGGCATGCAGAGCCTCTAAGGCCTGTTGCAACTCAGGGTCCTGAGTGCCCAGCAGCCACCTGACCTGCCTTTTCTATGCGCCTTCCCTCTCCCTCTAAGACACACACTGCACATACTCTTAAGGCCAGCCGATGCCATCTGACAGGCAGGCCCCTAGAAGACTCCCATGCCTGCAGACCCTCACCAGGGCAGAGCTCCTGTAGCAGAGAGGGTTACTGGGGGAGAAAGTATAGAGTCCCGGGAGCTTGTCTCATCCTCTTCATGAGTAATCATTTGACCTTCTACAGGTCATTTGGTTTTCCTGGGCCTCAGCTTCCTCACCTGTAAAATGGGCTCATGTGTAATGCCTTGGCTCATGATGGTCACATAAAATCTCTGAATGTGTGAAGGGAGCTTTTAACCTAGTGGTTCTCAATCCTGGCTGCACCCAGGGTCCAGTGACCTCTGAAATCTACCGATGCCTGGTCCCATCCTAAGAGTCCCATTCTAATGGGTCTTAATAGTACCCCAGGGATGCGATAAGTGGAGACTCTTCGCTCCCTGCTCTTCTGCACTTGTTACAATGGAAAAGCCCTAGAACAATAGGGAGGATGGCTGTAGAACTCTGGAAGGAGGAAGGTGGACTGGCCAGAGACCTGAGGAAAAATGCAGGACCTGTGTCTCCCACCTGCCATGCAGTGGACAAGGAGAGTAAGTAAACTGCCCTCCCCGGCACCCGGCCCAGGGAGACACTCTCCATCTACGGCCAGTGTCTCCCACCCTGACCCCAGGGCACAGAGCAACCAGGAAAGCACCTTTCATCACCAGGGCATTACCAGCAACACCAGTTGGACGCTGAAGACCAGAAGAGCAGTTTAACAAGCATTCTGAAAACTAACTCGTCTTCAGAAGCACAGTCCCCAGTAAGCCAGGCCCCACATGTTAAACCTAAACAGGGAGATGGTCTGCTAACATGGAAGACTTAACTAGGATCCAGACCTCCTAGCATAAAATTCTCATGTCCGGGATACAGTAGAAAATCACTCATCGCAGCAAGAACCATGAACATAACTATTTGGATGAGAGAAGACAGTCAGCATGTCCTTGCTGTTGTTCAGTCCCTCAGCCATGTCCAACTCTGCGATTCCATGGCTGCAGCACGCCAGGCCTCCCTGTCCTCCACTGTCTCCTGGAGTTTGCTCACTCATTTCCATTGAGTCAGTGATGCCATCCAACCATCTCATCCTCTGTCGTCCCCTTCTCCTCCTGCCCTCAATCTTTCCCAGCATCAGGGTCTTTTCCAATGAGTCAGCTCTTCCCATCAGGTGGCCAAAGTATTGGAGTTTCAGCATCTGTCCTTCCAATGAATATTCAGGGTTGATTTCCTTTAGGATGGACTGGTTTGATCTCCTTTCTGTCCAAGGGACTCTCAAAAGTCTTCTCCAGCACCACAGTTTGAAGCATATCCTAACACTGAAAAGACATTAGAATTATCTGAGGAGGATTTTTAAGGCAGTCATCACAAAAATGCTTCAACCAACAATTACAAATACTCTTGAAACAATTGAAAAAGTAAAAAAAAAAAAAAAAAAAAGTCTCACAGAAGGAATACAGGTCCTAAAACAAAAAGAATTCAATGGAAATGATGGAACTGAAAAATAAAATAAGCAAGATTTAAAAATTCATGGGTGAGTTCCCTAACAGAAGAGAAGGCTATGTCAGAGGAGAGACTCTGAGCTTGAAGATGGAATAAGAGAAATGATCCAACCTGAACAGCAGAGAGAAAATAGGAAAAAAGAGTGAACAGAACCTGTAGGATAACAGTTATGCCATTGGAGGCCCAGAGGGAGAAAATGGGTCCAAAAAATATTCACAGAAATATTGCCTGAAAACAAAAAATTTGACAAAAAGACATAAACCTACAGGCTCAAGAAACTGAGTAAACCCCAAGTAGATTAAGCCCAAAGTTATCCACAAACACACTTAAACTTCAAAACCTGAAGACAGAAAAAACAATCTTGAAAGTAGTCCAAGAGAAAAGACACTTTTTACTCCCTACCAGGGACTCCAATGCGAATAACAGCCAACTTCTCCCCAGAAACCATGGAGGCCAGAGGAAGATGGCACATTTTTCAGGTGCAGAGCAGAGAGACATTTGCTGTCGATGTGAATTCTATCTTGGGTGGAAATATCCTTCAGGAATGAATGGCACATGGACACCTTCTCAGACAAAGAAAAACTCAGCAAAGCTTTCACTGGCAAACATACTTGTCTAAAGGACATACTCCATACGGGAAGTGATTAGAGGGCTCAGAAATTCAGAAAGGAAGAACATCCAAGTAGGTAACAATAGAGGTCAACATATCAAACTGTCTTTCATTTTGATGAGTTTCTTAAGTCATTGTTGATGATCAAAGCGAAAATCATAGCAGCCTCCGATGCGGAAACTCAAGGCAGATAGAAGAAAGAGCTAAGACAGTCGTAGTTGATGAGTCAGGAAGACGAGGTGGCCTGATGGAAGCAAGGTCTCTACGCTTCATGCGAGTGTGGGACACTCAGACAGAGGCCGGCAGCCTGAGCCCGGGGGGTTTTAGAAGCTGGTTTTAGAAGATGGCAGTGCTTCCATCACTGGTTTAGAGCAGATACGATGAGAGGGGAGGACATAGATGATCCCAGGATCCTAAGGGGTGCCAAGCCTCAGTGAGCATCAGAACGCCCTGGAGGGCTTGTAAAACACAGGCTGCAGGACCCCAGCCCCAGAATTCTGCGTCTGTAGGTCTGCGGTGGGGCCGGAGAATCTGCCCTTTCTGACAAGTTGCCTCCAGCGCCGCTCGCCAGAGACCCCGCTTTGAGGTGTGCCGCCAGCCACCCTTGGCTGATCAGGAGTTCCTGGGTCTCCGCTGAGGTCCCCTTAGACCCTCAGCCCCACAGCCTCACACCCCTAAGAGTTCTGGCTCTGTGCGTAAACTGGGGAGCAGGTGTGTCCTGGAGGGACCCCGGGACTGTAAGTCAGGAGGCCTCGTCTTGCAGCTGAGGACCGGGTGAGCTTGGCCAGGTTCCTCTGTGGCCCTGGGCCTCCATCCCCCTTTCCATGAAATGGGAGGAGCTGGGGCCCAGGGCGACAGCAGAAGTGAGAGGCGCCCAGCAGGCCTGGCCCGGCAGCCTCGCCCCGCTTCGCTTTCTCCAGCTCTGCTGTCTTCTGTTTCACATATCAGTTTTCACACAGGTTTCCTGTGACGAGAAGGCTCCTTGGCTAAAACAAGTGTGAGACCCCTGCCCTTGACATTGTAAAGGGCCCCTCCTGACCCTCATCTGGAACCTCCTCACAGGCCATCTGGGGACACACGGGTCCCCGAGGCAGGTCTCCAGCTGAAGCCTTTTCCTGCGAATGCGGCCTATTTGGAAGGCCGTCTCTCCCTTCCCTCCGCCAACCCCCAGGAGAAAGGCACCCGGATTAACAGCACCCTCTGTTTGGAAGCTGGCCTTCCTGGAGTGGGCTGCAGGGCAGGGGGGGGCAGCAGGCGGTTCTGTGCACAGTGCCCGCCTCACCTCCGGGGGCTCGGTCCTCCGTCTTTGGGGACATTCCAGTGGCTCCCAGGAGCGCGTGCTGGGAATGGGGGTCCCTGGAGTCGGCAGGCGTGGCCGCTGCTCTTCACGGGCCCACAGACTATGGAAAGACAGATGTTCAGACACCCCGGGGAAGTCCGCACCCCAGGGTGGGTAGGGGTAGGGGTCCCCCCCAGGGACCCCAGCTCTGCCCTTTGTTCTCCTTCCGGGGCACGTCCCACACTCCTCTCTGAGCCAGGAACTTCTGCTCTGTTCTCTCTAGACGTGGCACTGAAGTGGTTAATGATGAGGCGGGGGTTGGGGGGCGTCTCAATGTCCTGGGCCCCCCGGGGGAGCCAGGAAGGTGAGCGATGGAGGGGGATCCGTTGTGGGATTTGCACAGGGAACTCAGAGTCCGTGTCTCAGACTGGCCCCTTGAGAAGTTAGAAATTAGGGTTTTAATGTGAAACCCCCCAATTGCAAGCAGCTCCAGGGTTTTGAAAGGTAGTCTGCAGGCCCCCTCTGGTGGAGCTGGGCCTCCGCTGGTCACCTCTGGCTCAGGGTGGCCCAGTCCTGCCCACATAGGGCCCCTTCCCCCCTCTGCCCCCAGCTCTCCTAGTCAGCCGGGTGAGGGGCTGGCCAGGGGACAGGACACGCGTGCCTGCCAGGCTGGGTCAGGCTCCATGGCATTCCTGGGGTCAAGGGTGGGCTCGGGGACACCGCCCCCTTCCCGTGTCTGTCTTCAGTCCGTGCCTGGGGGATCGGGGTCTGGAATGAGGCAGGTGGGATGTTCAGGGCCCTCCCGTGTGACCCAGTCACCCCCCACCCACCGGGGCGCACCCCCTCTCCCGTGCCCGGCCGCGCCTGGCCGCCTGCATGACAGATGTGCTGTGTCTGTTCCAGGGCTCCCCTATTCCAAGTCTGACCCTGTCTCAGGACATGGCAAGAATGGCTTGGACCACCGGGTAGGTACTCGGCACCCCGCCCCGCACACCCCACCCCGCACACGCGTGCTAACCAGCGCCCGGGGCTGGTGCGGGGCCCACAGCTTGGGGACCACTTGGCCAGGAGGAGGGCCCAGGGGACCCCGCTCACCCGCCTGCCTGCCTCTGCCTGCTGCCCCGCGAGGGCCAGACCGCCACCCGGCAACACCCTTCCTCCGTCGCCCCCAGCCCCCAGGGAGACCCCAGCGTTGGGGGGCGATGGGGCCACTCAGAGGAATCAGACCCTCGTAAGGCCTTCCTGACCCCCTCTCCTGTGACCTGGAGCCTAACGAGGACCAGGAAGAATGGAGGCGTGCCATGAGCCGTGTGGGCCCGGCGTCCACCTCCTCTCCTGGCGTGCCCTTGCCCCCCTCCCCACGGTTAGTACCATGACCGTGCTCGCCTCCGACGGTGCCCTCAGCCCTGTGAGTGCTCCTGGGGTCACACGGGGGCTAGCGTCCTCTGCCCTCTCCTGCTGACAGCTGCTTTGAGCACCCCCTGCCCGCTCCCCAAATGTGGGGACGTGAGACTGTAGCCCAGACGGCCTAGCACCTGGCGTGTGCCCAGCCGGGCCCTCTTCCCAGAGCTTGTCCAGGTCCCCAAAGAGGAACCCCGGGCGGGCTGGGCATGTGGCGCTGAACCTCTCCCACGGCAGACAGGTGGACGCACACACACACCACACACACACACACAGAACACACAACATACACTCAACACACAACACAACACAGAGAGAAACACACAACATACAGAACACACACAACACACACAACACATACATACACACAGAACACACAACACACACAGAACACACAACACAGAGAACATACAACATACAGAACACACAACATACAACATACACAACACAGAGAACACACAACACACACACGACAAACACAGCACACAGAGAGAGAGAACACACAACATGCAACATACACAACACAGCACACACAACATACACAGCACACACCACACACAGAGAACACACAACATACACAGAACACACAACACAGAACACACAACATACACAACACACAGAACACACAACACACACAGAACACACACACGACACACACACATAAGACACACACACATGCACAGAACACACAAGACACACAGAACACACAACCCACAACATACACAACACACACAGAACACACACACGACACACACACATAAGACACACACACATATGCACAGAACACACAAGACACACAGAACACAGAACACACAAGACACACAACATACACAGAACACACAGAACACACAACACGACACACACCACACACAGAGAGAACACACAACATACCCAACACACAACACACACAGAACACACATACACAACGCACACAGAACACACAACATACAGAACACACACGACACACAACACATAAGACACACACACATAAGCTCACATACACATACCACACACACACAGCCCCAGGATACTTGCTGCCCCAGAGGCAGCCTCTTACTTACGGATGGAGGACACTGTCCACAGACTGAGCACTTCCATCCTCCCAGAGAAGCCCCTCAGACTTGTCCCTATTTGTTCCCCTGGGGTGGTCCTGTCCCCACGTGTGTAATGCAGGGAACGGTGACCCCTTGCACTGACCTCCGACGCAGGGTCCAGCCACGGGGCACATCCTAGAACAGGGGCCCCATCATGGAAGCTGTGGGCATCCTCAGGCCCTGCTCCTTACCCTCGGCCTCTGTGGGCCCTGCTGCTGCGTCTGTTCCGGGCCCGGTGACGCTGTAGGGCTTGCTCAGGTGGACCACACACATCCCACTGACCGCTCAGGTGGACCACACACATCCCACTGACCACTCAGGTGAACCATGCGCATCCCACTGACCACTCAGGTGAACCATGCGCATCCCACTGACCACTCAGGTGAACCGCACACATCCCACTGACAGCTCAGGTGGACCACACACATCCCACTGACCACTCAGGTGAACCATGCACATCCCACTGACCACTCAGGTGAACCATGCGCATCCCACTGACCACTCAGGTGAACCGCACACATCCCACTGACAGCTCAGGTGGACCACACACATCCCACTGACCACTCAGGTGAACCATGCACATCCCACTGACCACTCAGGTGAACCATGCGCATCCCACTGACCACTCAGGTGAACCGCACACATCCCACTGACAGCTCAGGTGGACCACACACATCCCACTGACCACTCAGGTGAACCATGCGCATCCCACTGACCACTCAGGTGAACCATGCACATCCCACTGACCACTCAGGTGAACTGTGCACATCCCACTGACCACCCAGGTGAACTGTGCACATCCCACTGACCGCTCAGGTGGACCACACACATCCCACTGACCACTCAGGTGAACCACACGCATCCTACTGACCGCTCCCCTGTTTGTTCAGAATGGGCTGAGCTGAGACAGGCACGTGGCATGCTTCTCTTAATTTCCTTTAAGGATTTCTCCGCTCCTGTCCTCCGGTCCTGTCCACAGGACCCCCGTGGCGCCGGAGAAGGTAGATCCTTAGGTTCAGCCTGAGGGTCCTGAGGTTTGAGGGAAGGGGTCATAACGCTCCCTGAGTCTCTGCTCTGTGACTCGGGCCATGAGCGCCAGGGTCACTGGCTGGACCACGTCCATGCCAAAGCGTTCCCCCCACCGCAAGCCGAGTCCAGGGGTTTATCTCAAAATGTGAGAGACAACTAAGTGGATGAGTGTCCGCACCCGCAGGCTTGCATCCTTGGTGGCCGAGCTGTGCGTTGTCTAGGGAGAGTTCCCTCTTGGCTGCCATGCTAGAAGGATGCTGGTCAGTGGCCCCCAGCCCCTGCGGGGAAGGCATGGCCTCCAGACCCTCCGCCCCCAAGGAGCCTGGGAACAGCTGGTGGAGACAGTCTAGGGGGGACACTGTCTCCAAGCCTCTCCTAGAGCAGACAGCAGACGCTTAAGCTTCACAGAGTTAACAGCTGAGCCCTCCGGGAATGTTTTTCCTGCTGGCCTCAGGGTGGGGAGCAGAGTGTTAGGAAATCTGTGAGCCCTTCTCTACATCTTAGGGAGTTGATAAAGACGGAATTCATCATCCCATGAGGACCTTTGTTTTTCACATTAGACTACCTGGGAGGTTGGTGAAAATCCTTGTTGACTTTTCTTTGGGATTCTTTTTTCCCTACTTATGTTCTCTCCTATTTTTTTTCTTCACTCTTTCTAAGACTCTTATGTAATTGTATGCCTGTTTTTTGGCCAGAAGACTGGATAATTGATGGCCAGTCTTTTACAGTTCAGCCATGTCAGATTAAGTTGTTTTCTTGGTTTGTTTTTTTACTTTCTGAAAGGATTCTAGGTGACCTAAATTAGAAGCACAGATGCAGGGAGACCAAATCCCAGAGGAGAGGAGAAGAAAGAAATGGGAGAAAATTATGGCAGAAACACACAAAGGAACACTGTCTGGAAAAACCATCGAAGCTCAGCTGCAAGCTTCCTGATGACCAGGGCGCAGAGGCTGGTGGGACCAGCTGTTTGTCCTCATTGTCAAGTGGAAGGAAGTTAGTAAATCAGGAGGCGGAAATTCGCCTGGTTCTTGTTCCAGGATGGATTTGGAGCCAGGACCCTAGGTCCCACAAGGGCTTCCCTTGTGGCTCAGCTAGTAAAGAGTCTGCCTGCAGTGCGGGAGACCTGGGTTCCATCCCTGGGTTGGGAAGATCCCCTGGAGAAGAGAATGGCTACACGCTCCAGTATTCTGGCCTGGAGAATTCCATGGACTGTATAGTCCATGGGGTCACAAAGAGTCGGACACGACTGAACGACTTTCACCTTCACTTTCATCCTAGGTCCCAAAGCTTGTTAAAAAGTCCTGGTAACTAGCCAACCACAGAGCCTGACATGTGGTGGATAGTCACACCTCTCTGTAGGATAAATAGGAAAAGAACCACCTGTGAAAGTCCTTCCT
The DNA here is from genome assembly GCF_019320065.1 of Cervus canadensis. Taxonomy (NCBI): domain Eukaryota; kingdom Metazoa; phylum Chordata; class Mammalia; order Artiodactyla; family Cervidae; genus Cervus; species Cervus canadensis. The sequence goes on along the minus strand of NC_057411.1, from coordinate 49,682,150 downwards.
GTGGACCAGAGAGCCCCAGTTCCAACATGTGCCACCTGGCCTGCTATTAAGAGACTAGAGAATTCCATGGATAGAGGAGCCTAGTGGGCTACAGTCCATGGGGTCCCAAAGAGTTGGACACAACCAAGTGACTAACACTGAACAAGGTAGAAGTTAAGGTTAAAAGTGAACTAGTAGTTTTAGTGGTATGAAGAGGGAACAATTCGTTCTTGATGACCCAAGTTATAAATCAGTTACAACATTCATAAACTTAAATGTACCAAGCAACATGGCAATGCCAGAGACCTTGATAAAATGCAAGTATGGAAAGCATTTTGAATAAGGCTCTTTTGAAATCAGATAAGAATCTAGTGAAGGAAAAACGTATAGAGAGCAATTTAATAGTGGAAAGAACAAAATTAAACTAATAAGGGTATGAAAAATCCATATTTTCTGAATTAGGTTTTCACATGTCCATAAAACATTATAATAGAAATGCTCGTGTATATCAATATGAAGGAAACCTTAACGAAGTGTAGAAGTCTGATATTTTCCAACTGTGATGCTGGAAAGAACACATGCATTAGCGTCAGGCAGCCCTGAGTGTAGATCCCAGTCCTGCCACATACAGGGTGTGTGTTTGGGAAAGTTACTTAAATTTCGAGTCTCTATTTCCTAGTCTTTAAAAAAAAAGCATGGCAACCTACTCCAGTATTCTTGCCTGGAAAATCCCAAGGACAGAGGAGCCTGGTGGGCTGCAGTCTGTGGGGTCACAGAGTCAAATATGACTGAGGGACTGGGCGTGCGCGCACACACACACACACACACACACACACACACACACACTCATCCTTGCCTCTTTAAGCTATCATTAGGACAAATAACATGACGGTTGTGAAATCTTCTAAGTTCTGTAAGCCTAGTTCCCAAATGAATAATTATTATAGAGCATGTCTCCACCCTTTCTTACCTCCATATCACTGGCCCCTAAGTAAAACGTGAGCTTTAGCCAGAAAAGAACAACAGTCAGTGGTGAACGGCCACAGTTTTGTTCTCCCTGTTATCAATCCCAGTATAATTTTTGGAAACTAAAAAGCATTGGTTAAATCTTTTACAGTTCCATGTATTAGCTGTGTGATCTTGGGCAAGTTTCTTTACTTCTCTGAGCCTCAGCCACTACACGCTGATAATAATGCCCACCTCCTGAGGCAGCAGGAAGATGAGTGAACGCGTGTGTAGGGCAGCTGACTCCTAGTAACACCAAACAAATGGGAGAGGTAAAGGGTTGGTTGCCTTTAGAGTCTCTGTTCTCTGCTGAGAACTGCAGAGGGGTCAGCTAGGGGTGTGCCTGTGGATGAGGCCTTTGTGGGATCCCCCCAGGCCGCTTAGCTGTCCCGCCAGCCCACGCATGGAGCCAGAGGCCCGGGGCTCCCCTGCACCAAAGAGGTCGTGAATGTCCCCCCACACTGCGCACTTAGAAGGTCAGGAGTAGACTGCTCTTCCCCTGCTCTGGACTGATACGATGCCCCGCCTCCACCTGGGGGTTGCCCCCCTCCCTGCTGAGAGTCTCTGGCCTGTCTCCGAGCCTGGCTGACCAGACGATGCAGGTCCCGCTGCCCGGAAGTGGGTTTCCCACAGCCCCAGGTGGCGGTGATGGTCCGTGGCCGGGGAGCTTGCCGCCTGCGATGCAGAGCAGTGGGCACTAGGGGGCAGCATTTCTCTTTCATATTCCGAACAGGCCCCGGGAAAAGGCCAAGGTGGGAGACAGACCGGTCTTGCTTTGTGCAGGAGGTTCCCTATCCAGACAGGTGCAGGGGCAGGGAGGATGTTTGTCAGCGGCCTGAGAAACCGTCTCCAAATATTGCTTTTGAAACTCCCAAGGGGAGTCCTTCACGGGCGACTCGGTGGGTGCGAGGTTGCCCGGCCCCAGGTCCCAGCGCTGGGACTAGGGTGCGGCCTGCCAGGCTCTTACCAAAGGACTCAGTAATCGAGATAAGCAAGATGCTCATACAATGTTTGTGAAAAATCCAAATTAATTTTTAAAATATTTGCGATGGACAAACGATCAGACGCGGAAAGACCGGCGCAGCCCTCCACTGACACGCTCACCTGCCTGGCCGCCTCCTCCCGCCATCTCTGGGCCTCAGTTTCCCCCACTCAGGATGAAGGACGTTGCACTGGGTGCTTCCGGAGGCCTCACGCTGCGCCACGCTTGCGAGGACTGTGACCACTGCTCACTTGTCACCTCTCGCAGTAAATGAGTGCTGGAAGCCCTGTCCCTGTAACACGACCCCAGGGTGAGGCGGTAACGCCCCCCTGAACCGCAGGGCTCCCTCTGTGGAAATTTAACCACTGTGCCCAGTTTCAGAAGCGCTGGCCAAGAGCCCTGACCTGGGTCAGATGCTATACCTGGGGCCAGACGTGAGCACACGTGAAATGTTTTCCTCCACTGCGGGCAGTTGACTCAAGGCCCAGACAGACTGGCCAGGACAGGGGCTGACCGGCCTGCAGGGCCCCGGTGCTGGTGGCGCAGGGCGGGGACCCTCCGGAGAGGTTTGCAGGATGACTTTTTCAGGTGGGCAAAGGGAACGAGAGCTCCAGACATCAGGGTTGGCCGCTGAGATGCCACGGACAGGTGAGGGAGGCACCTGAGAGGGGTGGCCGGGCTCCCAGGTCCACCGCCCCTCCGAGGGCCAGGCCTTGAGTGCCAGCATGCACAGCCACGCTCATGACACGCGGGGTCTGTGCCAGGGGCTTTACAGGCACCGGCCACCCGGGGCCCCTGGGGCCCGCTCGTCCAGTGGGACCGGAGGCCCCGTGCTAGAGCCCCAGCCTCGGTGAGACGCCTGCGGGGTCCGGGCCAGCTGTGGGACCGAGAGGCTGGGCGCCCGGGAGCTGCCATCTCAGCGGCTTAGGAGCTGGTGGGACAGGCAGGGGCGGCCTGAAGGCGGCAGGAGGCGCGTGAGCACACCCGCTCTTGGGGAGCTGGCGGCCTTTCCAGAGCCTGGTCTCAGCGGGCACCCCGGGCCGACCCGCCTCCCCCGCCCAGCTGCCAGGACCCTGGAGACAGCCTGCCCCCTGCAACCTGCCCCTGCTGCCCTCTCTCTTTCTCTTCCAGAATGCCAATGTGGGCCCTGGTGGAGCAGACCCGGATGCCGGCTGGGGCACGCGAGGTACAGGAGGCGGGGACCCCGCGGGTCTCTGGCTGGGGCAGGGGCCGCTGACAGGGCTCCACGAGTCTCGTTCCGAGACCACCCTCCCCCCAAGCGCCGCGGGCAGAAGGCTCCAAGCGCCCGGGAGGCGGAAGCCGGGGATGCGTGTGTCCCCGCCTCTTCCGGTCACGGTCGCGCTTCGGTTCGCCTCCATCCTGAGTTACCGACATGCTTCCTCTTCTCCCTGGGGTGTCCCCCTCTAATTCAGGTGCTAACTCAATGCTCCCCCATATCCTGCCCTAGGTGCTCCCCTCTGGAGCACGGCCGACCCTGTCCTGACCGACTTATCACTCCAGGTCACTCAGACGAGAGGTCTGTGTTTGAATGACCAGCCCAGGCCAGGGCGGGGGCCAACCAAACAGCGACTGGCACGTCCACGCCACTAAGGGAGGCAGAGCCGCAGGGAAGCGCCACCTCGGGGCTTCCCAGGCGGCTCCGTGGGTGAAGAATCCACCTGCAACGCAGGAGCCCCAGGAGACGCGAGTTCAGTCCCTGGGACTCCCCCTGGAGGAGGAAATGGCACCCCACTCCAGTATTCTGGCCTGGAGAATCCCTTGGCCAGAGGAGCCTGGCGGGCTGCAGTCTGTGGGGGTCGCAAAGAGGTGGAAGGGTAAAGCCCGCCCAGCCCGCTCGCTAACACTGCAGCCTCCTGGGGCCTCACACCGGCAGGATGGCCTGCAGGGAGGCTGGCGTTACTGGAGAGACCTGGTCACGTGGCCGGTGTCCGCCCGGGAGGCTCTGCCAGCCCTGAACCGTGGGGCCGCAATGCTCACTCATGGTTGTTACCCAAGGGTGATGGGAGCCTGCTTTCCAGGGCTGGTCCACGCTGGATGCTGGAGTAGGGGAGAGGGGAGGGAGTCACAGCCTGCACCCTCTGAGAGGTCTCCGGGCTCAGAGCTGGCCTGGCCAGGCCTCCCGCACGGCACACCGGGGAATTCAGGGACCAGCCGCCCAGTGCCCGAGCCCCTCACTGGTGTCTCCCACCCGAGAGGGAGGCTTTGCAGCCAGGACCCAGAGATGCCGCCCTGTCGGGGGGAATGTGTGCTCACGGAGACCGCCCATCCGTACGATTTTATTTTGTTTTTAACAAGCTGCTTTTAGTCTGGAAGAAACAAAAATCTTTAATAAGCTAGCGTGTGGGGCTGTGTATTTAAAAGGAGGAGCTGAAGGGTGAAGAAAGTAAATACAGTAAGAGGCGGGTAAGCCCAGGGGGTAAACTGAGGCAGGTCTCGGGCTCCCCTACCCCCACCCCGGGGAGACAGCAGCCCAGCTAAGAGAGAACACAGCGCTGCCTAGGGCTCCCAGTCTGGGCTCCAGTCTCCAGACCACGCCTCCCGCTCCTAGCTTCCCACGGGCCCCCCTGCCCCAGCTCCGAGGATGCTGCGGGGGTGGAGGCGCGCGGCGCGGCTGGCCGCAGGGCGGGGTCCGGGCAGGATCGCTCCCCCTTCGGGCCGAGCCCGTGCGAGTTCTGAGCCGGCCCCTGTGGTCTCTGCTTCTCTTACAGAATACAAGGTAAGGGCCGCCCGCTCCCGCGCTGACCTCGGCCTGCTGCTCCGCGCCTGCCCAGGTTAAACGTTCCTTTTGTTGTGCTTTCCCGTGAAATGTGTGTGTCAGATGCTCACGCACGTACGTAGCTCTTCCTTGGCCTCGACTCGGCTCTTGGCCCCCTTCCTCACAGACGCACCCACTCCCTGGGTGACCCCGGGCTTCCTTCTCCCTGCAGATCTATCCGTATGATGCCCTTATTGTCACAAACCGGATCCGAGTGAAGCTGCCCAAGGACGTGGATCGGACGCGACTGGAGGTGAGGGGGCCGCAGGGGTGGAGGGCCACGTCCGCCGCACGTCTCTCCGCATCCGGCGTGTTGACGCACGGCCCCCGAGGTCCCCATGGTGATGGTGCAGGGCCCGCGATGGGCTCAGAGTCAAGGACTCGAGTTGTTTCCAAGACCCAAGACCGGAGAACGTGGTTATGTGCCCAGCAAAGATGGCTTTGCCAAGGGGCGCACAGCTGCCATGGTTTGGGGTCGGGAAGCCTGCGTCACTGCACTTAACTGGGTAACATTCGCCTCTTCCTTGAGCGCTGGGAAAATAAGCACAGTTCCTGGTTTCTTATCTGATCACCTTCACCCTAACCTTGAATGGTGCTTAACGCAGGGAGCCAGGGTATATTTAAAGGACCCGCAGGACCAGGGCACAGAAGGTGTGTGGGTGACATCTCTTGACCAGGCCCCACCAGGAGCCATGGTCACAGGTGGTCAGCATGCATAAAAGCTTTCCTTCATCCTCACCATCCTTCCCCCAGGAAACCAATGTCCAACAATGGACCGCACCTCCCGAGCCGTGTTGGGAAGGCTTCACAGGGGTGAGGGGTCTGGGGGCTCCTGAAGGCCCAGGGCCACCTGCCCCGTCTGTGCCCGGGGGCTGGAAGCAGCTGTGGGGGCGGGGGGGGGGGTAAGGGCGTGAATGTGGCCCAGGGGCCCCAGCAGTGCCGGGGGCTCAGCAGGGCTGCCAGGTGGAAGCCCATTCCAGTCCAGGCCAGGCCGATCTGAAATGAAGTGCAGTGTCAGGGGGTCCAGACGGACGCTATGGGGCCCTGATCTCCCTCATGAGGTTGATATCTGCTGGGTGGGTGGCTACGCTCACGGGAGCCCCTCGCCCAAGGCTCCAGGTAGTCGTGGCAAGGAGGGACGGGGACGCTGGTGTGGCTGCAGCAGTTGGGGAAGGGGGGGACTCAATCTTCTGTTGCGATGACGGAGCCTGACCGAAAGTTGTTCAGTCGCTAAGTCTGACTTAGCAACTCCACGGACTGCAGCACACCAGGCTTCCCTGTCCTGCACCATCTCCAGGAGCTTGCTCAAACTCATGTCCATCGAGTCCGTGAGGCCATCCAGCCATCTCATCCTCTGTCGTCCCCTTCTCCTCCTGCTGTCGATCTTTCCCGGCATCAGGGTCTTTTCCAGTGAGTAACCAGAAGGGAACTGCTAGCGCGTCTGACCCACGGGGCTTCAGGGGAGGTCTGATGACGCCTCCACAGCCAGGTTCTCTTGTTTCCTGAGCGCCTCCTCTGTGTGTCGGCCTCACAGATGGACAGACTTTCACCTCCCCTCCCCCAGACTCGAAGTCTGGATGGAAGAGACCCAGTGGGGCTTCCGGAGGGGCTCTGGGACCTGAGGCCTGGGGCCTAGAGACAGGGGGCGGTGCTGGGCTCTCAGATAATTACGGTATAAATAGGTAATATGGGGTAAATACGGCCATTTATCCACTTAACCCTTTCCTAGCAGCTCTTTAGTGATGCAGCTATTGTTGAGAGTTGAGAACATAAGGACAATATTAACTAACAAGACTGGTTTTTGTGTGTGATTTGAGGTACTAGTTTCCTTCCCTTATTGATAAACAACACAGGACTCTCTCATTTCTCACAACCTGCCTTAGCCAAAATCATACATGGAATGTTTAATTGCAAAGAAGCCTTTTTATTACCTGTGAATAATTGAAAAACATGCCGTGCATTAAAAATACTTCACAAATTATTTGCTCATGATTATGACATTAAGGCTTCCCAGGTGGCTCAGTGGTAAAGAATCCGCCTGCCAAGGGAGGAGATGCAGGAGATTTGGGTTCGATCCCCGGGACAGGAAGATTCCCCACTGGAGGAGGATATGGCAACCCACTCCTGTATTCTTGCCTGGAAAATTCCATGGACAGAGGAGCCTGGTGGGCTGCAGTCCATGAGGTCACAAAGAGTCAGGCATGACTAAACACGCGCAGAAGGAGATAACGACTGTGGCCTAGTTCTGCGAACTGTCCGGTGTGGTCTGACGTTGTGCATGCGTGCTAACTCGCTTCAGTTGTGTACGACTCTTTGTGACCCTATGGACCTTAGCCAGCCAGGCTCCTCCGTCCATGGGATTCTCCAGGCAAGCATACTGGAGTGGGTTGCCATGCCCTCTTCCAGGGGATCTTCCCAACCCAGGGATTGAACCCGAATCTCTTACATCTCCTGCACTAGCAGGTGGTTCTTTACCACTGGTGCCGTCTGGGAAGCCTGGGATGAACAAAGCAGGCCCCAAATCAGGCACATCTGGAGGATGGGGCCCAGGGCAGCCGCTGCCTGGGCCTCAGGGTGACCACCCCTGAGCGCTTTGCAGGGGACGCGCTCTGGTTCCTGCTGAAGTCGGGCCCTCGGTAACTGTGCTCAGGTCTCACTGCTATAAAACCGGGCACGTCCGGGCTGAGTGGCTCTGTCAGGCCCTGCCTCCGGGGATCCTGTGGTGGTGCATGGTTGTTCCCAAACCGTGAACGTCCTGAGGGCTCCCACTCCCCCCGCAGGGGTGGCAGGGGAGCTGGTGAGCTCAGAGCAGGGTACCCACAGCTCCGGCTCCTGACCCACCAGCGGCCGCGGGGCCACCACCCCACTGGGACTTGGCTGCTTCCCTCCCAGGGAGTGGGGTGCCCTTTCACCAACTCCCATATCCCCCCCTTTATTTTGCCACAATACAGAATGAAGATGCAAAGTAGCAAATGGTTAATACATGTAAACATTTCCCTTTTATTAAAAAAAAGCCTTGGACATGAAGGTAATGAGTTTCATCACCCCCATTTCCAAGAACACCCCAGAGCGTGCGTTGCTCTCTAGTCATTCTCTTCCTGATCTCAGCCACGCCAGGAGGCAGACTGGAGGTGTTACCACACATGGTGTGTCTCACATCATCCAGGGTTGGGAGCTGGGCCCTGAGCCAGGAGGGGCTCCGGGGGTAGGAGGTGGGGTGCATCTCAGCAAGAGAGAAAGATACAGCAGTGTTTTCATCTCAGGGGAGAGAGCTTAATTTTTAATATAAAAACAGTTCATAACTCTTGTAAAAGTCCAGAAAAATATGAAGAAGAACGTAAACATTCCATGGAATTCCCCCACAGAGTCATCACTCCTGTTAGCCCCGGGGCGGACCTGTTTCCGGAAATCTTTTTTTTTTTCTTTTTTTCTCACAGATGCCCAGAGATAACTGAATTCTGATCTGGATAAGGAGGCTTGTTCTGCTGGTGCAGCTGGGCACCTGCTTTGTTTCTTTTAAATTTGTTGGGGACCTCTTCCACGCCAGTTCATGGGAGCCTGCCCATCCTTTTAGACAGCTGCGTGCTAGTCCCGTGGCCTGGTCTGTTGCCAGAAACTTGGCCTGTGTGCACTGCCGCCAAACTGAATCTCCAAGACGGGGCTTTGGGCCAAGTAGGAAAGAAGAGCTGAACTGCTCTGCCAGGCAAAGGGGGACTGTGTGCCCCAACCTGAGAGGGTTTTGTTGAGTTTTCTAGCAAAGGTTCAAGGGTAGAGTTGCTGATAAGGTGTCTACAGGGTCTGCAGTCATTTAATCTGGTCTCAGGTAATCTCTTGACGAGCTTTTCTGGTTCCTTTCAGCTTAAGGCCTCAAGTGGCCTTCCCTGGAATGAAGAGTGCTGACATCTTCCATTTATTGGGGGTTTTATTAGATTGGGTTAATAAAACTGGGGGTTTTATTGAGACTTCCCTGGTGGCTCAGACGGTGAAGCGTCTGTCTACAATGCAGGAGACCCGGGTTCAAACCCTAGGTCGGGAGGATCTCCTGGAGAAGGAAATGGTAACCCACTCCAGTATTCTTGCCTGAAAAATCCCATGGATGGAGGAGTCTGGTAGGCTACAGTACATGGGGTTGCAAAGAGCAGACACGACTGAGTGACCTCACTTTCACTTATTAGCTTGGTGCAAATGTAACTGCAGTTTCAGACTGTGAATTTCAAATCATTACAACTAGGCTCAGACACATCTTAATTCATCAAAATAGGAACCACTGCAATCCACAGATTTTTACCAATGAGAAATAAGTTTGCTTATCCCTGTAGCATAAGAATCAGTGCTTCAGGATTCGATGAACTCCTGGAAAACATATTCTACCTCCTGCTGGTTGTGGAAGCATTTTCCCTGCAAAAAGTTGTCGAGGTGCCTGAAGAAGTGGTAGTTGGTTGGCGAGAGGTCGGGTGAATACGGCAGATGAGGCAAGACTTGTAGCCCAATGTGTTCAGCTTTTGAAGCGCTGGTTGTGTGATGTGTGGTCAGACGTTGCCGTGGGGAAGAACTGGGCCCCTTTCTGTTGACCAATGCTGGCTTCAGGCATTGTAGTTTTCATGGCATCTCATTGATTTGCTGTGCATACTTCTGAGATGAAATGTTTTCGACGGGATTCAGAAAGCTGTAGCAGATCAGACAGGCAGCAGACCACCAAACAGTGACCATGACCCTTTTTTGGTGCAAGTTTGGCTTCGGGAGGTGCTTTGGCACTTTTTCTTGGCCCACCCACTGAGTTGGTCATTGCCAGTTGTATAAAATCTACTTTTTGTCACACGTCACAATCCCGTCAAGAAATGGCCCACTGTTGTTGCCTAGAATAAGAGCAGATGACACTGCAGAGCGCCGGTTTCTGTGATTTGCGGTCAGCTCATGAGGCATCGAGCTTTTTCCAGTTTGCTTCAAGTGCCGGACGACCGTAGAGTGGCCAGCCCTGAGCTCTTGAGCAGCTTCTCGTGTGGTCGTAAGAGGATCCGCTCCGATGATGACTCTCGGTTGTTGCCGACTTCCGATGGCCGGCCGCTCCACTCCTCATCTTCGAGGCTCTCGTCTCCTTTGCCAGGCGTCTTGAACCACTACTGCACTTGTACGTGCACCTGTTAGCAGTTCCTGGGCCAGATGCGCTACTGATGTGAGTTGGCTCCACTGCTTTATGACCCATTTTGAACCCAAGTAAGAAAAACCACTCGAATTTGCTTTTTGTCTAACACCGTCATTTCCATCGTCTACAATAAATATAAAATAAGCAGCAAGGAACAAGTCATTAGCAAAAAAAAAAAAAGTGAGAAATGCATATTAAAATGATATATAACCTAATAACATTTATTTAGAATGTATTCTACTATCAAATGGCAAATTTCAACAGTGCAAAAATCACAATTATTTTCTCACCAACCGGCTAGTTCTAGGAAAGTGAAAGTGTTAGTTTCTCAGCTGTGCCCAGCTCTTTCCATGGACTGTAGCTGGCTAGGCTCCTCCGTCCTTGGGATTTTCCAGGCAAGAATCCTGGAGTGGGTTGCCATTTCCTCCTGCAGGGGATCTTCCTGACTCAGGGATGGAGCCCTCGTCTCTTGCATTGCAGGCAGATTCTTTACCTTCTGAGGGCTTCCCTGGTGGTTCAGGTGGTGAAGCGTCTGCCTGCAGTGCAGGAGGCCTGGGTTTGATCCCAGGATCGGGAAGATCCTCTGGAGATGGAAGTGGCAGACTCCTCTGTCCATGAGTCGCCAGCTCATGGGACCAGGGATGGTGGCTGAGAAGGTAAAAAGTCTGTGTTCAGTGCAGGAGACCTGGGCTCAATCCCTGAGTTGGGAAGATCCACTGGAGAAGGAAATGGCAATCCACTCCAGTATTCTTGCCTGGAGGATTCCAGGACAGGGGAGCCTGGTGGGCTACAGTCCGTGGGGTCACGAAGAATCGGACACGACGATGTGACTAACACTTCCACTTTTCTGAGAAATAGTTCTATAAAGAGCTCAAAAGGCGTTATTAGGTGCATCCCTTCAGGCAAACCAGGACCCTCCCAAGGCTGCACTATTCCTTCCTGGCTGCTCCTCCTGTGTGTCTGAATCCCCTCCCTTCCCTGATTAGCAGCTGTTTGAATCTGCCCTTTAAGACTCCGGGGAGGTCATGGAGGCTGATGTCTGTCCCTGACAGACAAGGGACAGGGGAAGGCTTCCATGCCCCGGAGCCCCGCTGGGTCCTGCTCTGTTCCCATCCCACGCAGGGGAGGGTGGCAGGGACCAGGCTGTGGATGACAGGCCATTGGTTGGGGCTCCGTCACCCAGCAAAGCAGTGGGTCTGCTGTGTGCCCAGCAAGGGGAGACGGTGGATGTGGGCAGACAGCTGGTGGTGCCCAGACACCAGCACACCAGCAGGGATGTGGGGTCAGTCCCTGGAAGGAGGACCACTCTGTCTGTCAATGGTCAGAGCTTGTTATTCATCCTTACCGCAGAGTGTTTGGCTGAGCCTCACTAGCCTGGTGAATTGAATATGGGTTAGGCATCAAGCCGGGCCTCGGGGATGCATGGTGAGCCGAAGCCAGCAGGAGTTCTGCCCTCAGACTCAGCCTGATGGGGAGGCAGATGTCCATCAACTGATGACAAATGAGGGTGTAAAATTATACCCCAAGATTGGGGCTCTACAGGAGAGGAACATGGGCCCGTGAGCATTTTAAAAGGGATACAGTTAAGAATTGATGCTGTTGAACTGTGGTGTTGGAGAAGACTCTTGAGAGTCCCTTGGACTGCAAGGAGATCCAACCAGTCCATCCTAAAGGAGATCAGTCCTGGGTGTTCGTTGGAAAGACTGATGCTGAGGCTGAAACTCTAATACTTTGGCCACCTGATGTGAAGAACTGACTCATTTGAAAAGACCCTGATGCTGGAAAAGACTGAAGGCAGGAGGAGAATAGATGAGAGAGGATGAGATGGTTGGATGGCATCACGGACTTGATGGACATGAGTCTGAGTAAGCTCCGGCAGTTGGTGATGGACAGGGAGGCCTGGCGTGCTGCCGTCCACGGGGTTGCAAAGAGTCGGACACAACTGAGCGCCTGAACTGAACTGAGCAGTTAAGTGGGTGTGGTAAGTGCCTGAACGTGTGTGTGTGTGTGTGTGTGTGTGTGTACCTGCACAGAAGCTGAGAGCTGCAGGTGGGAGGAGAATTCCAGGAAAGCACACGGCAGATGCAAAGGCCCTGGGGCAGGCCGCAGCCGAGGCTGTGCTTGAGCCAGTGACGGGGAGGAGGGCCAAGCCTCGTGGGGTCCTGCGCTTAGGTTAAGCAGTTTGGTTTCTAGCCAAAAAGAAGTGACTTTTAAGTTGAGGGACGACATGATTACATTCGTATTCAAAACTGTGCCTGAGTCTGCACTGTGAAGCCTGGGCTGGCTGTGTGTACCTAGGAGACGGTTGAGGAGGTGATTGGCTGGTCTGGGCTAGAACTGATGGCATCTTGGACAGGACAGTGGAAGTGCTGAGGTGAGAAGTGGGTGGGTTCAGGCTACACTTGGGGGTCGAGGTGGGAGGGTGTTGTGGGCAGGGGCGGGGACATGCCTGGGGTGACTCCAGGGTGTCGGGATGGAGTGGTGGGTACATGGCAGTCACTGGATTCAGTGGGATGGACCCGGATTCTGCTGATGACTGGTGCTCTGGCCTATGAGGAACGGACAGGGAATAATGCAGGACGCTCAGCCTGGCAAAGAGAAAGATGCCACATGGGCACCTGGTAGCCCATAGTAGGTGCTCAGTTAAGGTCGGTGACTCAAGGAGGAGTCTGGAAAGGCTGTGGTGGCCCTCGCCGCTGTCACATGGACGGCGGTCGGATGCATCCTGTATCGCCATGGGCAGCGCAAGGACCAGGCTTCCCAGGGAGACCATGCCTGCGATCCAGCACGTTCTCTCCCAGAGGGTCTAGGCCCCAACCCTACCCCAGTACGCAGGGGCTCATGTCTCGGGGGCTCTTGGGTCCTCCTGCATTTGGCAGGTGCCCTCTGAGGGTCTGCCGTGCCTGGAGCTTCCACCCCGAGGGGAGGAGCCTTGCCTGCCCTGGGCAGACTCCAGCGTCCACTTACTAAGGCCAGCCCTGCACTCTTACGCCCAGCATTCGCCGAAAGACATGGCCATTTCGCTCTGTGTCAGCCTCTTGCCGTCCAAAGGTGGCACCCTGGCTGAGGGGGAGAGAGCAGCTCGGGTCTGGGTGACCTGGGTGTGAATCAGTCTCCATCATGTTTCTAGCTGTGTGACGTTGGACCAGTTAGCCACTCTGAGTCAGATGACATCACTGTGCCAGTTGGCTGGGCAGTTTGGGTGATTATTCACTTGTTCAGGAGTTGGGAGCGCTTGCCATGAGAGAGCCCTAGGCAGGTGTGATGTGCAGTTTCAATTGTCTTGTCCGTGTCACCCCCTCTTTACCAACCTGACAGCCAAGTGGGCCAGTAGAACTAGAGAAAGGCTTCCATGGAAAAGGAGTGCTATGGGCGGGCCAGACAGTGCTTGCTGAGAACTTCACGGAAAAGCAAGGTGGGTGGGGGTGAATGGAGGCAGGGTCAGGCACAGGCTTGGTCACCCGCAGAAGGGAAGTCCCTCCTGGATGCCTGGTACTGGGAAAAAGCAGGATGTTTGAGAATTTATCAGATTTGGCTTATTTAACAAGCACTTGATCATCACCACCAAGTTGTTCCAAGGACTTGACGTGCTGGTGCACTTTTCACAACTCGGTGCGGCGGGTACAGAGGAAGTTTGTGGCAGGGGGTACAGAGAAGGCTGGAGGATGTCCCCAGACCTTGCAGCTTCTAGGAAGCAGATGTGGAGTTCTGGTTAAGATGTCACGCGGGGCCACTCTGCTGTGCGTCTTCCCAGATTAATTACAGTATGGAATATTGATTTCTAACCCCTCTTCCACACGCCAACCTCCCAGAACACACAGTCCGCTCCTTAGGTAGGAAAGTATGTCAGCCAGGGCCTTCCAGAGAGACAGCAGAACCAACAGGAGACAGATGGATAGACAGACAGACATAGAGAGACGCAGACAGACAAGTATTGAGTTGGCCCAAGAGTTCGTTTGGATTTTTCGGCAAGATGTTATGGAAAACCGGAATGAGCTTTTTGGCCAATACAACATCAAGAAATGTAACTTAAGGAATTGGCTTCCTGTGGGGCTGGCAAGTGTGGCATCCGCGGGGCAGGGCAGCCGGCTGGACACTCAGGGGGGAGCTGACACGTAGAGGCAGAATTCCTCCTCCTCCAGGAAGCCCTCAGTGTTTGCCCCGGCAGAGTGGAAGCAGCCACTGCATCTTCACTTAAAGGCTGATTGTAGGCATGACCATGTGGTAGAATACCTTCACCACCCCTGGACTGTTTGGCCATACAGCCGGGCATCAGCGCCGGGCCAGGCCTGGCTGACTCCTGCAGAGAGCAAGGCTGGCAGATGAGTAGGTGGGGAAGGAGGGTGTGCCCTCCCGGGGCCTGGAGGCTGCGGTCCCCGGGGTGCTCCTTTCTGAGGCTTGGCAGAGGCAGGGCTGAGCAGCTCCCCGGGGGGAGCGGTGGTTTCAGGAATGCCTCTGCTAGACCCTGGGGCTGAATGCACACCTGAGTTTGCCCAAGCAGGAAAAGCCCCAGTTGTGGGAATGCACCTGAAACCCCAGGTCCTGAGGTTAAAGAATACATCCTTTGTTTCGACTCATCCGACCGGTCTGATGGGTCTCAGAAGAACTCAACAGACTGATGGTGACTGTTCCCAGCTATGCGGACGTGTCTGGGAGACGCGTCTGCCAGAGCCTCCGGGTGAGACACGGAGAGCAAACAGGAGCCGTCGTGGAAGGCCAGGACAGGTGGTAGGACTTTAGGGGTGGAGGGTGGGGAGGGAAGAGGGAGGCGTGCGAAGAGAAGGGCAGGCCTGCTGGAGAGGGGGAGCTGGGAGGCAGCGTGACTGGGGAGGTGAGCCGGATTTGGACTCAGGGATGCAAAAGCATGGATCATCCCTGGATGAGGACAGGAATCAGGCCCATGCTGCCCTAGAGGGGCTGAGACAGACGAGGTCAGCTGTGCTCAGTACTGAGGGACACACATGGCGCGGGGCCTGCTTGCTTGGCTAGTGCAACCCAGGAGGGCCCCCGGGAGGAGGGGACATTTGAGCTGGGACCTGCAGAAGGAGGAGGAACTGCTCTGTGAAGTAGGGGAAGAGTACTGCAGGCTCTGGGTGGCAGAGAGCCTGGCACGTTTCAGAACTTATAGATGCCCGCCATGGGGCAGAGCCGTGGTGGGAGAGGTGGGAGAGGTGATGCAGGACCTCGGGGCCACCTGGCAGCCACGTCAGTCCACATCTCAGAGCTTCCATCCCCATCCTACCCAGTAAGCTATGGCAAGGTCACAAGCCGGTGATGGAGAGCTTCTGGCCCTTGTCTGGCACAGAGGAACACTCCAGGGATGGCAGGGGCCATTGTCTTTATGACAACAATGATGTTGTCATGGTGATGATGTCGTCATGGTGATGATTTCATGGTGATGATGCCATTATGGTGATGATGTCATGATGATGTCGCGATGATGATGATGTCATCATGGTGGTGATGTCGTCCTGGTGATGATGTCATTGTGTGATGAGGTCAAGGAACAAGGAACATGGACCCTGCTCAGCAGGAGTCCCCTCTACAGACAGGGCCTCCCTGTGCCTTGTGACAGTGTGGGGATGCCCTGTGGGACCCAGATTCTGAAGGAACACAGACCCTAGAGTCACAGGCTGAGGGGGTCTGCGCCTGAGCCCACCCACTCAGCACCACCTGGAACAGGGGGCCTGGTGGTGGCTGGTGGGCTGCAGTGGGCATCTGAGCTTGGTGAGGTGGTGGGACTAGGAGAGCCCTGCGGGGGAATCAAGACAGGCCAGTCCCAGCAAGCCGGGCAAGCACAGGCCGTGGGCCTTCACCACAAAGCCTGGGATGCTTCCAGGAGCATCCATGGGGGTCACAAAAAGTTGGACATGACTGAGCAACTCACACTCTCTGTGATTCAGCATAAAAGGGTCCCTTGAGTCCCCTCCCCCGTATCATGCCAGTGACTGGGCTCCAAAACCCAGTGCAAGTCACACAGGGCTGTGACTTCTCTGAGAGAGATGCCTGGCGGTGATGGTTGTTTCTGCTTTCCACAGTTCCCCACGGGTCTTCATACCATTTTCTCTCTCGATCATCACAGTAACCTTTAGTAGGATGTGTTTTTTAAATTCAAGAAAGCACTTTTTTTTTTTTCCTGGCAGGAACTGGATTTTTTAATGATAAAATTCACAATTGCAGCCATTTTATTTATTTTTTATTTTTTAGATTTGATTATTTTTATTATAAAAGTAATTTAGATGTTTAATTTTATGCAGGAACAATGAAATAAGTACTGTTTCAAAATTAAATGACAGTAGAAATGAAAGCATATTAGAGCACTTTCTTGTACTTTTCATATTAATTGCAGCCATTTTAAAGTGTACAGTTGACTGCCTTTAGCACACTCTCAATGTTGTGTGACCTCCACTACCTCTGCGGGATTCTAGAACGTGGTTGTTGGGTCCAGGGGGAAACCGCCCGCCCACCGATCAGCTCTTCCCCAGGCCCCTCCTCTCCCAGATGTCGGCAATGACTGAGCTGTGTGGTCCCTGAGGATGTTCCCCACTCTGGATGTTTCCTACAAATGGACTCGTTTAGCCTGTTTCCTAGCCCCTCCATGTTGTAGCACAGGTCAGAGCTTCACGACTTTTTATGGATGAATCATGTTCCCGGTGGCACCAGTGATAAAGAACCTGCCTGCCGATGCAGCAGGTGCAGGAGACCAGGTTTTTGATCCCTGGGTCGGGAAGATTCCCTGGAGGAGGGCATGGCTACCCACGCCAGTGTTCTTGCCTGGAGAATCCCCATGGACAGAGGAGCCTGGCCGGCTATAGTCCGTGGGCTCGCAAAGCATCAGGCGCGACTGAGTACTCCTCAGTCACGTTCCAGAGTCTGAATCGACCGAGTCTTGTGTGTCCCTTTGTCCTTCCGCGGGCACTTGGGTTGTTCCGGTTTTGGACCGGTGTGGATAATCTGCTGTGAACACGGGTGTGAAGGAACCCGTGCAAGTCCCTGGTTTTGGTCTTTTGGGATCTGCTGGGTCTTGAGGTGCTTCTGCTAAGCGTGCGGAGGAACGGCCAGGCTGGTTTCCACGCAGCCGTGCAGAAGCCACACTTCTTACATGGGGGTGGGAGGGGGTTTTGAACCAGGTCCTCCGGGGCTGGAGCTCGACCCCTCCTGCTGCAGGCTGTCCACCCCCCTTTCCATTTTCTCCCCATCTCCTCCCAGGCTGGGGGGGGGGGTGGCTGGCCTCACTCCTCCCGGGAAGCCCCCCAGGAGAGGGTGCCGTGCCCACCTGAGCCGGGTCTTAAAGGACAAGAAGAAGTTATGCAGCACCAGCTGAGGAAGACAGACATGGGGGTGAAGGGAGTAGACACCTTCCTTCCCTGCAAGGAAGAGTCTAGAATTCAGGTGGCGTCAAGTGGCGACAGAGGTGGCTCTATCTCAGGTTGTAATAACTGTGTCCAGGGCTCACTGTTCCTGCCCAGGGCCGGGTTCAGCCCTGGAGCTGACCTGGGCTGACCCGTTCACCCCGAAACTCTGGGGGTGCCAGGGTGACCCCATTTACATGCGAGTAGGCTAAGACTCCAGGGGGCTAGCTGGCGCTGGTGCCCTTAACACTGTCCGGCTTCCCCATTGTGCCCGCCAGGACTGGGGCTCAGAGAGACAGGAAGCTCACTTGGGGTCACAGACCAGAGGTGGGGTGGGGGGAAAGGGAGGATTTGAAGTGAGGCCTAGGCCTGTCTGCCTCCGTGTCCTCGCGCGAGCCATGGGGACACTTCCTGCTCAGACAGCAGCCGTGAGAAGGACATGAAACGGTACACGTGACCACGTGTGCACACTCCCTACCATTTCCAGGCCTGATTTGCGCTCAGTCTGCGGTGGGAGACGCTTCTGCAGGTGTCGGGAGTCAGGGCTCTGGCCCCTGCTTGGCAGCTGCTCACCGTGGGTCCCCTCACCATCCCTCTTTCCTCTGGGCCAGCTTCTGTGCCCTGCAGAGCAGACCGGTGGGGATGCAGAGGGAAGCTGGGGAGCCAGGTGTGCCCAGGGAGACCCCCCCATCCTCTCTGCAGGTCCCGCCTCCAGGGGCGCTTGGCCAGGTCGCTCACTGCCCCCCTCTGGGTTGCCCTTTTCATTTTCAGAGACACCTGTCGCCCGAGGAGTTCCGAGAAGTGTTTGGGATGAGCATGGAAGAGTTCGACCGCCTGGCCCTCTGGAAGAGGAACGACCTCAAGAAGAAAGCCCTGCTGTTCTGATGCTGCTGGGGGGTGGGGGGCCCTGCCCACGGGTGTGCCTGCGGGAACCACCAGACCCCCCTCTCTTGCCCTCGGCTCTGGCTTCTCTGTGTCCACCGTGGGCGGGTGGGCGGTGGGCGCCTAGGAAGGGCCGGTTGGGGGGCACTGGGGGCGGGAGGAGGTCCCATAGCAGGTAGAGCCCCCGTTTCTGGTTTCTGCCAGCACCGCCCCCACGCATAGTCTGCCGCCCAGACCCCTGGCTTTGCACTGTCCTACCCCGCTGCCTCTTGCCATCAGGAAGGAAGATGCGGCGAGGTCGCTGCCCGGAGACGCAGGACCACTTAGACGCACGCAGCCCACCCTCCCACCTCCCTGCAGTGCCCTCCCCGCACTGGGCCCCCGGGGTACACAGAGGACGGGAGTGGACGCCTGAGGGGCTTAATCAGTGACGGGCGCTGACGGGTTACGGTGTGGGCACCCTGCTCCTGGTGTCCATGGCCCCGCTTCCCTGCTCAGCCTGGGAGGCACGGCCTGGCACACAGGCCCCCGTCCCCCGCCCCGGGCCTCCCCGGGGCCGTCAGAAGCATGGGGGGCGGTTTGCAGCCTTCGTGATGAATCTGTGTTTAGGGAGGACCTTCAACCCGAAGGCGCACCTTCTGCCGGGGATCCCGTGCGCTGCGTTCCTCTTCCAGGTCATCCCTTAGATGCCTAAACGATATCTTTAAAGTTAACACAGAAGTTTTTATTTTGTTAAAGAGTAGAGCCTACTTAAACACAAAGACGACATATATAAAGAGTTTAATTTTATGGTCCCGCTGAGAGGGAGCGCGCCAGCCTTATTCTCCACCGTCGCATCTGTGTTCCAGGTTTCATGTGTGTTCCTAATACACAGGACTCCTTGTCCGTTTCCTTTGTGCTTTTTTTTTCTTTTTTTTCTTTTTGGCCTGTCACACAGGCACCCCGAAAGGCAGAAACCCGCCCACACACCCCATACCGCGGTTTGTAAGGACCCCTTAAGTACGGCCACACTGTTTCTCGCTGTCGTTTTCCAAGTCTTGCAGAAAACATCCTCCCCTGATGGCCAAAGCCCCCCAGTTAAGGGTTCCCATGGTCCCGGATAACGCTTGATGCAGCTTTCAGCGCACCCTCTTCGTCACGTGGCCGGTGGAGTCCCCCTTTGCCCCCCTCTCCCCGTAAACCCCCCGGCGAGGGAAGGCTGGTGTCCAGTCCTGAGACCGACGACACCCGGACCCTCCGGGAAGACGGGATGGGAGATGCTGCCGAGATCGGCCAAGTCGGCAGGGAGACCTGCCAACCACGCGGGTAGAGTGTGGTTACCTGAACGTTTGTACAATGCATCGAGGGGCCTGTGAAACACTGCACGGTGTCCCGGAGTGTGGGCCCCGCCTTCGTGCCCCGCGTCCGTCTGTGCGTCCTGGACGTCCGTCTGTTCCGTCCGCGTGACTCCGCCCCTGTAGTCCTGCTGTGCGCCCGGCTCTCCAGCGAGGCTTGGCCTGGGAGGGGGTTTCTCAGCACCAAGCATATGCTTCCCTCCGTGTCGCGATCTGAGCCCGAGCCTCTGGAAACCCCTATTTTCTCACTAGTGAGCGTCTTGTCAGACCAGGGGAGCCTGGAAAAAATAAAGGATGATGTATTCTAACTTGTGAAAGTGAAAAGCCACTTCTTATAAACGCCTGTCATTTCCAGCCACGGGCCCCCTTCTGCCGCCAGCGCCTGGGGAGGGCATCTGCTAAAAGTGGTCGTCCTGGAAGTGGGCATGGAGCCGGGGGTGGGGGGGACAGACCCCGTGTCGGCCTCGGGATGGCCCTAGGACAGCCGTGGTAGGGGCAGCCCCTCGGGCTGGGGCCCTAAGCCCCTCACCCAGGAGCCCTTCACCCAGGCCAAAGTGCTGACAGGAGAGATGCTGATACCCACCCCCATCAGGCCAGGAAGACAGACCAGCATACCGACCATGATAAGAATGACCCTTTGGAGCATGTCCCCAAGGGGGCCCCATAAATACCCCAGAGGTCAGCGGAGGCTTTCTGAGAAGGCACTGCCAAATGTAGGTCTTGCCAGATGAGGCTGCATACCTGGAGGCCAACAAAGGGATGGGTGTTCTGGGCTGAGGGGACAGCAGTGGATACAGGGCTGGAGATGGCATCCCAGGATCCGCAAACAGGCTGTTGGTTGTGGCCCTGGAGCTCGTGGCTAAGGAAAGGACGGGCACCTGCCCAGTAGGTTAGCAGCTGCTGCCCTGGGATGAAACAGTCTGTAACCGCCACCTCCGTTCTCTCAAGCTGCTCTAACCAAAACTGCAGACAGGAGCCTCAGACAACAAAACGCTGAGTTCTCTTGGTGTTGGTCAGAGTGCTGGTCGGGCCAGGTTCCGGCAAGAGGCCCCTTTCTGCTCTCAGATGTGTGGGCTGGGTCCTCAGCTAGCAGATAGCATCTCTCTTCTCACCTAGCCAGCTTCTTACAAGGGCACTAACCCCCTTGTTGAGGGCCTCACACTCACAATCTGATCACCTCCCACAGGCCCCCTCCTGCGTCACACAAGAGATTTGGGCATCAGCTGTGAATCTGGGGACACAATTTAACCCACAGCAATCTCTAATCTTATTGCAATGACAGTAATGACTCTCACGAAGCCCCCAAAGCCTGTCCACATGTACATACTGCGCCCCATCTTGGTATACTCGGTGATGCAAGTCAGAAATGAGAGCATTTCCCTCCCTCCCAAGGATGGCCCATCAGAGGTCCTGGATTCACCCGAAGCATGTCTCTTCATCTCTCCATCTCAGCAGACACCTGCTCGGAATTATCCAGATCAGAAAACAGCCCAAGACTAGAAGGTGGTAGTCACCAATGGCCCTGGGACACAGTGTACACCGGGCCTGTCCCATGCCAACCAGGTACGTGGTCACCCTGACCATATACCCTCTACTCTCAGCTCTCACCTGAGTGAACACAGCTTCCCAATCAGAATTCTGGTCCCAGTCTTGCCTGGGAGCAGGTCATTTCCCACCTGACAGCTGCAGTGATGCTTCACGGCCACCGGTCAGATCATGTCAAGGTCCCAACAGCACCTTCTGTGGCCGGCACTCTGCCCCCTCCCGTAAGCCACAGCTATGCTGCCTTCCCTCGGCACAAGCCCTGAGCTTTTACACTCACTCTCCTCCTTCCCAGGGCCTGGGGCTGCTGCTTGTTTTCCAGGTGGAGCCCCACTCTCCCCTCTCGGTTCAGCTCTGAAGTTCCCACCTCAGACAGTTCAGTTCAGTTCAGTTCAGTTCAGTCACTCAGTCGTGTCTGACTCTTTGCGACCCCATGAACTGCAGCACGCCAGGCCTCCCTGTCCATCACCAACTCCCAGAGTTTACTCAGACTCTCAGACAGGCCCGCTGCTGACTCCAGGAATTTCCCCACCCATACCCGGAGGTCATCATGCCTGCCCGTATGTCAACACATTCTTCTCTTTCTCTTTCTTCTCCCAAATCACATTTTCACTTTTATTTGGGGATATCTTGTATTTTCTCTCTTCTTTTAATTTGGTTATTTTTAAGAATTCATTTTATTGAAGTATAGTTGATTTATTGTTGTTGAGTGGCTCAGTCGTGTCCGACTCCTTGCAACTCCATGGACCACAGCACACCAGGCTTCCCTGCCCTTCACTGTCTCCTGGTGCTTGCTCAAACTCATGTCCATTGAGTCAATGATGCCATCCAACCACCTCAGCCTCTGTTGTCCCCTTCTCCTGCCTTCAATCTTTCCCACCAACAGAATCTTTTCGTGAGTCTTCTCTTCACGTCAGGTGGTCAAAATATCAGAGATTTAATTTCAGCATCAGTCCTTCCAGTGAATATTCAGGATTGATTTCCTTTAGGATTTTTTAGCTGATTTATAATGTGGTGTTAATTTCTGCTGTGCAGCAAAGTGATTCAGTTATAATCATATGTATGTTCTTTTTCACATTCTTTTCCATCATGGTTTATCACAGGTTGTTGAATAGCATTCTCCAGCACATTCTTCTTGTCTGTTTACTGACACTTTCCCTCCGAGAGGGCTGGCAATTTTACAGCAGTGCTCTGTGACCCAGGATGTCACTGGAGTACTTGGTAATGAGATGAGAGCCCAAAGTTTTCCCAGGTGTCAGTGCTGAGAACAGTCCAACCCAAAAGAACTTTCTGCAAAATGTTCTGTACCCACTCTGCCCAGTACGACAGCCACTAGCATTTGAAGTGTGACTGGTGTGACTAGGGAGTTAAATTTTCATTAAAGTTAAGTTTAAGCAGCCACAGGTGACTAGCAGCTTCCAGTGAGACAGCACAAACCTAGAAGATTAGAAACTTCTGCTGCCTTGACCGTAGAGACTGGATCCCTCGGTAGGCTCGGGACCTGTCATTCTGTCTAGAGGAGTGCCATTTGGTGCCCAGGGTGTAGGGTCATTTAGAGTATGCACTGTCTGTGCCTGGCACTGTCTTGGGTGCTGGAGGTTTGGTAGGCTAGCCTGTGTGCCTCAGAGCTCATGCCCACCACCCGAGCTTCAGTGGTCCTAGGTTCTAAGGAGCTGCCCACCCCAAAGCCCCAAGCCAAGTCCAGTCCCATTTTCCATGCCAGCCTTGGTGTCTGCCACCGGCACCAACCTTCCCAAACCAGCCTCAGCCTGGGCCTGTGTCAGAAGCCCTGGGACCCAGGGGGTGGGGAGATGTCAGCCTCCAGCCTTTCTTTCTGGAACCTTCTCCCAGGGTAGCTGTGCCTCCTAAGCCACTGAAATCTGAACCCAGAGCTGCAGAATTCACTGCTTTGAATGAGAGGAGGAAGACGGCCAGGCAAGTCACACTGCCCATCTTAGGGTTTGGCTCAGAAGGGACACGTGTCACCACCAGTCCCACTCATTGGCCAGAGGTGGTCACGTGACTCCATCCGACTGCAAAGGCATCTGGGAACACAGCACTCATGTGTTGAGAAGCCAGCCAGCACGATTGGTGGGCACTCCCAGCTCTGCAGCCCAGGCTCTCCAAGACCTTCTTGTCCCCGCAGTCAACACCACCCCTCCCCGCACCTTTGGTGGCTCTTGGCAGGAAGCCCCCAGCTGCCCCTGTCACCATGCTCTTGGTGCGTGAGGCTTGGTGAATGAGGCTTGCCGTCCTCATTCGTCATGCCCATCTGCCCGCCTCACCACATGACCTCCAGCCCCTTCCAGTCTTTGCCATGTTCTGTGTCCCCTCCTGAAGGCGCTTTACCCACAATTCACCGTGTCCTGCCCATTACCTGCTGCCCCCGGCACAGGCGATTGGACCGAGGGTGGCCCCTGAGGCCCTGGACTTCCTGGTGACCCCACACGGCCTCTGGCTTCACTCTGCATGGACATGGCCCACCCAGTCAGCACTGTCTCAGGGAGCTGCACTATGAGTTGCATGAGTCAAGGGAGGTGGACAAAAGCAGGGGACAACCCCCCGAGCGCGAGCCAGCGGGGCCCACACGGTAGAGAGAGGGCACATGGGATAGTCGGTCAGGAGAGCGAGAGAGGGAAGCAGAAAGGAGACAGAACTGGAGGGGCCATCACCAGCGGGGGGGACACCGTGAGTGGCCCTGTGGATGGCTTGGGGCTGTTTAACCCCACCCACCCCGCTCTGGGTTCTGAGCCGGCTGAGAACCAATGGGAGATGGATGAGTAAGCAGGGACTGTATCATTTCCCTTGGTGCATCAGATCCCAGAGCCCCAGTCCAAATCTTCTGGAACAGCTGAGCTGGAAGATGTTGTTCAGTGTGTTTTAGATCAGAAAAATCTGCAAGGATGGTCCACCTCTTTCCCCACCTGCTCCTGGACATAGATTTCCACCAGGTGACAGCCGGTGGTGAAGGGGGTGGTAGAAGCACCCCCACTGGCCAGTGCAATGGGAGGAGACTGCCCGTGAGCCCACCTCCCCGGGCAAGCAGAAGGAGAATGGGCTCCGGGCCTATGCCGAAAACCCCCGCCTGGGTCCTGGCCTGGGCACGGCTCCCGCAGGAGGTGGAAAAGTGAATCAGTGTAGCATCGATTTCCAGCTCTCGCTCTCTGCCTCTCCCTGTTCTGAGCACCTGGGGTCCTTACAATAATACTGTGAGATCCTTCCTAATCCCCACTCTACACATGGGGAAACTGAGGCACAGTGACCCAGCTGGGAATGTCAGACGAAAGATCTAAAGCTTGCCCTCTGCCTTTGAATAAGGGGCATCGTCCCACGGATGCCTGCCTGAGCAAGCCTGCCCCGAGATCCCTGGGCAGAGCTTGGGCTCAGGTCGTCCTCAGACCAGACCAGCGGCTCCCTGCCTCACCGTCCAGAGAAGCATTTGTCCGTGCGGACAGTCAGGGACACTCCCCACTGTGCCAATGATGGCAGTGGCCAGCTGTGTCCTGCACGGGGAGGACTTTGTCCCAGGCCAGGAGGCCTGGCCATGTGGTACTGAGGTCACTTCCGGTCACACTTAGCTCACAAGGCTCCCTAGACGGCCCACCGGCCCCAGGGGCGCTGAGGTACCCTGATCGTCGGGCTTCCGTAGGGGATGGGTAGGCTCCTCCTGGCCCAGCCCTGCCCCCTCCCCCCAACCCCACTGCTCCCACCTGTCCTCAGGCCTCCTCCAAGGCCGCCACCCTCCTTTCCAGACCCCTCCCCTACATCACCTCCACCCTTGTCATTGCCCCTCTAGAGGGAAACCTGTCTACTACACAGGTGAGAGCTGGGTCATTCCAGAGGTCAGTTTCCTTCGACCCCTGGACCCCTGGTCTCCCCCTCCCCGACCCCCACCTTCCAGAGTGGAAGAAAGCCTGGTGTTGGGTAAGTCATCACCAGGGCTGAGTGATCACGAACTGGCCCGGTTCCCGGCCCACGGGCTGAGACGGCGCGTTCCCGTGTAAGAGCACTTCTGACAAATTAAATGAGAGAGATCAGTGCCTGTCCAGTGATGGCCAGGCTGTGGGCTGTTACCGAGCCAGTTTTCATGAATAATAGAAGCTTCCTTTTCTCCCGTCTGAGTACCGTGAACCATCCTCAGGGGTACGTCATTTCTGAGCGCTCCACACAGCAAGTGCGGCCTCCTAAGCATGCCTCCTGCCTCCAGGGCCCGATACCTCCCTGACCTGATACCTACACACCACGTCTTCCTCCAGTCCGTCCTCAGGGACGTGCAGCAGCTGGTCTGCAGTGCAAGCTGGACTGTGCCCGCCCCTGCCTGGAGACCTCAGCATGGGGACTTCTGTGGCCCGTCCTCCGACTCCTTCGCGGGCACCATCTGGCCATTGATCCCTCTCCAGACTCTTCTTTACCCCTCCTTGTCTGGCACCCTTGTTTCTTGATCGGCATCTTCTCATCTCCCTCCCAAACTCATGTCCACCGAGTCGGTGATGCCATCCAACCATCTCACCCTCTGTTGCCCCCTTCTCCTCCTGCCTTCAATCTTTCCCCGCATCAAGGTCTTTTCCAATGAGTTGGCTTTTTGCATCAAGTGGCCAAATCATTGGAGCTTCAGCTTCAGCATCAGTCCTTCCAATGAGGAAACTGAGGCTCAGAGAAATTACGTAAATGGCCCAAGAGCTTGCAGCTATTAACTAACAGGCTAGGATTCAGACCAAAGCACACGTGTGCATCCTCTGTAATGGTCATGTACAATTGCATGTCAGGTGTGGGACTAGGAGTTTCATTAACATACCCTTTATCATCTAACTTAACTAGCACCCATTATATAAATGAGCAACCTGAGGCTCAGAAACACTAAGTAACTCACCTACAGTCACATGACTGCTGAGCAGAGGTGCTGGGATCCCAGCCCAGGACTACCAAGCTCTAAACCCAAGCACTCCCCAGTGCCCAGCACCTTCCTTCCTCCTTGACTCCCCCACACAAGGCTCAAATCCAGCAACACTGAGTGATGTCTGTTATGTGATCATTTCATGATAAAGAGTCCCAGGGGAAAGCTACTTATTGGCACAAGCTTTTGAGTGAATCATTTCCTTGTGTAAAGATGGGACAACGTAGGGCCTTCCCTGGTGGAACGGTGGATAAGAATCTGCCCGCCAGTGCAGGGGACACGGGTTTGATCCCTGGTCTGGGAAGATCCCGCATGCTGAGGGCAACTAAGCCCATGCACCACAACTGCCGAGCTTGTGCTCCAGAGCCCGGGAGACGCAACTGCTGAGCCCACCGCAGCAACTACTGAAGCCCACGCGCCTAGCGCCCGTGCTCTGCAACGAGACCCCACCGCAGTGAGAGGCCCACGTACCCCAACGAGGAGTAGCCCCTGCTCACTGCAACTAGAGCAGAGCCCACAAAAAGGAATGAAGACCCAGCACAGCCCCAAATAAACAAATAAATCTTTAAAAAAAAGATGCACAACTTACGTATGGTGGTTGTGGCTTAGTCGCTAACTCGTGTCCGGCTCCTGTGACACCATGGACTGCTGCCCGCGAGAATACTGAAGTGGGCTGTCACTGCCTTCTCTAGGGGATCTTCCTGGCCCAGGAATCCAACCCAGGTCTCCTGCATTGCAGGCGGATTCTTTACCGACTAAGCTATGAAGGAAGCTTATTACCTCCCCAAAGATGAATACTGAATGATTGCGTGCATGAGTGGATTCACAGTCAATCAATTGCATTCATCACAGCCCAGAATCAGAGTGATGTTGGTGGTATAGAGGACATTGGAGACCAGGCAGTCCAATGTACGGGGATATATTTAGGGTTTAGGGGACAAGGGTACCCATAACTTTATTTTGTCACTGGTAGATTGGCTGGTCAGAAATCCATGTATGTACCAACCTGTGATTGAAATTTATTTTAGCACTAAAATACAACTTGGTAGCTATGGTTGAAGTGGTTTAGTCCATGTGTTGGGCAAAAGTGTATGAGGTTCTGTGGTCAATGTGGTGAGAATATGGAGGTATTTAACAGGTGTTTCCCGTCTGTCCCAGCCCCTTCTCTGGACTCCAAGCTTATATAGACCAGGACTAGCCCTCATTTAATGGACCAAGACCTCCCTCACCCCAGTGCTGTGCACACAAGGCTAGACTTCCACTGAAGGATGCGGCTAGAGGCCAAGGGATGAGCATCTCTCTGCAGCCTGGGTTAGTGGAGATGCTGGGCAGAGAGGACTGTCTTCTGACACCCCTGTTCAAAACTTCCTGGGCGGTCACAGCCTCTAGACATTCCCCAGCAAATGGTTTCCCCCTTACAGCCCCTTTCCTCTTTTCTCCTGGCTGCCCCCACCCCGTTCTTGTAAAGGCCAAGTTTGGCTCTCTTTGCTTCTCTGCCTCAGCGCCCCCTCCGCATTGATGGTCAGTGAGTCTTCAAAACCAAAATTACCTTCCAAGGAGACTACTGAGGTTCTGAGAAGCTCAAAGACTTGCCAAGGTCATACAGGTGTCAGAGCTGGGTTTCAAGAGGTGATTGTTGTTACTCTCAAATTTATGCTTTCTCCAAACACCAAGCCACCACATTAACTTGATGGACCAATGTTTGCAAAGGCACCAAGCAGAACGGGAGAATGACATGCTTAGGACCAGTTGGGAAGGGGTTCTTTTCCTACTGTGCCACGTTCATGAAGGAGACAGAAGACAGTGCATGTAAGTGGTTGTAGGTTTTGGGAGGGAGATGGACTGACACTTTTTTTTTCCTTTCAACATTATAAGACTGATATCCCATTGTTTTTTGACTTCCATTATTTTGGGTAAGTAGTTATCTGTAAGTCTTACTGGTTCTTTTTTTTAAATAAATTTATTAATTTTATTATTATTACTTTTTGGACATGACACATGGCTTGTGGGATCCCAGCCAGGGATCAGATCTATGCCTTCAGCAGTGAGAGCACAGAGTCCCAGCCACTGGACCACCCGGGGAGTCCCTGTAAGTCTTATTGCTATTCCCCAGAATATGGTGTTTGTTTTCTATGTCTGCTTTTAAGATTTTATTTTAACCGTTAAGTGTTCAGCAGCTTGGTAGGCAGCCTCTGAGAAGACCCCCAGTAATCCCTGCTTCCTGGTGTGCCCACCCTGTGTGGTCCCTTCCCATTGACTGTGGGCTGGACCTCCTAACTTGCAGAACACAGTGGAGCTACTTGACTGTCACTGCCGGTGAAACGCATGGCTTCCATCTCAGGGGCTCTGGGGCAAGTCAGCTGCCGTGTTGGGAGTGGCTATGTGCAGGCCTGGCATCCGTGAGGAATGTGGCCTGCGAGAAGCCATTGGAGTGACATGAGAACAAGTCACCCCCCAGTCAAACCAGCATGTCAAGCCATGGCCCCAGCCAACAGCCTGGTTGCAACTTTGTGAGAGACCTTGAACCAGAGGTGCCTGGATGAGTTCTGCTAGATTGCTCACCCACCGAAACGGTGAGATAAGGAATGTAAGTTTGTTTTTTTTTAAATTTTTTGGCCACTTGGCATGTGGGATCTTAGTTCTCTGCCCAGGGATCAAACCCACATCCCTTGCATTGGAAGCAAAGTCTTAACCACTGAATGGACAGGGAAATCCCAGTGTAAGTTGTTTCAAACTACTAGGCTTCAGGGCCATTTGTTAGGAACTGATACGTGACTCGTGTGAAAGCCCTGTGGGCTTTCAGCCTTGGCAGCTCACACCACATCCTCACGTGGGTTGGATTCCTCACTGGTGCCTAGCTGCCACAGGGGATCTCTGTTCCTTCTGGGTCTCAGAATTTAGGAAGACTGCGTCCAAAGTGTCCTGGAGTAACAATGACCCTATATGCGAGACACCAAATGAAACACCAGTATAAAGAACAGACTTTTGGACTCTGTGGGAGAAGGCAAGGGTGGGACGATTTGAGAGAATAGCATTGAAATGTATCTATTACCATATGTGAAATGGATTGCCGGTCCAGGTTCAATGCATGAAACAGGGCACTCGAAGCTGGTGCACTGGGACGGCCCTGAGGGATGGGATGGGGAGGGAAGTGGGCGGGGGGTTCAGGATGGGGAACACATATACACCCATGACTGATTCATGTGAATGTATGGCAAAAACCACTACAACACTGTAAAGTAATTAGCCTCCAATTAAAATAAATAGATTAAAAAAAAAGTGCCATGGAAATGTAGCTTACCTTGGGATATAAATAGCCTGTAATTACATTTACTTCCTTAAGAGACATATTAGTGGAAGAATCTGGAAGACGTCTGGGGTCACTAACCCCATTTGATAGCCCTTCACAGTATTAAACTAGGTCAGGAGCTTCTACAATGCATGCTGGCTCAGGGATTCCCTGGTGGCCCAGTGGCAAAGAGCCCGCCTTCCAATGCAGGAGACACGGCCCAAGAAGAGTCCGCCTGCCTCCAAGCATCTAAGCCCATGCGCCACAATTACTGAGCTCATGTTCTAGAGCCTGTGTTCCACAAGAGAAGCCACCAGAATGAGGGGCCTGGGCACTGCAACTGGAGAGGAGCCCCTGCTTGCCGCCACTAGAGAGACATCCTTGCAGCAGTGAAGACCCAGTTTAGTCGCTCAGTCGTGTCCTACTCTTTGTGACCCCATGGACTGCAGCTTGCCAGGCCTCCCTGTCCATCACCAACTCCCGGAGCTTATTCAAACTCATGTCCACTGAGTCAGTGATGATATCCAACCATCTCATCCTCTGTCGTCCCCTTCTCCTGCCGCCTTCAATCTTTCCCAGCATCAGGGTCTTTTCCAAAGAGACTCAGTGATTTTCCAATGAAGACTCAGTGCAGCCAAAAATAAATAATAAAATAAATAAAATCATTAAACAAATAAAATCATGCTTGTTGTTGTAAAACAACAACCTTGGACACTGGGCAAGGTAGTAAACTATTGGAGTGTCTCTAATGGAATATGGCTGGGGAAAAGGAGGCTAGTAAGGACAGTAGGGCCAGCAAACCCACTGGTGGATTGGTCTGCCTTTGTTCGGCCCATTGCCTAGAACAGAACTGAGTTGGGCGTTGACGCACAGCAATGAGCAAGACACACTCTGTTTCTATCTTCAAGGAGTTTTTGTGCAAGTGGCAAGAGAGTGATGGTCAACAAAGAAGTGGAATCGTGGTGACTGCCAGAAAGAAGTAGAGGCGGCTATGCATGTGTATATTGGGGAGGGGACCTAGTACTTGTTTTTTATTGTTTCATAAGAAATAATCACAAATGTAGCAGCTTAACATAACCCACATTTTTAAACTCAGTTTCTATGGGTCAGAGTTTAGCCCATTTTAGTTGGGTTCTCAGCTCAGGGCTCACCAGGCTTCACTTAACCCTTCGGCCAGGATGTGTCCTCCCCTGGAGGCTTGACCAGGGAAGAGTCCCTGCCAAGCTCCTTCCAGTTGGCGCCAGGATTCATTTCCATGGGACTGCCTGGCTGGAGCCTAGCTCTTTGCTGGCTGTTGGCTGGAGGCAGTCCTCAGGTCTTACCACCATCCAAACATCTGCAGGTGGGTTCTCCAGAGGCCCTCTCATAGCACAGCCTATACAGAGAACCTCTCCCTATAGTCTAAGATGAGTTCTTTTTTTTTTTTTTTGAAATAAATCTTTATCAAGTTGATTTACAATGTTAGCTTCTGCTGTATAGCAAAGTGATTCGGTTATACATATACATATATCCACTCTTTTTTTTTTTAGCTTCTTTCCCCATATGAGTCATTACAGAGTACTCAGTAGAGTTCCCTGTGCTACAGAGTAGTTACTTATTAGTTATCTATTATATATAAATATATATATATGTTAGTGTGGCATCACTGACTCCACGGACATCAGTCTGAGTAATCTCCGGGAGTTGGTGATGGACAGTGAAGCCTGGCGTGCTGCAGTCCCTGGGGTTGCAGAGAGCCGTACACAACTGTGGATGGTTGAAGGCCTGGGAGAGGCTGAGATTTCCCAATAGGACAGTCTATATTGGAGCCAAGGGCCACCCTAATACCCCAGCATGGAGAGGTTGGGCAGAGAAGGGGTGCAGACTCCAGAGGGGCCGCAGGGGGTGGGGGTTTAGTCGCTAAATTGTGTCCAACTCTTGCAACCTCATGGACTATAGTCTTGGCTCCTCTGTCCATGAGATTCTGTAGGCAAGAATACTAGAATGAGTTGCCATTTCCTTCTCCAGGGGATCTTCCCAACCCAGGGATCGAACCCAGGTCTCCAGAACTGCAGGTGGATTCTTTACCAGCTGAGCCACAAAGAAAGCCCAAAAATACTGGACTGCGTAGCCTATCCCTTTCTCCAGTGGATCTTCCCAACCCAGGAATGGAACCTGGGTCTCCTGCATTGCAGGTGGATTCTTTACCGACTGAGCTACCAGGGAGGAGCCGCCAGTGATCTAGAGGAAAACGGGGACTTTGGCGTCCCAGGATACCCAAGATCAAAGGTGGTGAGGACAGAGGCTTTATGGATGACTGGTACTTGGACTTATGGGGTGCCATGCAGGGCGAGGAGAGTGCTTCAGGTGGGGAAGAGCGTAGGACACAAGCTTTGCGGCAAGAAGGGGAAAGAGCTCTGTTCAGAGCGCCAGTTTTGTGGCTTCAAGTGACCTTCAGAAATCTCTGATCCTGTCTGCGGGAGGTCCTTAAGGGAGAGCCAAATTTGCCTCTACTCCATTCCGCACATCTTTGGGGCTTTGAAAATGTAGCTCAGTCGGTAAAGAGTCTGACTGCCGTGCAGGAGACCTAGGTTCAGGAAGACCCCCTGGAGAAGGAAATGTCAACCCATTCCAGTATTCTTGCCTGGAGAATCCCATGGACAGAGGAGCCTGGCTGGCTCCAGTCTATGGGGTTGCAAGAGTCGGACATGTTTGAGCAGCTTAAGCACAGGTGGCTTGGGGGCCAGGAGGTCTCCCTCCTTGGGCCTCAGTTTCCCTTTCTGTAAAGAGGACCATACTAAATGAAATCAGTCCTGAATATTCACTGGAAGGGCTGATCCTGAAGCAGAAGCTCCAACACTTTGGCCACATGATGCAAAGAACTGACTCATTAGAAAAGACCCAGATGCTGGGAAAGATTGAAGGCGGGAGAAGGGGACGACAGAGGATGCGATGGTTAGATGGCATCACCGACTCAATGGATATGACTTTGAACAAGCTCCGGGAGTTGGTGATGGACAGGGAGGCCTGGCGAGCTGCAGTCCATGGGGTCGGGAAGAGTACGACAAGGCTGAGCGACTGAGCCGAACTGAAAGAGAGCCAATTCCATAAACTTGAGTTCCGGGTCTGGTATGGCCAAGGTCTCGCTGAGCGGACCCCGGGTGGACTTGACGCCGGGCGGTCCCGGGTCGGACCGGGGTGGACCGAGGTTCCGGGAGCTCTGGCTGCAGGGACCCCCGCAGCCCCGCCCCGGAGCGGCCCCGCCCCACCTCCCTTTGTTTCCCCAGGCCCCGCCCACCGCGGCCAGCTCCCTCCCTATTGGCCGGGGGGCGGTCCCCGAACGCCGAGGAGCAGCCAGGGGCGGAGCATCGTGTCGCGGGCGGGGCGAGTGCGCCTGCGCGGAGCCCAAGCCCGGTCGCAGCCTTTCGGCGGCCGCTGCTCCTGAGGAGCCGGAGCGCTAGCCTGAGTTGGGACCAGCTGAGGCGGCTGCGAGGCGGCCCCGCCCCGGGGCTCCATTGTTGCGGCGGCGGCAGCGGCTCTGCCGGCTGCTCGGCTCCTCCTGTATCGGCCAGGGCGGCCTCCGGCTAGTAGCGATCGCTGCCCCGGCGGCGGCCTGAGGTGAGGCGGCGGGCGGCTGGGCCGGGCCGGGCGTGGGGCCCCCCGGTCGGACACGGGCTCCGGGGCTGGGAGAGGGTCTCACGGCCAAGCGGCGGTCCCGGGCGGTCGGGGGATCCTCGGGAGTCAGGGGTCCCAGACCCGGGCGGGGTCCAGGGTGGGGCAGGGGTCTCGAGTCGGGCGGGGGTCCCGGGGCCGAATTGGGGTCCCAGAGCCGGACAGGGTCCCCAGGGCCAGACTGGGGTCCCAGAGCCGGACGGGGGTCCCGGGGCCAGACTGGGGTCCCAGAGCCGGGCTGGGGTCCCCAGGGCCGGACGGGGAGGAGGGCAGGGCTCTCGAGTCGGACGGGGCTCCCGGGGCCGGACTGGGATCCTGGGGTCGGGCGGGGCTCCCGGGCCCGGACTGGGGTCCCAGGAGACAGGGGTCTCCGAAAAGGCAGGGGTCCCGGGCTGGGCGGGGGTCCCAGGGCCGGATTGGGGTCCCAGAACCGGGCGGGGGTCCCGGGGCCGGACTGGGGTCCCAGGCGGCAGGGGTCTCCGAGAAGGCAGGGATCCCGGGGTCGGACGGGGGTCCCCCCCTGGGTGTGGCACATCCGAGCGGGGCGCCGCGGGGTCGCTTGCCCGAGGTGTCGGCCGCCGCCCTGAGGGCCAAGCGGGGACAGGGTCGCGGAGCGGAACCGACCATCGCGCGTCCGGGCGCCGGGCATTGTCTCGGCTTCGGGGTGGCTCCGAGGGGGCTTCGCGCCCGCCAGGACTCCTCGGGGATCGCCCGGTGATGCCCCCCGCGCGGGGTCCTTGTCATCCTGAGGGCGGGGACACTGCCTCGGTCTCCGCTCCCTCCCTAGGGTGGCTGGCTCGCGCGGTTGTCGCCCGAAGGCAGCTTGGGTGGGCCTTCGCACGAGGGGACCCCGGACATCCTGGGAGTGGGAGACTGTCTTTGTCGCCCCCCCCCCCCCCACACACACACCTTACCTCCACCGGGTGACTGGTTCGCGGTGTCTCACTGAGGGTGACTGCGTGGGCCGCCGATCGTAAGGATTCTGGTCACTCCGAGAGTGAGGGGCTCAGAGTGTTTGTGGGTCACCGAGGGTGGCTCCGCGTGGACCCGTGCGCTCGGTGTCTTGGCCCCCCTGCGAGTTGGGGGGCTGTGCCCCGTCCCTACGCCTCCCCTCCCCGACCCCCCCCACCCCCCGCCACGCGGCTTGGGGGGTGGATCGGTCCGGGGACACGCTCCCCTTTTCCCACAACGGTGCGCGCGCGCGTGTGTGTCTTAGGGGTTTCCATGTGTCGACGGGTGTCCCTGCGCGGGGAGCGGCGCCGGTCGGGCTGCAATAGGCTTGTACGTGGGGGAGAAGCATTTGGCTGGAGTCGGACAGCTGAGCCGCTCTTTTATTGTCTCCTTTGCCGTGTGAACTGAAGCGGCGGCACTGGCCCCGGAACCCGCCCCTCTCCCAGGCCCGGTCCCCGGGGAGCGCGGGGCTGTCACTGCGCCGCCGGGGGACCGCGCGTCGGGGTTGCGGCCGGCGTTTCCTGCTGGGGCGCGAGACTCGGCCGGCCCGGCGGGAGCCGGCTCTGATTGGAGGGAGCCTGGTCCCTCTGCCCGGCGCTTCTTGATTTCTTCCGTTAGGATTGGGAAGAAGAAAAAAAAAAAAAGAGTCTGGAAAGCCAGATTTAACTTTGCAGCTCTCAGCGCCTGGAGAGTGGAAGAAAACTTTCCCAAGAATTTGGCGGGCTGGAGAGTGCGTTTGAAGGAGGGGAATCCACACCCGCGGAATGAGGCCAAGGCAGTTACAGTTAGAGGTCAGGTTTATGCAAGGAATAGAGGGGGTGAGGCTGTGGGTCATTCATTTACCCTTGTATGAAAACACCTATTATGTTCCAGGGGAAGTGATTCTTTTCCCCTGGGGAATGCAGTGTCTAACAGGTCAGTCTTTTTCCTTTTCAGAGCGTCCTGGTCAAAGACAGAAAACTGCTATAGACACAAGTAACTTTAATATCCAAATGGAAATTCTTTGTGAACGGACAGGGTATAAATAACAGAAATGCAAGATGGAAATGTGGCCATAACTGCAGCTGTCGCTGTTATAAAGTCCAGACTTAGCCGGCTGGCCTTTCGCTCTGCCTTGTCTCCGCTCACTCTTCTGTCTCCCCTCCGTGCACCCAGCTCCAGGGCTTCCAGCTTCGTTTGGCCATTCTTACAGTATCAGTTTAGGTGACACCTTCTTTCTGAAGGCTCCCCTGACATCTTCTCGTCCTGCCCTCTGAGAGCCGTGGTCTTCAAGGACAGGGTGGTTTGCTGCTGTACCCAGAGAGAATGAGGTCTGTTTGAAGGAGAGGCCCCTTTTCTCCACCCTGGATCCAAGTCTTTCCTGTGATTTAAAATCTGCAATTCCTCAGCTCTCCTAAGGACTTTCAGATGAACAGTTGCTATCACTGTGTTTGTTGCACGGTGTGGAGTACTTGAATTTATTTGGTCTGAGTCTGGCTCTGGAATGAAGCCGCTGTTTGTTCCTGCAAAACCACTGGGCTTCAGTTTCCTCACCTTCGAGGGTTTTAAACTAGGTAAGAACTTTGTCAGCCCTAAACCTTTAATTCTTTCAACCAAATACAGCAGAGGAAAGTTCTGTCAGTGGCAGTGGTATAAATAATGGAGATCCTTTAAAATGTAGGTTCTAAAGTGAAAGTTTTGTGGTTTCTTTCCACAAAGTTTAGTTGTGGGTGTATTCTTTGTCTCAGAGTTGAAAGACACTGTGGATGGAAGCTTTGGCAACTACTTGATACTGTCTTGCATATTCTTCATAATTGCATTTTACTTGCAACATCTGTGCTCTGTCAAATTGGTTTGAAGTTTTCCTTAATGAAGTTGTTGGGTTCAGAACTCTTGGCAGGAGCATGTTGCTGATCTTTTGAGTGTCATATGAAGTCGGCCAACTGCAGGCTTTTTTATGCCCCAATCTCTAATAGAGATTTTATTTTATTTTTTAAATTTTATTTTTATTTCGTGTTGGGGTATAGCTGATTTAACAATGTTGTGGTAGTTTCAGGTGAACATTTAAAGGACTCAGCCATACCTATACATGTATCCGTTCTGCCCCAAACCCCTCTCCCATCCAGGCTGGCACATAACATTGAACAGAGTTCCATGTACTATATAATAGGTCCTTGTTGGTTATCCATTTTAAATATAGCAGTGTGTACATGACCTTCCCAAAGTCCCTAACTATCCCTTCCCCCCAGCAACCATAAGTTCAGTTTCTAAATCTGTGAGTCTCTTTCTAACGGAGATTTTAATTTGGAGAGTATGAGATGAGTGAACGTGGGGAGTACCTTGAGTGGGTGTTTGTGGCTTTGTGTAATGGATTAAAGCATAGTTTAAAATTATTAGTTGCAAATTTGCATCATGTTAAATGACCTATAAAGCTTCAATTCTAAAGAATATAGTAATTAGTCCTTTAAAATATTAATCTCCCTTCCAATTATGTTTGGCAAGGTGGGAATTTGATGTGCTTGATTCTTTTAAAGCCACATGTCTGTTGTTGAAGGGATACACAACACAGTTTTCTCTGCTATTCTTATTTGGGTGATTACAGGGATTAAACATAGATGGTAGCTGTTTGGTCAAGGAGGGATGCCACCAAATTATATTTTCACATTAAGTAGCATTTTTTGTCTTTATTTTGATTTGCAGCATTTAATTAATATAATACATTAAAAAGTGCATTGTTTTATATATGTATGCACTCCATGTGGTTTGTCTTGTTCCCTGGTGGCTCAGATGGTAAAGAATCTGTCTGCAATAAGGGAAACCCAAGTTTGATCCTTGGGTCGGGAAGATCCCCTGGAGAAGGGAATGGCTACTCGCTCCAGTGTTCTTGCTGGAGAATCCCATGGACAGAGGAGCCTGGCGGGCTACAGTGCATGGAGTCACACAGATTTGGACACGACTGAGCGACTAAGCACACACATATTTTGGGAGCCGTCTTCAGAAATGCAAGTAGGTTTTCTTTGTGGTTTTCTGAGATTGTCTTAATATTTTCTCTGAAAGCTCATTACTACTTGTTCTGCAGGTAGGACTGGTTTTTATATGGATTAAATGAAGAGGGAGCGTTCAGAGAAGAGGTTGCCTGGGGATGGAGGAGGTAGTGTTTGAGCTGTGCTTTTGGCTGTCCTTCCTCCTGTTCTCCACTGGAAGAAGCGGGTTGACCAGCTCTTCCCTGGGGGCCTCATTAGAGAGCTGACTTCACCTCACCTTAAAGAACTGATGGTACCTCCCCCCTTTTTTAGTTTATGATATTCTCTAAATCATCTTGTTTAAGTATTCTTTTTTTAGAACTAGAAGTTCAGAGAGAAATTTTTTTCTTAAGCTATAAATCTAAGTCTTTGCTGTTACCCGCTCTGCCCCACCCCGCCTGCATCCCACACCAGCTACCAAATGGCTTTTCCCTCTTTGTTTTCCGTTTTAAAGATCTTATCATATATGTGCCTATTATTACAGGCTACATCAAAACCGTTTTGAATGTTGACAGGATATAATATGAATAATATATTCAAGATAACTTACTCCAGTACTTTTTGCACAGGAAGCTTGGCCCCAGGAAGGCATTTGTTAAGGTCAATTACTTCCTTGAACTTTAGTTTCCCTCCCTAGCTCAGGAGATTGTCCTGAGGATAAAATGAAATCCTGTATATAACAGAATTTTGTAAGGTGTAAAATATGTTGCCAAGGATTAAAAGATAATGCTTCATTAAGAATGTAATGAGTCTAGGTTTTTTTTTTTTAAACTCCAGATGTTTAATATACAGATGGTCCATAACTTGAAGGGTATCAGGCAACTTCATGTAGGATTGTTTTCTATCTTTAATTGGCCAGTATTGTTTGATATCTTAGCCTTTTGAGGGAACATCCAATTCAAGTTTCAGAGATGTTACTCTTTTGAAAGTAAGGCTACGGAACATGCAGACTGTAGCCTTTAACGGTCTCTGTCTTACGTCTCTCCCCGGTTCATGTTCCTGTGAACCTTCCTTTAATGAAGCCTGATGGCTGGGCATTTCCGTTCCTAAGGGACCTGTCTTGAGGTTGGGAAAGGCAGCAGGCATTGCCAGGTCACGATCAACAAAAGTGCCGGCGGGCTCACGTCTGAAATGCCGTGGAGCGTGAGCCGCGGGGGTCAGGGGGTAGCTGACCTCAGCCCCCTGGAGTCCTCGGGCCTTCTCTTCTCATGGCACCTTGGAGACTGCAGGGTCTCCCGTCCACCAGGCAAGGCTGCCTTTCCCTTCCTCTCCACCAGCTCTGAGGATCTCTGATGCCCCAGGCATCGGCAGGAGGCAAATACAAGGGCTGATAAAATCCAGCACTAGTCCACAAAGACCCAACACTGTAGCCCCAGGTGATGAGTGACACTGTCACACAGTTTGACGGACATGGGCCTAGATGGCCTGTGATGTGCCTGAGGGCGGGCGGCCTGTGGACACTGGAAGGGGGGACCCAGTGCCTCATTGGAGAAGAGCTGGAGGCTTGTAGTAGCGGGAGAGGCAGACCTGGGCGCAACTCAGTGCAGGGAGTAGGTGCTGCCAGGGGTCTGCCGGACGTCTGGGGGCCAGGGCGCACACAGTCCAGCGTTTACTCTCCACTGTGGTGCTTAGAGTTCGTCAGGTAAGACAGGCAATGGAAGGTTTATAAGTTAAAGCAAAGGCAGTGAGTTACCTGAAGCCTGGACTGTGTGTAGACGTTCTGGACAGTTTATAACTCCCCACATCTGCATGTATCAGAACAAGCCTGTGATCTCTGTTGTTTTGGATGGAGTATGACCTTTCCTTTGCTATTTTTTTGGCTGTATGGCATGTAGGATTTAAGTTCCCCCACCAGGGATCAAACCTGTGCCCCTTGCAGGGGAAGCGTGCAGTCTGAACCACTAGACCACCAGGGAAGCCCCCATTCCTATCTTTTGATTTAAGGGAGTCAGTTGACTCTTGTTGAATGTCGAGGATGTGACAGACACTGCTGGGTGTTTTCACATATACGGCTGTGTGGCTTTCCTCGGCTGCTGTAACATTGCCCCAAGCTGAGTGGCTTACAACAACACAGATTTATTACCCTACAGTATATAGAGTTCTAACTTGGGTCTCGTCAGGCAAAAAACAAGGTGTCTGCAAGGCTGTGTTCCTTACTGGAGAATCTGAGGGACAGTTGCTTGCAAGCTCATTCACATTGTCCGTCAAATATGGTTGAGGCCACCTGTCAGCCCGAGGCCCCTGTTTCCTTGCTGGCTGCCAGCTGGGAGGCTGCCCCCGGCTCCCAGGGGCGTCTGTCTGGGACCCCTGTCTGAGGTCTGTAGCAAAGTGCTTTTTGTCAGGTAATATGACATAATCACAGAGCCCAGGGATTAGCACGTGGTCATCTTGGGGAGTCGTTATTCTGCCTCCCACAATTACCCAATCCATTTATGACAGCATCCAGTGACACTGGTATTGTTGCCCTCAGTTCACAATAAATAAAAGGCATCGGTATTTTAAGCAAATTGTTAGGACCATTAAGATTCCTGTTAAATGACAAGACAGTTCATCTGACTCACCCTTGAGCTGATGGTGGAGTTTATAGCAGCAGGTCAGTGAGAAAGAAACAGAGTAAATTTTGCGTTTTGGAGTATTTAAATGGATGGGCTGCTCTGATTATAGAAGTTTTGCCAAGAAGTCATTAAAGTAATTCCTCTGTTGGAAAAAACAGCCACGTGTGGGATTTGGGATGTGAAGGACTTTTCCTCTTGGGGTGAAGAGTGCACAATTCCATGTCCGTTTCTCCAGTGAAAACAGCTGAGTCGACCCAACGGGGATTCACATTCCTGAACTTCAGAGCATCTGTTTCAAGACTGAAGCAAAGCCCAGGAAACAGAGTTCATACTTTCATTGATGGTTTGCAGTGGGGTGTGTCTTGTGGTCAAGGAAGCAACAGGTGATGGTCACGAGCGTTTAAGACCAAGCATGACCTCATGGAGTCCCAAAGTCAGACACGACTTAGGGGCTGAATAAACAACAACATGATCTTGTTTGTTCATGTTGTTGTTGTGTGGTCGCAAAGTCCTGTCTGACTCTTTGTGACCCCAGGGACTGCAGCACGCCAGGCTCTCTGTCCTTCACTGTCTCCTGGAATTGGATCATGTAGGTGTTTTTAATAGTTTTTCATTACAATTTTTTTTCCCTCTGTAAGAAATCAGAATCTAGAATCCTAAGGCTTTTTAACTCAGCCTTCAGGAATTTACTGGCTGCCTGATACCCTGTGCAGAAATGCTGTGTGTCTTTGTGTGTGTGTTTACTGGGGGGAGGATTTATAGCTCTCTGTTCTTTTTCGAAGGCGTTGGATTCCAGAAAGTTTAAGAACACACTGCTTAATCTGATATTCTTGCTAGTCAAGTATCAGATTTTGTTTAAAAATGAAATACCCCATTTTAAACAGTTACACAGGCGCATAGTTTTAAGAGTCAAAAGTTCTACAGGACTTAGAACAAAAACCCAGCAGTCACCTACCCCACCCTTCTCCACCCTGATTCCCGTCCCCCGAGGCCTCCCGCTTTCAGTGTTTTAGCAGTTTCTTCCAGATTCTGTGTGAGGCTTCCTGCTTAGGAAGAAGACAATTTGGGTCACCTATTCCCTCCTCCTACCACCCACATCTTTTTCCTCTGTCCTCTCAGTATAATTACGTTAAAGGTTTTGGTTAAATATTCAGCAGGACCTACTATGATTCTGGGAACATTATTCACAGCTGAGATAGATCGTCTGCTTTGCTTACAGTTCCCTTCTTTTATCGTTTTTACCTTTTTTTCTAGAGTTGAGACTTGCCCTGCTATGTTTTGCTTAGTTTTCTGTGCTAAAAACAGCCCCTCAAAGTGTAAATCTCCCCCTCTGTAGGTTCACACACAACAAGGAATAGTCCATTCTGTCCTTTTATTAGGATGATTTTTTCTGAGCCTGTCACCCACCTGCTGGTGGTTTAGCCACTTGGTTGTGTCCGACTCTGCGACCCTTTGGACTGTAGCCTGCCAGGCTTTTCTGTCCATGAGATTTCCCAGGCAAGAATCCTGGAGTGGGTTGCCATTTCCTCCTCTGGGGGATCTTCCTGACCCAGGGATTGAACCTGTGTCTCCTCTGTCACGTGAACTGCAGACAGAGTCCGCTGAACAATACCCAGGTTCAGGGAAGCCCTGATTTTCTCCAGATTGGTTGCTTCCCAGGCCTGCTGCACATTCCCTGCTGCCCTGAGGATTTCTTTTACCTCTTTCCCAAATAAGATGCTTTCTTATTTTTTAAGTTTTCTCTCTTGTTTTGGTTGAGCATGTTCACCAGCAGCTTTCTAAGACATAATTTTTTTTGAGAACTTCTAAGGAAATGGCAACCCACTGCAGTACTGTTGCCTGGAGAATCCCTTGGACAGAGGAGCTTGGTGCGTTACAGTCCATGGGGTCGTGGAGCCGGACACGACTGAGTGACTGACGACATAATGTTGGAACGTTTTACTCTCGTGTTTAACGGTCAGTTTGGCTGAGTGTAGACTCCTGGGCTAGAAATCATTTTCCTGCAGAGTTTGGAAGACGCTGTTCAGTTGACTTTCAATGTCAAGGTGGCAGTCGATGTGCCCAGAGCCATTCCTTTGATTGTGACCTGTGTCTTGCTCTGTGTAAATTCTGCAGGGCTGTTCCTCATGTTTGCAGATGTCACGGTGGCCGTGCCGAGATGTGGACTATGTGTCGTCCACTGCACTGGGAGCCAGGTGGACCTCTTCCGTCTGTGGACTCCTGTCCTTTATCCTCAATCTCCTTCAGTCCTTCTCTTTTCCCATTTCTTTGTCTTTTTGTTTTCCCACTGGGGAGATTTCTCCAACTTCTCTAAACCCTTCTTTGAATTTTGTGTTGCCATGATTATTTTAATTTCAGGAGCTCCTTCAAAGTCCCTGAAAATATTTAAGACAAAAACAAAAACCCGTCTTTCCTTGTTTCAAGGATGGTGGTCAGAGGTTTTATTACACCCTGCGTCCTGGAGGAAAAGTTTATCTTTTCATGGCTTTTCAGCTTGATTATCTAATAAAACCCAAAGGATTTGAGAGTAGTTTTATCACACTGCCGTAGTTTGAAGGGAAAATTTCCATTTGGCCCATTATCTATTTTCTAATATGGAGAAAAGACAGCTTTTGGTCCTTGTTGGTATTAGAAGACTTTTTTTTCCCCCCACACTCTTAAGTCATACGGGATCTCACTTCCCCCACCAGGGATTGAACTTACGCCCCCTTCAGTGGAACACAAAGTCCTAACCATTGGACCACCAGGGAAGTCCCTAGAAGATAGCTTTTGTATGTCTTCAGATACCTCCGTTGAAAACATTTCTTTTCCACTCATCGCCAGGCTGCAGCTGACTTTGCCATCTGCTTTGTGCACGTAAGATTGTCCCCTCTGTATCCTGTGAGGAGCTGCCATCAGTGGGTTCAGAGTTTGGAATCCTGTTTCTTTTTACCTGACAGTGCCCAAGGCGTATGCAGTCTCTGGGGGCAGTGGCATTGAGGAGCCTCCTTTTTTTGGGTTGTGTTAATACTTTACTTGTAAGTTTATCAAGAAAAGGAAAAAGAAGTAGTAATAATGATGGATTCTAGCTCTGGACGTTAAATGATGGTGTGACAGATGAGGGGTATTTTTTTTTTAAATTTTTCTTTTTTGGCCGTGCTGTATGGTTTGTGGGATCTTAGTTCTCCGATAGCAGTGAAGGCTCAGAGTCCTAACCGCTGAGCAGCCAGGGAATTCCCAAACGATGGGCGTTTTTAGCCACGGTAGGTAGACTTCCCTGGTGGCCAGGTGGTAAAGCGTCGGGAGACCTGGGTTCAGTCCCTGGGTCGGGAAGATCTCCTAGAGAAAGAAATGGCAACCCACTCCAGTATTCTTGCCTGGAAAATCCCATGGACGGAGGAGCCTGGTAGGCTGCAGTCCATGGGATCACAAAGAATCGGACACGACTGAGCGA
Organism: Cervus canadensis; assembly: GCF_019320065.1. NCBI lineage: Eukaryota > Metazoa > Chordata > Mammalia > Artiodactyla > Cervidae > Cervus > Cervus canadensis. Next base: position 49,639,380 of record NC_057411.1, on the reverse strand, counting down.
CTTCAGGTAGAGTTAGGTTTGGGGTTGTCATCTAGCATGGACCTTTCTGTCAGGAAGTTATAGAAGTGACTTCTTGGGAACAGGACAGAGTGCCTTCTCGGGGACGTTTGATGAAGAGCTTTGTGGTGAATGTCCAAGAGAAAGACTACATATGAAAGTCATTTTGGAGCCCTACTTTTTGAATGACTTTTGAAACCCTTCAAGGGTTTGCCTAAACATTTTCAGCATGTGATTCTGAATTAATTTAACCATGAGAGTCAGGGACGGTTCTTGGGGACATGGGGCATGATGCTTTCTTTTAAAATCCCATCTTCCCAATGAATACAAATTTGTGTGTTGGGCAGTCCTAAGTGAGTTGAGTTTTTTTCTCTAGACGGGTTAATCATTTGAGTTTTCCTGTGCTTAAAGTGTGACCCACTGTCTTAGCTTGTTTAGGTTGCTGTAACAGAACATATAGACTGGGTGCTTTATGAACAACAGGAATTTCTTTCTCACCGTTCTGGAGGCTGGAAGTCTGAGCTCAGGGTGCTGGCCGATTCTGTGTCCAGTGAGGGCCTGCGTCCTGGCTCACAGACAGCATCTCTGGCCGTGTCCTCATGTGTTGGAGGGACACGGGCGCTGGCTGGGGTCTCTTTTCTGAGGGAGCTAATCCCCTCCAGGGGCACCCCACCCTCATGACCTAATCACTTCCCAGAGGCCCCATTCCTCTAATACTGAGACACTGGGGGCTAGGTTTCAACATATGAAGTCTGAGGGCACATGGACCTTCAGCCTGTAGGCCCCTCTAAGAAGCTCAGACGTGCTGTGTGTTCATGATCCATGTGTGCTAAGTCGCTCAGTCGTGTCTGACTCTTTGTGACCCCATGGACTGTAGCCCACGAGGCTCCCCTGTCCATGGGATTCTCCAGGCGGGAATACTGGAGTGGGTTGCCTCGTCCTCCTCCAGGGGATCTTCCTGACCCAAAGATCAAACCCCGGTCTCCTGCAGCTCCTGCATTGCACGCGGATTCTTTACAGCTGGGTCACCGGGGAAGCCCATGTCTTCATGGTAAGTGGGACTGAGTGGTCCAGAAAGTCTAACATTGCCTTTTGGAGTTTGAGTCACCACCCCCATCATGGCTGGCACTGTTTACTGGGTGCTTACTATGTCCGAGGCACCATGCCAGACACTCTCCATCTGTATCTCTTTTAACCTTTTCAGCAGCTCTTGGGGAGGTAATGTCCTCCTTTTGCAGTTGATGAAATGAGATGAAGACTCACGGAGGCTAGAGTTAACAATACTGTATTGTACGTTTAAAAGTAGCTGAGCGAGTAGATCGTAAGCGTTCCCATCATGAGAAAAAAAAATTGTAACTGGGTGTGGTGCTTGATGCTAAGTAGACTTACTGTGGCCCTTTCACAGTACTTGCATGTGTCAAGTAGTTAGGTTGCCTGCCTGAAACTAACAGTGTTGGTAGTTACTTCGAGGTAAAAACAACGAGGTGACGCGACAGAGAGGAACTCTCTCAAGATCACGAAGGAGGTGGGATTCCAACGCCAACGCCAGAGCCATGACGAGCGTGCAGCCCGGCCTCTTCGTTTGTTAGGACGTTCTGGTGGCCCACGCCCGGGTGAGCGGTGTGCCCGAGAGCTGTTCTCAGGCAGCCCCTCAGGACACAGCAGTGGGCAGAGCCAGCCCCGACGGGCAGCCCGGCTGCTGTTGACCCACCCGGCGGGTCTGCGGTGTCTCTGCTCCTGCCTCCCTTCCCTCCCGCGTTCAGGGGCTCAGAGGGTCTGTGCGCAGCAGTCCCTGCCCAGCGGCTCCCGCAGCCGCACACATTGGGAGGGGCCTTTACAGAGACTGACCGTAGGCTGTTAGGGAGGGCCGCACAAGATGCTGGGGTCTCGGAAGGCGGGCGAAGGGACCACCGAGGGGTGGTCCTGAGGGGGATGTTGCAGGGGGCATCGGCTTTCCACAGCGGGACTGACGATTCCAGCCACCCTGTCTCACCCGGATGCCTTTTCCTGAAATCTCTGTTTCTTAGTGCAGAAAAAGGCATCGTCTCTGCACCGCTGATTTCTATGAGTCCAGTTGTGGATGTTCAGCAGGTTGGAGGCACCTGGGCTGGACAGAGGAGCCTGCATCTCCCACCTGGCAGGACAGCTGGCGGGCGTGGTGCAGGGGTGTATTGCCCGGCCTGGGCCCAGGCCTCCAGCTGCACAAAGACGGCTGCCACCAGGGCCCAGAGACGGTTCCCTGGAAGAGACAAGGCACGGAGCACTCAGCGTGTCCCCAGGACGGCAGAAGGGTGGACAGGCCGCCTCTTGGACAGAAGGGTTGCTGTGACTGACTCCCACGCTGCCCGCGCTCTGAGACTGAGCCATCCTTTGTACCACAGTGAAAGGTGCTTCCAAGGCCCCTGAAGTCCTGGCGGTCTGTCTGCATTGCCTGAGCCTCAGGGAGGGCGGCCAGGTGTGACTGCGGCACTGCAGGCCCCCAGTCTGGCTCTGAAGAGGATTCAGAGTTAGTCAAGTCTGCTGGGAATACAAGCATGAGGTGGTGCAGAAAAACCACTTCCGTATCACGGCACATGTAGCGTGACTTAGAAGCGTCTCATGCCCAGGTGGAAAGTGGAAACAAATCCTGTCTTTGGGTTGCACTGGATACCACTGCGACTCGTGTGAATACAAGGTTTCAGGTGTGGGGACCGCCAGCCTGCTCTTGGGGCGTCTTGTGCTTCCCACTGTGGGGGAAGGCGGGCCAGGAGGAGGGGCCCCACACTTGCTGAGCACTGGGTACTCGCCAGCGGTCTTACAGAAGTGTCCCCTATAATATCATTTTAGAGCTAAACATTTTTGATGAAGATGAAGATGGAAGCTTAGAGATGTTAAAGTTGCTCAAGGTCACATAATTACAAGTGGGGAAAATGAAATGCTTGATGAACTCAAGGGTTTGACCTCAAAGCCCTTGATCTTTCCCGGGCACTTGGTTCCTTCCCTGGATAGCAGGGTCGTGATTCAAACCTCAAGAAAGTGAGGTTTTGTGGAAAGAGGGCCCTGGGGACATGAGGTCTCTCCAGACTTGGAATCTGCCACACCGGGCTTCTAAATTAGGGACTGGCCATATGTAGCGAAGCCCCTGGTTTAAGACTTTTCTCTGTGGAAGTAAACGGAGACCAACCGCATGAGAGAGGCGAAGGCTATTTATTCAGAGCTGGCTTGTAGCAAAGGGGTTGGCCTCCGTCGCTTGTGCTTGGCAGAGGCTCAGAGGAGGGGGTGAGCTTTCTAGTGGAGAAAAGGGGGCTCGGGGTGCCTGATGGAGCTGGGGGCTGCAGGCTCTCTAGAGGAGTGTCCAGGTGACTGTTCAGGGGGCAGGAGGTTGGCCCTGAGTTGGAAGCAGGACAAAGACTAGGAAGGCCATTAGATATCGGTCTGGTCCTGGCCGATTGTCACGGGGGTTGCTGTCTGGCTTCCTGGGTTGTCCCTGGAGACGTCTGTCCTCCTGAAGTTCTGACTCACAGCAGGCTGGCTCTCTGGGCTGGCGGCTGCAGGCTGAGGGTCAGAGCTCTGCTTTTGCACGATCTGGTCATTGTCATTGTATACTATCTTTCATCTTTCTCTTCTTGTTAGAAATACTAAAAAATTAGAGGACTTCCCCAGTGGTCCAGTGGTTAAGAATCTGCCTGCCAAAGCAGGGGACAGAGGTTCAATCCCTGGTCCAGGAAGATCCCACATGCTGCAAAGCAGCTAAGCCCGTGGGCCGTGACTGGTGAGTCTGTGCTCAGTGAAACTGAGGTAAAGATCAGCTCAGTTGCTTGCTGAAGCTCTTGGCATTATTTCTGAGAGACACAGCACACTGCTAGTTTCAGGAACTGTTTACTGAGCACGTCCTCTGTAATGCGTGCTATCCTGAAATTGCATTTAGGGATGGGGTACAGGGCAAGAGACCCGAGTTTGATCCCTGGGTCAGAAAGGTCCTCTGGAAGAGGTCATGCCAACCCATTCCAGTGTTCTTGCCTGGAGAATCCCATGGACAGAGGAGCCTGGTGGGCTGCAGTGCATGGGGTCCCAAAGAGTTGGACACAACCAAGCAGCTGACACTTTCACTTTCACACAGGGGAGACAGTCCGCAGGCACCAGACCTGCTTGTGGAAGGAGGGAGGGGACCTGTGGGGAGCAGAGGGAGAGGGCCTCTGGACAATGCATGCGACTTTGATGTTCTTGCAGTCCGGTCCGAGGCCCAGTTATTGCAGAGACGCTTCCCAGAGAGACTTGATTTTGATTTTGGCTCACCAGAGACTGAAAGCGAAAGTCACTCAGTCGTGTTCGACTTTTTGTGACCCCCGTGGGCGATACAGTCCATGGGATTCTCCAGGCCAGAATACTGCAGTGGGTAGCCTTTCCCATCTCCGGGGGATCTTCCCAACCCAGGGATCAAACCCTGGTCTCCTGCATTGCGGGCGGGTTCTTTACCAGCTGAGCCACCAGGGACGCCCAAGAAACCTGAGACTGAGTGACCTTTCATGTAAAACGGCCTGAGTCACGGCCTTGAAGGTTAGTGCTGCTGCGCCCTAGCTGGCCTGCTGTCACCCCCTAACTCCTATGACGGGGCGTCACAGGGACTGGAGTGCTGTGCCTGCGAGTGGCTCAGTGGGTATCTCGTAGCACGTGGATTTGATGCTGGTTGTGATGCATCAGACTCTCCCGCTCTTCCCCACTTGGAAGAAGGTTTTCCCACATCTTGGGCTTTGCTCCGAGGCCACAGGGTGAGCGCAGGGCCCTGCAGTTTGCTGGGTGACACGCATGTGGAGTGCTCAGTCGCTCAGCTGTGTCTGACTCTTTGTGACCCCTTGGACTGTAGTCCTCCAGGCTCCTCTGTCCATGGGATTCTCCAGGGAAGAATACTGCAGTGGGTTGCCATTTCCTCCTCCAGCGGATATTCCGGGCCAGGGGTTGAGCCTGTGTTTCCTTTTTTGCAGGCGGATTCTTTATTGCTGAGCCACCAGGGCAGCCCGTGTTGTGTGCGGGCAAGCAGAGAGCTTTGGATAGCGTGGCAAGAGGCAGTGCCCAGTGCCGTGGGGTCGTTGGTTACAAACGTGCCTGTAACAGCCGCATCAGGCTGACACAGAGGGGCAGGGCTTTCTGCTCCGTGCCTCCCCTGCTCTTTTGGCGCGTTTTATTTGGGTGTCTCCTATACAGACGGTATGACTTCAGCTTTTTCACCAAGTAGTTATAGCACTTGGTACCTCCTCTGTGGGTCACTTTTTGTGCTGCAGTTCCTTTAAGGAAATTGCAGCTCTCCCGCCTGAATCACGCTTCCCCCCGATTCAAGGTGTTCCTGATTTCTGAGCACCTTGGGAGGTGTATTCTGGTGGAGGAAGTACTCCTCTCTGTTTGGTGGTCTCTGGTGATGGTCCAAGTCGACAGGGTCTGTAATGTGTTGTCTGAAACCCCTACCCACCCTCTGCCTCCCCTTCCTTCTCCTCCTTCTCCCTGTTTTCTTTTCTTTCTTTTAAAATATTTCTTATTAAAAATTGAGCAAGTATTTTGGTTTCCTTCATTTGCTCTTCTTTGCTAATTACATGTTGAGTGAGCGCGAGAAAATTAATAAGATTTTACTTCCCTTCAATGATGATAACAGCTACTCTTAAGCGAGAGGTGGACCGTGTGCCAGGCATTGAGAAGTGGCTTTTAATCCTCACACTCAACCAGCTGGGATAGATGGTGTTTACCCCCAGTTAATGGGGAGGGGATTTAGCTCAGAGAGCTTGAGACATCCTCCCAAAGTCACACAGCCAGGAAGTGGCAAAGCAGAATCAAACACAGGTTGTCTGCGTAGATGGATGGTCTGATTCCAAAATGTGCTTATAACTCCTGGAGGCCATAGAGCTGAACTTGGGTCGGAATGGCCCTGATGTAGCTGCCTTTATGTATCTTTATTATTTACAGATATTTACTTGAAGTAAACTTCCTTGCCTTCAATAATATGGAGTATTTGAAAGCTTATATTTCAGTCTTGCATTTTACACTTTAGGTTTGCCCTTGATACGCATGTTTATTACTCAGTCACAGGGCTTTATAGTGATGACCTTTTCCCCGACATATGCTAAGTCGCTTCAGTCATGTCCAACTCTGAGCAATCCTGTGGACTGTAGCCCACTAGGGTCCTCCGTCCATCGGATTCTCTAGGCAAGAATCCTGGAGTGGGTTGCCATTTCCTCCTTCAAGGGATATTCCAGACCCAGGGATTAAACCCACATCTCTTACATTTCCTGCATTGGCAGGCAAGTTTTTTTTACCTCTAGCATAGTGCCACTTGGGAAGCCCAAGGGAAATGAATCCCTAATTAATAGACACATATGCTAATTGTTTTAATTATTACACACTTCTAGCTGTTGCTTAGGTTTTGCTTGTGATACTCATGTCAACAGGATCTGCTGTCATAGGTAGAAAGTCAGAATATTAAGGAAAGAATACTTATAGTTTCCAAACTTTCAAACTGGACATTTTACATTGTTCAGTATATAATTAGAATTAAAGCTTTACAAAACAATACTTACTGTAATATAGATGATGAACCAGCATGATTTTTAATTTCGTTAAACTTGGAGCTGGTTGCCTGGAGCAATTAGACGTCCACAGGCCAGAAAAAAAAAAATGAACTTTGATCTCAGCCTCACACCTTATACAAAAACTAGCTCGAAATGGACCACGGACTTACATGTAAAATGTAAAACTATTAAACTCTGAGGAAAAAAGAAACAAAACAGAAAATCTTTAAGGTTGGTGCTCGGTTGCTCGGTTGTGTCCAACTCTTTGCGACTCCAGGGACTGTAGCCCACTAGGCTTTTCTGTCCATGGGATTCTCCAGGCAATAATCCTGAAGGAAATTGGCCCTGAATATTCACTGGAAGGACTGATGCTGAAGCTGAAGCTCCAATACATTAGCCACCTGATGTGAAGAACTGACTCATTGGAAAAGACGCTGATGCTGGGAAAGATTGGAGGCGGGAGAAGGGGACGACAGAGGATGAGATGGCTGGATGGCATCACCTACTCAATGGACATGAGTTTGAGCAAGCTCTGGGAGATAGTGAAAGACAGGGAAGCCTGGCGTGCTGCAGTCCATGGGCTCGTAAAGAGTTGGACATAACTGAGAGACTGAGCTGAACTGAATACTGGAGTGGGTTGCCATTTCTTCCTCCAGGGGATCTCCCCAGCCCAAGGATCGAACCTGAGTTTCCTGCGTCTCCTGTGTTGGCAGGTGGGTTCTTTACCACTGTGCCACCTGGGAAGCCCTGTAAGATTTAGGGCTAAGCAAAACATTCTTGTTTGGACTTGACCCTGAAAGCACAACCCATGAAAGGAAAACCTGATACATTGGACTTCATCAGAATTGAAACTTTTGCTCTGCAGAAGATTTTGCCAGTGGGAAAGGGGAAGGAGAGAAAAGGTAAGAGTGGGAACTGAGAGGTACAAACTACTCTTACATAAAAAAATTGTAAAATAAGCTGCAAGGATATATTGTATAGCACAGAGAATATAGCCAGTATTTTGTGATAACTTTAAATGGAGCATAATCTATAAAACATTGAATCACTGTTGTATATCTGAAAACGAATTTAATACTGTAAATCAACTATCCTTTAATAAAAATAAACCAGTTAATCAAACATATCTTCCTGTGTAGAGGGAAAAACAAAAGACTGTGTTAAGAGGTTGAAAAGACAAGCTACAGACCAGGAGAAAATATTTACAAACCACATATGTGATAAAGGCCTCGTATTTAGAATATATATATATATTAAAAAAAAACTCTCAAAATTCAGCAGTAACGTTAACAGTCTAAATAGAAAATAAGTAAAAGACATGAAGAGACATTTCATTAAAGAGGATGCACAGATGAGAAGTATGCACATAAAAATATCTTGAATATCATTAACCATCGGGGAAATGCAGATTAAGACCGCAGTGAGGTATTACTGCACGCCTCCAGGAATTGGCTAAAATAAAAAATTGTGACCCCATTAAATGCTGGTGAGGATTCAGAAAAAACCAGGTCATTCATGGCTGATGGGAAGTAGTGTGACCAGCTTGGAGAACAGTTTGGCAGTTTATTTAAAAAAAAAGCAAACAACACATGTGGGATAGTTAGGGAGTTTGGGAGTTTGGATGGACAGGTACACACTGCTATATGTAAAATGGATAACGAACAGGGACCTACTATGTAACACAGGGAGCTCTGCTCAATATTCTGTAACAACGTAAGTGGGAAAATAATTGGAAAAGGAAATTGAAAAACAGTAGACACATGTATATGTAAGTGAATTGCTTTACTGGATACCTGAAACTAACACAACATTGTTAATCAACTATCCTCTAATATAAAAAAAACAAAAAGAAAACTAAAAACTAAATGTGCAACTACCATAGGACTCAGCACTTTGGGGCAAATTTATCCAGAGAGATGAGGACTTAGGTTCACATAAAAACCTGAGTATGAATGCTCATGGCAGCTTTGTTCATAATACGCAGAAATTGGAGATAACCCAGATGTTTTCAGGGGCTGAGTAGGTTTAAGGAATATGGTACATCCAATCCCATAGAACATGACTCTGCAGTAAAAAGAAATGAATTAATATATACAACAACCTGTGTGAATCTCCAAAGGATAATTTTTTGTTCAGTCGCTAAGTCGTGTCTGACACTTTGGGACCCCATGGACTGTAGCACACCAGGCTCCTCTGTCTTCCACTGACTTATGGAGTTTGCTATCCAATCATCTCATCCTCTGCCACCCCCTTCTTTTGCCTTCAGTCTTTCCCAGCCTTGGGATCTTTCCCATGAGTTGGCTCTTCACATCACGTGGCCAAATTATTGGAGCTTTAGCTTCAGTGACAGTCCTTCCAGTGAATATTTAGGGTTGATTTCCTTTAGGATTGACAGTTTGATCTCCTTGCTATCCAGAGAATTATACTGAATGAAAAAGAAAGCCAACTCCTAAAGTTTACACAGTGTATGAGTCCATTTATACAGCATTCTTGAAATTACAGAATTGTATAAATGGTGAGCAAATTAGTGGGCTAGAGGTTAAGAAGCGGGGAGGAGGCGAGCAGGGAGGGGAGTGATTATAAAAGGGCAATGTGAGGAATCCTTGTGGTGCTGGAAGTGGACTGTATTTTGACTGTTTTGATGCCAGCATCCTGTTGTGAGATTGTATTATGGTTTTGTAAGATGTTACCACTGGGAGAAATTAGGTAAAGAATATATGGAATTAGGGGCTTCCCTGGTGACTCAGATGGTAAAGAATCTGCCTGCAATGCAGGAGACCTAGGTTTGATTCCTGGGTTGGGAAGATCCCCTGGAGTAGAGAATGGCAACCCACTCCAGTATTCTTGCCTGGAGAATTCCACGGACAGAGGAGGCTGGCGGCTGCCGTCCATGGGGTCAAAAGAGTCAGACATGACTTAGCAACTGACGCTTTATATGGGATTAAGGATTTCCCTATTGGTCCAGTGGTTAAGACCTGCTCCCGCTGCAGGGGGCCTGGGTTCCCACGATCCCTGACTGGGGAGCTAGATCCCACACGTCACAACTCAGATCTTGTGTGCCACAACTAAGACCCGGTGCAGCCAAAAAATATTTTTTAAAAGATCATATGAGATTATATATGTTTGTTTAACTGAATCACTTTGCTGAACACATGAAATTAACACATAAATATTATGAGTCAACTATGCTCCAATAGAAAATAAAGATTAGAAAAGAGTATGTGGGATTTCTTCTTTCTGATAATTACATGTTAGTCTACAATTATTTCAAAGTAAAAAAGTTTATGCTGGTTGCTAAGCATTCAACTGGTTTTGTTATTCACTGGAGAACTCTTCTAGAGGAATTTAAGAACTTTTGGCTTTTCAAGAATCTTTATGATTCTAAAGAGATTTTATATGCCCATTATAAAGAAATCAAAGCAATGCAGAAAAGTACACATGTGAATGTTTTAAAAAAATCTCTCTAATCCTATCCTTTGGAGATCACCATCAATTTGAAAGTGAAAGTCTGTCAGTCATGTCCGACTCTTTGTGACCCCATGGACTATACAGTCCATGGAATTTTCCAGGCCAGAACATTGGAGCGGGTAGCTGTTCCCTTCTCCAGGGGATCTTCCCAACCCAGGGATCCAAGCCAGGTCCCCCGAGTTGCAGGCAGATTCTTTACCAGCTGAGCCACAAGGGAAGCCCAAGAATTCTGGAGTGGGTAGCCTATCCCTTCTCCAGGGGATCTTCCCGACCCACTGCCATGACAGTCTTCAGGAGGAAATACTACGAGTGTTTCCTTCACCACACATTCAGTTTGCGTTCCTTCTGAAGACTGCCATGGCAGTGCATACCCTCATTTCGATATCAGGAAGCCACAGCTCAGAGAATTTGGATGACTTGATGAAGGGCACACACGGAGTTAATGGCGGAATTGGCTCCTCAGTGTTAAGACCTTCCCTAATACTTTGCCCGGGCCAGCCCTGCCCTTTCCTCTCCTTGTGCCTTGGAGCAGCGGTTCTCCGAGTGTGGTGGTCCTCCAGCCAGCACGCCTCTGTCACTTGGGAGCTTGTTACAGATGCAGATTATCATGCCTCCACCGCTGGAATCAGCATTTTTCTTTTTCTGCCTTGCTGTGAGGCATGTGGGATCTTAGTTCCCCGATGAGGGATCGAACCTGCAGCCCCTGCATTGGAAGCTCTTTGGCGTCTTAACCACTGGACCACCAGGGCAGTCCCTTGAAATCAGAATTTTGGTTTTGCTGAGGCCTCTGGGTGGCTCTGAGGATACCCTGCAGGACTGAAGGTGCTTTGCCTTGACAGTGTTTGAACAGCAGATTCGTGCGCGTTAAAAAACAGACAGTGTGAATGACCTCCTACCGCTGCTGCTGCTCCTTCACTGCGCTTGCTTCTGCTGTGACTCGCGCACTGTCTGGTCATTTGTCTCCCCCATTCAGTCCTGAGCTGCCTGTTGTGTGAGCTCCCGGGGCTCTGCAGGGCTTTCCAGCTCGTCTGTCCAGGCCCTGGGTCATTGACTAGATAAAGGAGCCGGTGAACCTGACGGTGGGTCGATTGCTCAGTTTATCTCCCAGCCCCTGGTGTCTGCGTGGTCGCTTCTGCTGAGTTCACTCCTTGCTTTTCTCCCCTTGCTCCCTTCCACATTTTCGGAGGTCTAGTCTGCTCTGTGCTGGACTTTGGAAATCAAAAATGATCGAGTGGGTTGGTATATTTAAAATGGATAACCAGCAAGGACCTACTGTACACCACGTGGAACTCCTCTCGATGTTTCATGGCAGCCTGGGTGGGCAGGGGGTCTGGGTGAGGATGGATACACATGCATATGTGGCTGAGTCCCTTTGTTGTTCACCTGAAACTGTCACAACATTTGTTTATTAATTGGCTTATACCCCAACACAAGATAGAAAAAATGGTTGAATGTTAAAAATGACTGTGTCCCTCAACTGCAGTTGCTTCTGCAGCTCAGGTCCAGCCTCTTCCCCCTCTCTCTTCCAGATCTGACTGCTCTGCCCGGCTTGTTTTTACTGAGTTAATGCATCCTTACTCATTCATCGCTCAGACTAGACCCCTCCATGGGTCTTACTCTCCTTCTTTCACCTCTGGGTCTAATTAAACCTCATTGTACATTTCTTTCATGTGTGTTTTTTTCTCTCTCTCATCTTGCTGTTTCGGCTCTGGGCTAGAACCTCGTCGTGTTGCATTTGAATCGTTGTAATAAACATTGAATTCTTTCCTTGTCAGAGAATACTTTCTGTACTTCATTTTCCACATTGCTCCTAGAATGATCTTTCCAAAACACAAACGAATTCTATTTGCCTATGCAACCAGCTCAGCAAGGGTGCACGTTTTGTTAGAAACGTGATGACCTGTCTTTGGGCATCCCAAGGACTCTAGGGAGACAAACTTGCTCATCTGTAAGACCAGGGAAGAATCCTGGGAGGGACCACGTGGGATGCTGGCAGCACTGTTGATGCTCGCATCAGGAGGCCTCTCGTCCTGGTTCTGATACTCGCTGGATGTCGCTGGAGAAGTTCCTCCATGTCTGTGCGTTTTGGTTTCATTCTCCCAAGAGAGGGGTGTGATGAAACGTTCTGGCCGATCACACACAGGGCTGCAGGGAGGAGCAGATGAGATGCGTGGAGGGAAAGCTCTGCAGTCTGTTAAGGCGGTTATGTGCTGTGGGGGTGAAGTGGTATAAACAGCGTTTCTGGAATAATTTAAAGCCCGGTCGTAGGTCTGCCTCAGGACACCAGTGGGTCCTTGTGTGTGGCACCCCCACCCCCTCCCGGCACGGCACTGGGGTCTCTCTATTGCAGAGTTACAGCTGCCCGAGACGCCCCTCCCCCACCCACAGCCTGGAAAGGAGGCTCTTTCCTGCCTATATTTGTTGGCATCAGCTCAGTGCCTTAGGGATCGAACGCGCTGGGAGAGCCATGGAGAAGAGAGCTCGCGGCCCACGGTGGGGGCAGGGGGAGGACTGGGGGAACCGGGCGGGGAGTCACTTCGTGGTAACTCGCCAAAGCCTTTCTCAACCCATCTGCTCACAGAAGTGACCCGCATGAAAAGTAAAAGATCTGCTGGAGACAGATGGACTGGATTAGTCCGGTACGTTTATGGCTTTTGCGGCCTCAGAACAGCCCGTGACAGAGCTGCCAGGATCTGATCGCTTTCTGGGGAGTGCTGGGTCAGCCAAGGGGCTGGAGAGGGCGGGGGGCCGTCCACGCCCTGCCGCTCTGGCCTGGCCCTGGTCCCTGAAAAATGACGCCTAGGAGGGGTCTCTCAAGTCTGTTTCTTAACCTCCTTAGGCTGTGGTGACTTTCATCTGTAACAGCCACCCACAGCAAAGGGCTTCTCAGGGTTAGACGAGGCAGTGTAGTGACACGTGGGCGTGGAGGAGGCTTTGCAGGAGACGGGCTGGAGTTAGGGGCACTGAGGAGCCTTTGGCACGGAGAAGACAGGTCAGGTATTTGAGGGATGAATGAATGACCGAATGCATGGATGGTAACCCCTCCGCTCTTGGGACAGGACTCAGCACGTGTGTCCTGCTGACCCCGGCTACTAAGTAGGCTGGTTGCTTAGTTCTCTGCTTTCACTTGTGATGGCTTAAGAATGGGCAAAGTCCTTTGGTTATTTTTCTGGTCATTGGTGAAATTCCTTTTTATCACTCTTAGACTTTGGAGGTGACACCTGTCTTTTTATACTTGACCCTCTCATTCAGCTGGTGGCCACCCTGAGACCAGAGAGGACAATGGACTTCCCTAAAGTGACGTTGCTCATTGGCCCTGGGGCCAGGACTAGGGCTTAGGCTTTCCTGATAGCTCAGTTGATGCTGGGGAAGCTTAAAGGCAGGAGGAGAAGGGGACAACCAAGGATGAGATGGTTGCATGGCATCACTGACTCAATGGACGTGAGTTTGAGCAAGCTCCAGGAATTGGTTATGGACCGGGAAGCCTGGTGTGCTGCAGTCCATGAGGTCGCAAAGAGTCAGACATGACTGAGCGACTAAACTGATAGCTCAGTTGGTAAAGAATCTGCCTGCAATGCAGGAGATTCCTGGGTTGGGAAGATCTGCTGGAGAGGGACAGGCTACCCACTCCAGTATTCTTGGACTTCCCTTGTGGCTTAGCTAGTAAAGAAGTCTACAATTTGGGAGATGTGGGTTCGATCCCTTGGTTGGGAAGATCCCCTGGAGAAGGGAAAGGCTACCCACTCCAGTATTCTTGGACTTCCCTTGTGGCTTAGCTTGTAAAGAAGTCTACAATTTGGGAGACGTGGGTTCGATCCCTGGGTTGGGAAGATCCCCTGGAGAAGGGAAAGGCTACCCACTCCAGTATTCTGGACTGGAGAATTCCACGAACTGTATAGTCCATGGGGCCACAAAGAGTCGGACATGACTGAGCTACTCTGACTTTCTAGGACTGGAGTTCTCAGTCCCTTGAGCCCCACTGGCTCTCTTTTCTATATTGTGTGACTTTTCTGTTTCCATCCTGACAATGTGGTAAATCTAAGATGCCCTGTGCCCTTTAGAGGGGAGGGTGCACTTCAAGGATGGAAAATGGCCCAGACTTGAATTTTTCTTTCCTGCAGCTTTCTCATGGCTCAGAATTAATCCCTGTCTACTGACGGGGAACATAAAGGAAGTTGTTTTGTGTGTAAACTTTCACCAGAGTCTTTTTTCACCTGGGAGTTTATTTGGTTTGGACTGGAATGAATCTCTGGCGTTGGTTTCTGTATTCCAGAAGCACAGAGAACTCTACACTCTTTTTTAGGGCCTTGAGCCAGACTTGTCTCATCTACCTCGTTTCCTCATGCCTGGAGTTTCAGCGAGTGTTGGTGAACTGGTGGAAGTGTGCGAGGGACACACTGTGGCTTGCACCCCTTCTCCTCAACTGGGGGATGTGTGCCCACTACACGCCTGTTGGAACAGAATCCCCGGGAATGGAGCTTTGGCATCTAGAGGCCTTACAGGAGCCCCAGGTGATTGTGGTAGACGGTGAGGTTGAAAGCCAATGTCCAAGGTGAGGGGAGTCCCAGGTAATGCAAGCGTCTTCTGCTTTCAGCAGCTTAGAAGGGTTTGGGGTGCTTTTGGGGTGACTAGGAATATTGCCCAAATAGATATGGAAATTACATAAATGCTACATCCTGATGGTTCAGATGGTAAAGAATCCTCTTGCAGTGTGGGAGACCCAGGTTTGATCCCTGGGTTGGGACGATCCCATGGAGAAGGAAATGGCTACCCACTCCAATATTCTTGGCTGGAGAATCCCATGGACAGAGGAGCCTGGTGGGATGCAGTCTATGGGATCACAAAAAGTCAGACATAGCTGAACAACTAACACTTTCATGTTTTTCACGTTTCACATCCTATTTATATTTACCGTGAGTATGTGTATCAGCCCCTCAGTCTGTGCTGGGGTCCTCTACCCATTCTTCTTTCTCTTCCTGGAATAATGCGATGACAGCTAGTTACGCAGAACCACAGTGAGTCTAGTGGCCTCGAATGACTTGGGGTGTCTAGTGCCGTGTAGGTATTTGTCACCCTTCTGTCTGCCCCAGCTCTGTGCCCAGCGGCTGATAAACGTTACCTCTAAGCAAGGGCTGTGGAGTCAGGCTGCCTGGCTCTGGCTGACGAGCCGTGCGACTCGGGGAAAGTGGTAAGACTTGTCTAAATCCCACTCTCTTCATCTGTAAAGACAGGAACCACTGTCATCTCACAGGAGGGTTTTGAGCTTTAAGTGCAAACACATATATAAAGTGCGTAGTTTAGTGCCTCTACCAGCACATAGCAAGTGTTCAGGAAAGTTGCCCTGATTGCATCATGTGGTTTTTCTTTTTTATTAGTTTTTTTTTCAGTCGTTTAGATTTTCAATGTACGTATTCAAAGCTGATACATTTGTCAGAGATAGTTCATCCTTAGGCTTTGAACCAAAGGTCTCTTTAGTGTTAACTTGTGGAGTGAACTCACCACTTAGATGGCAGCCCCGTTAGCACCTTCTTTCCAGTGAGTGTAGCCAAGGGATTTCACAACTGGAGCCTTTCCTCTGAAAGCTGATTTTAATCTGGTTGCCTGATGGGTCCTGGAGCTCCGTCTGCCTCTTTGATTTCTTCCTGGACACGCCTCTGCGGTGAGTTCTGGCACCAGGGGACGGTTTCATTGCGGCCTCATTGGTAGCCTTGGGGGATGTGATCTTGCGCTGGAGGAAGCGCTGAGGTGCTGTTATTTCTGTGTCATCCAAAGTTAGGTGCTTCCTATGGCCCCCTGTGCCTTTCCTTCTTAGCTCTCTCCCATCAAACTGATATTTTTTCTTCTGTTCCTGTCTCTGCTCAGTCGCTCAGTCCTGTCCGCAACCCCACGGACTGTAGCCCACCAGGTGTCTCCATCCGTGGGATCTTCTGTGCAAGAATACTGGAGTGGGTCGCCATTTCCTCCTCCAGGGGATCTTCCCGACCCAGGGCTCGAGTCCACGTCTCCCGTGTCTCCTGCTGTGGCCTCCTTACCGCTGAGCCACCAGGGCGTCCCCACCCTTTCCCCTTTAGACTCGAAGTTCTGTTTGAACCAGGACTCCGGTTGTTGCTGTCAGTGCCCCGTCCTCCTCGCTTAGCAGTATCTGGCCCCTAGTAGGTGCTCACTGAGTATTTAGCGAATGATGATACAGCAGAACGCAGGCTAAATCCACACGGTGAGATTAAGCTGTGTGGTATGAAATCTGCGTCGACTCAGTTCAGTACATCGGTTGTGTCGATGCCAGTTGAAAATGCTGTAGTAGCTAACGTAGTTCAGTAATCACCTGTTGAGTGTCGTATGGGCATTGGGGCTCGAAGGACAGTATCTGATCCCTGCCATTGTGGACAGCAGCCTGGTGGGGTGGACGGACACACGGCCTTGATAGAAGATGGTCAGTGTTAAGATAAAGGGGTGTACACCATATGCCCTTGGAACAGAGGGTAGGGTTTGTGCTTTATTGACACAGGTAAGAAGCCAAACAGCTGAAGTCACTCGTTACGTATTCTTGCTTGTATATGTGATAGGAGGCACCTCCCTTGGAGTCTGTGCTAAATAAACTCTCAAATGGCTTCTGTATGGATTGCATGGCTTTTGCCTGGGCCTTGTTTCCCTTTCCTTCATTAGAAAAAAAACAACAACACAGGCTGGCGTTGCTGCAGGAGCTTGGACCAGAGGCTCAGCGAGGAGGTTTTGGTTCCGGCTCTGTCACTAACTCAGGCTATTTACTTCCTTTTCCTGGGCGCCACATCCCACAGCCGTACCCGGAGTGTTGGGCCAGGTGATGTCGAGGGCTCTTTGAGTTCAGACTCTAAGACTGACCATTTCAATCCATCTTCCACGGGAGCAGAGAAAGAACAAAGCAATTTGGGAATCGTTTACCAGCGTTCCTGGGACTTTGCAGCCTGATTTTGGGGGAATGTCGCTGCCGGTGAGCTCAGGGAGAGGCGTGAGCTGGCGGTCCGCTCGGTGCTGAGTTGGAGGGGCCCGCAGTGTGTGTTAGCTTTCCCTGGCGTGAGTGGGGGCAGCTGCGAGGAGGGGGCACCCTGAGTGCCGAAGGTGGTGCTGAGCGCTGTCACGCGGAACCCTGGGTATGTCTCCCGAGAGTCCGTCTTCAGGATCCCACCCGCATGGCGCTCTGCTTTCAGCACGGGAAGGGGGGAGAGTCATCACTTGACATCGGATGCTCTTTCACCTTCGCTCCAGGAGTGAGCAGATGACAGCTGTCAAGTCTAGCAGCAGCAGTCCCCTTCTCTGCGCAGCCCCGCTCTGAGTTTGGATGACTTCAGGCCCTCAGTTCAGTTCCGTTCCGTTGCTCAGTCGTGTCCCACTCTTCGCAACCCCATGGACTGCAGCACGCCAAGCCTCCCTGTCCATCACCAACTCCCAGAATTTACTCAAACTCGTGACCATTGAGTCGGTGATGCCGTGGTTGGATGACTTGAGGCCCTCAGAGGAGTTAAAACGAGGTCTTGCACATCCGCTTGCTTCTCTCTCAGAGAACTCGCAGGGAATGACACAGTGTGTGTTGTGGGCGTCCGAGCCGGAGACCCCAGCTGCAGGCCGTGTTGCTTTCAGTCGGGGGCGAAGGCGGGAGGAAAAGGCTGTCATCCTCTAACTCGATTTTACATGGTTGTTTTTAACGGTAATCATGGTTCCTTAAGTTTATGTTTTGCTTCATAGTTCACTAGGAATTTTTAAATCCATTAGCTCATTTTATCCGCTCAGCTGTTCTGTGAAAAAGGCAAATTCGTGCCTTCTGTTTTCCGATGACTTCACTGTGGCTCGTGGAAGCTGAACGCCTTGACCAAGGTCATGGGTTGAGTTAGCAGCTGGGCTGGGAGGAGATCTCGGGCTTCTGGTGGCCCTGTTCGCCCCTTGCTGTCACGGTGGTGCTCTGCACCCCGTAATGGGACACGTTCGGGTAGCCTTCTCTGGACCCTTCCATCTGGGGAGGGGGCCTGGGAATTTCCGTTCACTTCGGAGCCTTGAGATGGCCTCTGCCCCCTTCCTCCCCGAGGCGTGGGCATTCCTGAAACCCTGGGCTGACCTTGTGTATGTGTTTGGGGTGGTTCTGAACCTCCTGAATGGACTGTCCTCCAGGAGGGACCCCTGTGCCCACCTCCACACCCCTGGCTGACCTGAACATCACTCTCATTATGGGAATGGGATGTGGTGTGTGCTACCTGTGTATTTTTTTGATTCAGGCTAGTGAGGGCCAGAGCTGAAGCCACTAACGCAGTCAGCGAGCTGTCTTACAGTCGTGGCATAGGCACTTCCGCTCCCCCTGTGAGCACCCGAGGGCGCGACGGGGCCACGTTCATGGGGTCGTCGCGGCGGTGCTGCTTGCTGTCTGGGTCACAGTCAGTGTGTGGTGCTGCCCGAGGTAGTCAGGCCAGCAGAGGTGGCAATCTGGAGAAGGACGTGTTAGTCCCAGGAATTTTCGTAGAAGACATGTGCAAAAGAAACCTTTTTGGAAGAGTGGGCCTGGAGTTTAATTTCAGCTCCGAGGAGCCGCTGTGCGCCCAGAGGGCCTCGGGGTTTCCCTGTGACAGAGGGACTTGATTCGATGCCTGTGACCATGTTCACTTTTCCCTGGACCTTTTTCCCGAATGGAGTGGGTTTTTCTGTCGCAGTCACACTGCCTCTCTGAGAAGTCTTAATGGTAATTTTATAGGCTGATCTCCCACTCGTTCAACCCGAAGGATGACCAGCTAAGAACCAGACTCACAGCGTTTCGGCTCTGGGAACCGGGTCTGGGTTCCGGCTCTACTGCCCGAGGGGGAGGGTCGCTTTTTGAGCTAAAAAATGAGATGCATGTCTGCCTCCTGCTCCTTCCTTGATGCTGTCTCACGTCCCTGGGTCGGCATCTTTCCCGCTTTTAGGAGCTGAGTGGGCTGTGTGCACAGACAGTGAGGAGTAAAGTGTCCTGGGTGACATGCAGCTGGAGTCTGTTTTCTCCTGCCCAGCTCTCGGACTTTGGATAAGTCACCCGGAGTCGCGGGGCGACCTTCCTTTTCTGTTATGCTTTTCTCGAAGGGTATTTGCAAGAGTTGATGAGGTAACCCCTGTGAAAGTGCTTTGTACTTTTTTAAACAATTGAAGTATCGGATGATATATCAGTTTCAGATGTGCAGCATCGTGATTCAGTATGTTTATAGATGACACTTCACGAGAAGTTATTACAAGATAATGGCTCTAATTCTCCGCGTTCTGTGTGCTTTTCCATTTTGGAAGATCTCAAGCCCGCGTGTGTTATTGAGGCAGATGGAGTTGGCTGGGCTCTGGGAACGTGGGTCTCAGGACGGCCCACCGTCCTGCTGGCGGCCCTGCCCTCCTGGGCCCCCGCTGGGGTGGAGACAGCACGTGCTGTGCGCTGCACTCAGTCCTGTCTGACTCTTTGTGGCCCCGTGGACTGTACCCAGCAGGCTCCTCTGTCCCTGGGACTCTCCAGGCAAGAATACGCAGTGGGTAGCCATGCCCTCCTCCAGGGGATCTTCCCGACCCAGGGATCAGAGCCACATCTCCTGCATTGGCAGGTGGATTCTTTACCGCTGAGCCACCAGCGAAGCCCTAACACCTGCTTTCCTCCTGGGAGCCCGGGTTTGATCTGCCAGGCAGAGCGGGCCCGTGTGGCCAGCCCCCAGTCAGATCCCTGGCACTGGGCCTCCATGGGCTTCCCGGGGCTGAGGGGCGAGCGTCATGGGTGTTGACACTGTGTGACTCCACCGGGGCGGGGGTGGGGGGGGGTTCCTGGGAGCTCGCGTCTGGTTTCCCCCTGGGTTTCACCCTCTGTGCCTTGTGGTTTGCCCACGCTGCCTTGTACCTTCCTGCTATAATAAACCACAGCTCTGGGGAGCTCCCCTGGTGGAGCAGTGATTAAGACTCAATGCTTCCACGGCAAGGGGGCACCGGTTCGATCCCTGGTTGGAGGACTAAGGTTCCACATGCTGCACAGGGTGACCAATTTAAAACAGAACAAGGCAAAATCCCACAGCTCTTGAGTGTGTCTGTCTGAAGGAGCAGGACACAGACACACGTCTTATTTTTCAGCTCAAAAATCGACCCTCTCCCTCTGACAGCAGAGCCGGAACCCAGACCTGGTCCTGTGAGTCCTCCTAGCTGACTATCGAGCCTGGGGGTATTTGTGGGGACCCCTGACAAGAGGACCTTTTCTTTTCTAAGCTTTAGTAAGTATGTATATATATATATTTTTTTTAAATAAAATGGGTATTGTATATCTTTGAGATCTCTTTTATTCAGCAAATACCAGTGAGCATTTTTCTCCTATCACTAAAACATTTTTTCAGAACATGACTTATAACTGTCTCAAATTGTGACGTAAAGGTTTATGCACCGTGAGAAACGTGAAGTTTACAATTCACAGTGCCGTTACAGGTCATGAAAATGCTTGTTTGTAGACCTGGGTGTGCATCTCTGATGATTTTCCTGGAACATGGTTCTGGGAGTGAGAAGATGACAGAACGTGACCGCACGTGTGGTCTGATCGACGTGCCGCATGGTTCATCGCGAAGGTGGTCTCCACCCACAGCCTCGTGAGCAGGGCACGGGCGGCCGTCTTCCTGCATCCTCACTGACACTGATTGTTTGAAGCCGTGGCTTGTCAGTGTGACATGTAACAGACGGCGTGTTTTACTTTGCATTTTTGAGCAACAGCGAGGCTGAGTGGTTCATTGTGTGCTTGTGGCTCCTTTTTCTGACTTGTCTGTGCAGACCTTTTGGATGGATAGTGGTGGGCTCTTCCACCTTCTGCTCAGATGTTTTCTGACTCTTAGTCTGGGCTGTGGCGGGGCTCTCCAAGTCAGAAGGCCCTGCACCTGCCCTCTGCTGTGTCTGCCGTAGGCCTCCAGACCACGGTCGGTGCTGAGGAGGTGGACTCTGGTTATGATAAAAAGCATGGCACCTTCAGCAGCCGACGTGAGCGTCGTCTGAGCCGATGGAGCAGAACACGCGGGAAGCAGTGTGTACCCGCGGGCGAAGTGCAGGCTCTGTGTGCCTTGAGCCGCTGCCTCCTGTGCCTCACGTGTCCCGGAGAGACGGGGCCCCCGTGCCGTCTGTCTGACAGCCCTCCGATTTGGCCCACTGTCGTTTGCTGTCATCACGGCAGCAGTGGCTGAAGGCACAGCTTGGCTTAATCTGCACATTTGGATGTTTGTGCTATTTATAAACAATTAGAACAGGCGTGGAAGCCTCTTTACCGCAAGCTGGCAAATGCAGCAAAACACGGACCGTCTGTTAACCCCGTCTGCATGGGCGCGAGCACGAAGCAGTCACACAAACAAACACATTTACCCACATTTAAATGCTTCTCATTAAAAAAAAAAAAGGCATTCAGCCATTGGCCATATGGTTTAGAGACTTAGCCTTGAAATGCACGACTTGGGCTATCAGACACTGAAATCTGAAGCCGTCTTAAAACCTTGCCCTGAAGTGCTGTGTCCCCTCCCTGCTCAGCAGACACATGCATTTCCCCCCCGTTTTGAGGAGGGAAGGGTGGAGGGGAGGAGAGTGTCCCTCTGCACAGGCTTCGGTTTCAGTCTGTCTGTCCCTCCCCCGATGCCCGTTCCCTGTGTGTGTTTCATGAGGCGAGCCTTCCCTTGCGGTGGACACATCCCTTCTCCTCTTTGCCGCTGCACTTTTCTCCGAGAGAACTTCTCACTGTCTGCGGTGTCCTTTGGTTTGTCTGTCTCCTCCTCCCCACCTCCCCGAGGGCTGAGGTGACTGTCTCCTGCATTCACTTGCTCTGTCACCAGGGCCCAGCGCCTGGATTAATCAATACTTCTTGAATGGATGGGCTGAAAAACCTGTTCTTCTCCTTCTTTCTGCCACGTCAGGAAAAATGCTTTTGGACAAAGCTGTCTGAAAGGGAACGGGGAAGAGTGTCAGCAGTTTTGGTTGTGCAGGTGGCTGCCAGTGGCTTTTCATCCCAGCTCTGTCACCTGGAGGAAGGCATGGGGCTGGAGTGCAGTCACAGAGACGGGCCCTGCAGGAAATCAGCTGCGTGTCCCAGCTTCTCATGGAGGGATGTGGTGCTGCCGTGTGTGTTACGTGAAGAGCTGCTGGAGCCTGAAATCCCAGGCTGATAAATTCCTGGGCAGATAAGAGCAAAGCTCGAGGCACAAGAATGTGATTTGCCCCAGGTCACCCAGATAGCATCACAGAGTCTTCCCAGGTGGCACAGCGGTAAAGAATCCGCCTGCCAATGTGTGAGATGCCAGATGTGGGTTCCATCCCTGGGTTGGGAAGATTCCCCTGGAGGAGGCAACTCATTCCAATATTCTTGCCTGGAGAATTCCATGGACAGAAGAGCCTGGCGGGCTACAGTCCATGGGGTCCCAGAGAGTTGGACGTGACTGAGCAAACACACACACACACACACACACACACACCCAGGTAGAGCTGGGATCAGTACCTCTGCCTGTCTTCCCAGATCCTGTTTAGGTGCTCAGCACACATCCTGCTTGCTGCTGAAGCCGTCTGCCTTGACTCTGAATACGTAACAGCAAGGGAGAGACTGTTCTCTGGTGTCACAGGCGCTGGGGAAAACAAATAACCCAGCAGATTAAAATGCTGTTTACAAGCCCTGTGTCCCGAGAGCGTGGCCGTTTTCCTCAAGCTTTTATATTTCACAGTGCCTGTCATTTTCTCCTGAATTTTGTAAATCAAGTAAGACCAGAGAAGACGTTGGGAGAACAGTAACTTTAGAAAAAGGAAAAAAAAAAGTCAGTCAAACCAGGGAGTTACAATTTCTCTTTTACATTCTCCATCCAGAACGTCAGGCTACTGTGTCAGATACGGCTCGGAGCTGGTGAGGCGCTACTGTGCGTGGCCGGGCGTTACACACCGTTTTAGAGTAACAGGTGCAGCGGCGACCCTGCCCTCTAATAGCGGGCTTATTAATTTTGAATTTGAATGACGGAGGAGCAGATGGTGAGGTGGGTGTGGGTTTAGGCCTTTGGCCATCTATAGCTTTTACTTGCTCACATTGCACTGGGAGCTGAGGCTGGCTGGCTGCTCCCCGGAGCCGGGGGAGGCTCCGCCCCCTCCCCCGCCAGCAGCTGAGCTCTGCCTCATGCCCTCCTGGGTCCACAGGGGCTGCTCCTGGCAGTCGGTAAGGTCAGGTTGCTGATTGCTTTGGATGCATCAGAGTTTATTTGCACCACCCAGATTCTGAAGCCGAGCTGTCGAAAGGTTGTCTCCTCTTCTGTCCTTCAAATCTGGGTGATGTTTTTGTTTAATTACAGAAGCAAACACAAGTCGTCTGAATGAGAGGTGAACTCTGCTGCAGAGGCCCTGGGACTTTGTTTACACAAAAGCGTGACACTTCCAGCATAAATTGGATTTTTCTAAATGATTACCCAGGCACGACCCTGCACACCAGAGACGGGCCTTCTGTTTTGTCTTGAGTCAAGAGTTTACTTCAGTGTTTAGAAAAAAGAGTAACAGAGCTACACCATTCAATTTGAAGGAGCTTTCACGTTCCCTGCCTCTCTCGAGGTTGGACGGCTCAGTCATCGAAGGTCCCCTCCTGCCTGCCCAGCTGTCCTGCCCGCCTTCCCTTCCCTCCTCCTTCCCCCCTGCTCTCTCATCAGGGTGACGGCCCCCGAGGCCCGGCAGGGCTGCAGTCCGAGGCGAGGTGTTGCTGCGGCTCCTGCTGACCCAGCAGAGGTCAGCTTTGCCACTCCGCGGTGCGGTCCTCCTGTAGCCTGGGAATTGTATCGTTCTGCTAAAGGGGATACCAGGTGGTGGGAACAGGGGCCTCTTCGTCCCTTGTGCTGGGAAAGCCGTGGAAAAGTCTGTAATACTTGAAACTGGGTGTCGGAAGGAAGTCAGGGGTGTGCATGAGACCAGAGAAGTTTCCAGTGTAACGGGGGCATCAGCTGCACTGCACGAGCCCCTCCTCCACCTCCCACGAGGCAGCCTCGGACAGATGGCTCCCTCTCACATCTCACTTGTGAATTTGCCTCGAAATCGTGTAACGTTACATGACTGTGTTCATGCTTGTAGCGTAGGCCTCAGACTGCATTTAACACAGACGTTTACTCTTGCTACAAAGGAGACACTTCTGTCTGTGTACCAGCTGGGAGGTGAGTACTGAAATCTGGGCCAATAGCTGGGATGGTGGAGCTAGATAGTACAGAGGTCATCGTGTCCAGCCTCTCCCGTCTGGATGAGTCAGAAAGAGGGCCAGAGTCGCGAATTTGCCTTTGACCCTGATGCCGCTCGCGGTAGCCTTGGAACCACGCTGTGTCTGGGGCTGTCGCTCTGCGCTGCGATGCATGCTTCCTCTCGTACCTGCATAACGTTATCCTGTCATTCAGTCTTTTGTTCTGATGAGTTCGTGCATCCTTGCCATGTAACAGCAGGCCCGAGCTGGAGTGTGGCAGTGTGAACACAATTATGGAGGCTTGTACAGTTTTAAAAGTTTGTTTACAGTTTCTTTCTTTCTTTTTTTTTTTTAAACATTTATTTATTTATTTGGCTGTGTTAGTTGTGGTGCCTGGGCCCCCTGCCTAGGGAGTGCAGAGTCTTAGCCACTGGACCACCGGGGACGTTCTTGCCTACCGTTTCTTGCTGGTTGCCAGGCATTCTTTCAGAAGGGAGTTCTGTGTGGTATATTTATATTTCTTTTCAAAGGCAACTTTGGTTAGAACCTCCTCAGAGAGAGTGTGGGCGGGGTGGGGGCGGGTGGCCTTTGGTGACAGCTGCCCACCTCGCGGGCAGACGTGAAGTCATCGTTCCCTGAGGGGGGACCTGCTTCCCCATCCTCATCGCGCCCTGCACTTGACTCAGTCTGTGTTGGTTTCCTAGCATCTGGCCGTTTCTGGCCGCGTCTGGGTCTCCTTCCTTCCTTATTTTAGAACACGGTTTCAGGGCCCAGAAAATGATGGCCATTTAGCCCAGACATCCACGCAAAGGACAGTTTGCTGAGGAAACTGGACCGGAGGCGTCTGCTCAGGGGTGTCAGCGCTTCGATTCTCTGACAGGCGGGCTGGGAAGCATTTGGACATGTGGCCGTGTTCTTTCACGGTTCTTCCTCCTTGCAGCGTTCCAGATTTTTGGAGCGGTCCTTGTAATTGTCAAGAATGTCATTCTCGAAGGTCTAAGAAGTCAGGATTTATTCAGTGTTAATTTGATATGGAGAGCTCATTCCTGGCCAAATGTGTCAGTTAGCTGTTCTCTTGGCAGCCTTGTGGGAGGTGTTTGCTATGGCTCAGACGTAAGGGAAGTGCATGAGTTTGAAGACAGTTTAAGCCATGAATAACTGAAACACAGCCAGGTACTTTTTGGCTGTGTCATTTGCTAACCACTGTTAGGCTTCTTGATCAGGCCTGTTGAATTCTTGGGCCCTCCTGCCCTCCTAAACACACACACACACGTGCATACATTTTTTTTTTTAAGAAGACCATAGCCCCTGTGGTGGCCACGGTCAGTCAGGCTCCTGTTTGCTCTCTCTGGTTTAGAAGCATCCCAAGCCCAGGCCTCCTTCTGTTTCTCTCTCCCTTCCCTGGCATCACTGGTCAGCCTGCCTCTGCCCTGGGGATGGGGTGGTGGAGGGGGTGATTCCGTAAGAGGCTGGGGCTTGCTAGGTGCATATTCGGTTTGTTAATGATGAGATTTACTCTGTGCTGGGAACTCACAGCACACAAGAGTGCTGAGTAGAGTGGGGCATGTTTCGACTTCTGCCCTTCTTAGGGAGGGGGAGCTTGTGAACCCATCCTTGCCTGCAACAAGAAAAACACGGCTTGCATATCCGCATGTCTAGTATTCCCTTCCTGCACGTTGACTGTCCTCGTTCTTGTCCTTGTTACTCGCTCAGCCGCTGCTTTTTGAGCCTCATGCATGTTCTGGTCATGGCAGGGGCTCTGCAAGGCTGTAGGACCAACCAGCTCTTGGGAGACGGCGGGTGCAGGGAACTGATACGTGTGCTGGTCGGAGCTTTGCGAGCGCTGTGCCGGGAGTGCCATCAGGCGCAGAGACAGCTCGTGGGTCACCTCGAGGAGGTTCCGCATCTTATCAGCCTGTCTCTGTAGCTCTGCTCCCTCTGTAAGATGCTCATCACATGGCTTAAAAATTCTCTGCTGTATATCTCTCCTTTCTATTCATTTGAGAACTGTCTAAGGATAGACTGTTGGCTATGATTTTTTTTTTTTTTTAATATTCCCACTGCCAAGCACAGTAGGATAAGAAAGTCAAGGGGTCATTAATGTTTCATGAAAAAATGGATGGGCTTAAGGGGGTTGTCCCCAGGTTGGCCAGGGGGAGACAGGATGAGTTCACAAAAGGAGAGACTGGATTTTGGTTTTTCTTTTTTACCTCTTTCATTTGAAATAAGTCAGACTTAACGGAAAAGTTGCAAAAACAGTGCAAAGAATTCTTGTCTGTGCTTCACCCAGATTCCCCAAACTTTTTATGACGTTTGCTCCTTCTCTGTCAGTGTGTCTCTTTTTTCCTTAAACGTTTGAGAGTGGAAGATAAAGTACAGGGGTGGGGAGCAGAGCTGGAAGAAATGAGGTGAGCTGGAGCCTTTCCGGGCGTGAGAAGGGGGTGCATGGGCCTGGTTGGAGTTTCGTGTCCTTGGGTCAGTTATTTATCCTTCCTGAGAGTTTTCTGTTTATGAAATGACAGTGTCGATCATGCAGATTACATTGTTATTAATGTTTCTGAGTGACGTGTTTGGGAGAGCAGTTCCCATTAGGTTTACTGATGTTTCGCGGAGTATAAGAGGGAGACTAGACTCAGTTTCTCTGGAGGAGGAAGATCTATGGTTTATTGAGAGCTTACTGTGTGCTGTGAATGCTCTGTACTGGAAAGTTACCTGTTATCTTTGTTGAATCCTTATAACTCCCTTTAAGGTGGCTGCTGCTGCTGCTGCTAAGTCACTTCAGTCGTGTCCGACTCTGTGCGACCCCATAGACGGCAGCCCACCAGGCTCCGCCGTCCCTGGGATTCTCCAGGCATGAACACTGGAATGGGTTGCCATTTCCTTCTCCAATGCGTGAAAGTGAAAAGCGAAAGTGAAGTCGCTCAGTCATGTCCCACTCTTAGCGACCCCAGGGACTGCAGCCTACCAGGTTCCTCCGTCCATGGGATTTTCCAGGCAAGAGTACTGGAGTGGAGATTACCCTTAAATTTTTTTTTAATACAGTGATGGTGGTGATAGTCAAAACTTTTCCGTACTGAGTTTTCCACATAAAGATATTAAAACCCCAAACCCGTTGACAGGGCTGTGCTCACGCTCATTTTCTGGAAGGAGCAGGTGATAGGATAGGCTATGACAGGATATGGAGGGAGTGGGCATTATGGATGAGTGTGCCCCTGCGCTCAAGGCCACGTCCGCACGTGGCAGGCGGAGCTTCATCCTGGTCTCTCCAGCACCAGGGGGTCCGAGCTCCCTTGCCGCCGGGAGGCCACGCCGGCCTCGTGTTTCTGTAGATCCCCGGTCATGTGTTCTTTGGGCGCCGCACTCCAAAGCCCGAAAGCTCTTGGGAAGCCAGCTGCCGTCTTTAATTGGCTTCTGTTAACACACTGGCGTATGTCACGCAGGCCTGGGTGCCCGCGCCCTCCCCCATCCACGCCCCGCCGAGCTGGGGTCCACCTGCCTGGGAGCAGGGGCAGAGAGACCCGCCCTGCCTTCCCCCCGCAGGGCGAACCTCCTCCTCCTCCAGTGCCTGCTGTCAGGGGCCCTGGAGGCCTGTCCTCTTGGGCTGTCAGATGAGTTGGAGATGGAGGAAGGGCCTGGGGCCTCGCCGCTCACGCTGACACGTGATAGCAGCCCAGTGAGTTCAGAGGCCAGGTTTCGGGCTTCTCTGGCGGAGGCCTGTCACAGAGTGGGCAGCGAAGGAGGGGACGATGGACCGGGTTTCCGTCAGGAGTGGAGATGATTTCGGAGGCTGGTGGATCCAGCCCAGGTCACATCCGCTTGCTCTCTGTGGTTCAGCGTTCACAGCAGGGAAGCAGCTGGCCTGCTGCAGTGGGTCGGGCCTCTCGTCTCTAAACCACTCAGTGTGGTTTAGGGCCTGGCTTCTCTTAAGTGGACCCTGTGGACTGGGGGCTCTGTAGACGCTTAGGCCCCATCCTTGCCTGTTGAATCAGTGTCTGCATTTTCTTTCTTTTTTTTTTTAGAGTTTTTTTTCTTGATGTGGACCATTTTTAAAGTCTTTATTGAATTTGTTACAATATTTCTTCTGTGTTATGGTTTTTTTTGGGGGGTGGGGTGGGGTGGTGCGGTTTGGCCATGAGGCATGTGGGATCTTAGTTCCCTGACCAGGGGTTGAACCCACACCCCCGGAACTGGAGGGCCAAGTCTTAACCACTGGACCACCAGGGGATTCCCAGAATCTGTGTTTTCATAAGACCACCCCGTGAGCTGTAGCCCGAGAGAGTCTGTGAGAAGCAGTAGTTTATAGTACTCCAGGCTGGAGGAGTACTTTCCTTCCAGAAAGCAAGCATTGGAAAGGATCCTTTTAGCTTCAGCGTTTTCATATTGAAAGCATGATCAACTGTGGAGCTGTGAAGGCAGAACTGACATCTTTTCCGACATCCTGTCGGTGTCACAGTCGAGTGTCACTTTCCTGAGTGGAAAGGGCTGTCCCAGCCCACTAGTGGCGTGCGAGAATTCTAGACCAGTTGAAAGCTTGAGACCCCAGCACTGCCCGCCGTGTGGCATGACTGGGCGGATCCCTCCATCTCCTTGGGCCCCAGTGTCTCCTGCCTGACCCGAGGAGGTTAGGACAGAGGATGCGTGAGTACTGGTACTGGTGGTGAGTACAGTGTTTCCTCTCTGATAGACCACTTGCTGTGACCCGCCCCCTGCCCCTCCGTCTTGAGGAGGAGATTCCATTCTCATGCTCCTGTGTGACTCCCCTCCCTGCTTTCCTTGACTGCTGCTGCTGCTAAGTCGCTTCAGTCGTGTCCGACTCTGTGCGACCCCATAGACGGCAGCCCACCAGGCTTCGCCGTCCCTGGGATTCTCCAGGCAAGAACACTGGAGTGGGTTGCCGTTTCCTTCTCCAACGCATGAAAGTGAAAAGTGAAAGTGAAGTCGCTCAGTCGTGTCTGACTCTTTGCGACCCCCTGGACTGTAGCCTACCAGGCTCCTCTGTCCACGGGATTTTCCAGGCAAGAGTACTGGAGTGGGTGCCATCGCCTTCTCCAGTTTCCTTGACTGATGGTCTGCAATTTCAGCACAGCTGGCCGGGGTCAAGGGAGAGGTTTCAGATGCACTGTGGTTGCAGAGCTTTAGAAGGGCCGAGAAGAAAAGCCAGCATGCCACAGCGTCACCATTTCCATCTGTCACTGGGGCAGTTCTGGGGACGAGTAGGCTGTTGAGCTTGCCCACTGGGAAGATCTAAAGTCTTAGAGGTTCTGTCAGCCTCCAGGAAGCTTCTGCCTCCTCTGTACCCACCAGATCCAAGGGTCTGTTTTCACATGACTTAATTAAGTCAGGCTTTTAAAATTCACGTCAAATAGTGGCCGGAGAGATGCGGTTAATCTGGTGGGACGTGTGAAACAGTGGCGTGTAATGGGAAATAGCTCGTCTCCGTTGTGACAAACATGATGTCTTTCAGCTGGCAGCGCGTCCTGGTGACCCTGGGCCTCCCTACCCCGCCCGCCGTGGGGAGTGAGCGGCTTTCCCACCCTGGACTCTCGCTGCTTCCTCCTCCCCGGGGCCTGCTGTCTCCGCGGTCACTCTGGATGTCTGCAGAGCCTTAGGTGCTCTGACTGGGCAGCTAGTGGCCGCGGCATGGGCTGGCAGGGAGGGCAGGCTTTCATTCTTCATTGAGAGGCCTCCGTGTCTTTTGAGAAATGGAGTGTTCCTGCCTTAGCAGTAAACCAGGATGTCACAGCCCTCAGCGACTCTGGCCCTCTGAATGTGAATTTCGGGGTCCTAAGGGCCCTCGGGAAGGAGAGGGATACCTGCCGTGAGGCTGTAGCTGCTCCTACAGAGAGCACTGAGGGAAGCAGGATGTGAAAATCACAGGATACTGGCCTAGACTGCTGAGATAGGGACACGAAAGGAGTGACTTCAGTGAGCCCAGACTGGCGTCTTTCCACACACAGAAAAACGCTGAATTCCTTAACTTGGGATACCTGGTTTTCTTTAATTAGAATAATCTTTTGATGTCCAGACTACCTGCCCTTTGTTGTAAGGCTTCTGTATAACCTGGCTCCACCCCTCGCCTCCTCGGAGCAGTTCTCTTTGCATTACTAGAGAGATGCTGTCTCCCGGACTTGAAGTCCTAAAAATTCCCACCGAATAAAACACATAAGTCTCAACTTTTAGGTTGTGACTGGTAAGTCAGCACTCTCTAAGTGATGCTTCTCCATTTGGGGATGGTGCCAGGGCCCCTTTTGTGCCCAGTGGCCTGAATTGGCACCGTCCCCAAGGGCTTTAAGGCAGGGTGGTGTCACAGGAAGCAGCCAGACAGAGGTGTGCCATCAGCTGGACTCAAACCTGGGAGTCTCTGTTCCTTCCAAGGCTCCATCTGTGACCCCAGAGCCGTAGGGGAGAAGCACATGTGGTGGGAGAATTCCACCGGGAGGGGGACAGGCGTGTCCGCAAACGCTTCAGCCCCTCGCTGCCTCTGTGTGATGTTGACCACAGAAGGGATGCTGACGGAGGATGCAGGCCTGGGGGCCGGGGATTGGCTCCTCCCCTTTGCCCCCGGCCTGGTCTTCACTTCCTCATTGGGCTCTTTGGGAACAGCAGCACATGGCCTCCCCCCATGCCTGGTGGGGAGGGTCCGCGAACTCCTGTAGCCGGGCGTCTCCCTCTGACCTCGCCCGCTGAAGGGGCTCTGTCATCTCTGGGGGGAGCCAGAGCCGGTTGGGGTGCTCCTTCCTCCCAGGCATGTGGGCTGAGCTCATCCACCTCCCCAGTGACCTGTGGAGAAAGCCTGTGGTGGTTTCAACGAGGCCACGTTATCAGTTCAGTCTTCCTTTCCTTTCCCCTTTGTTTTTTGTTCCTTCCTCTGATTAGAAGGAAAACTCATTCAGGCATAAAGGTGCAGTACAGCTTTGTGGTCGGGAAGAGAACTTGGTTCATTAAAGCTTTCTGAGTCTTTGCCTGGGACTGAACCTTGCTTTCATCCTTGCAAAAGCAGAGTTAGTGCTCCATATGCTAGACCAGTCCCGTGTTCTCACTCCTGTCTGTTGCTGTTGGGTGGCAGAATCTTTTCTTAAAACTCCATTTACCTGGATTTTCTTAAAATTCCCCGTATCCAAGCATGATCAGATAAAATAAGCAGTGTCTTCTCTCTAATTTTACTTCGCCTTGACTAGTTCCAGTTTTGTGTTTTTTTTTTTTTTTCTCTGATTCTTAATTCTCCACCTCTAACTCTTCAGCCCAGAGCACCAGGCTGTGAAGACAGAGGAACAGGGGCATCACCTGCTCAGACCAAGGCAGCCACTGCTTTCTGTTACTGCGCATTAGTTTTGCTGGTTCTAGAATTTCCTAAAAATGGGATCATGCAAGTCTGCCTTTTTGTGTCTCGCTTTGTTCACTTAGGTCCGCCTTTTGGATGGGACCATGCGAGTCTTCCTCTGTGCCTAGCTCGGTTCTCTTAGGTCCTTCTTTGAGATTCATCCGAGTTATGCAGTGGGGTAGTCTGTTTCTGCTTTGCTAAGAAACGCTCCCTTGTACGAGTGCTTTGCTATCTGTGACCCGTATGTTTGTTGCCGGTGTTGTTTGTCGTTAGCCACATGTTTCTTATTGGTTGTTTAGCTCGTGTGCAGTTATTGGTTAATATGAGCAGAGCTGCTGTTTTTGTGTAGACATGGGCACTAATTTCTCCTGGGTGGATGCCTTCCAGGGGAATTCCTGGGTCAAATAGTAAATGTCTGTTCAGTTTTCTAAGAAACTGCCAGCTATTCTGTGACATTGTACCACATGGACTCCCTGCAGGGAAGCTGCGATTCTGCTGCCAAGGCTTGCTATGAGCCGTCTTCCGAATTCTGGTCGTTCTGGTAGACGTATGAGGGCATCTCGCTGTGATTTAAATTTGCATTAACCCGATGATTAATGAACGTATATGCAGATGCATATGAAATAAACGATTTTAGTGGGGATTTATAATCCTGTCTCTGTGATCTGTCCAGACACAATACCGCACGAGCTGGTTATCATGGGTTGAGCTGAGTCTCGACATGAGGTGACCTGGGGTCTCAACACTGCTTTCTTCTGTCCGGTGTTTGGCTGTTCTAATCTGTTTCATTTTCATGCATTTTACAGTCCGCCCTGCAATACAGGTTTTCTTAAAAAAAAAAAAAGAAGCTGCTGGGATTGTGTTGAGTCTATAGATTAATTTGGGGGAGAACCTCTCAAACAGATGATTATAGTATCTCTCCTTTTGCTTAGATCTTCACCAAATTTTCTCAGCAGCACCTCACAGTTGTCAGTTTATAGGTCTCACACATGTTTTGTTAGGTTCATCCTTAAGTGTTTCGTGTATTTTAATGCTATCGTGACTAGTACCGGTTTTTCTTTTTCTTTCAATTTTCAGTCGTCCCTTGCCTAGTGAGGAGTTTTCCTGTTTTACAGAGAAGCTGACAGATAAGTAGACAGGTGAGAGGCATTGCCTCTCCACTGAGTCAGGTTGGGGAAGGCTTTGCAGAGGAGGTGATGTTTGGTTGCACCTACAGAAATCTCGGTTGGAGAAGATGAGTGGCAGGGCAAGGGTGTTTCAGAAAAGCAGCGCTGCTGAGGGTGGGCAGGAACACAGGGAACTCTGAAAATGAGAGGTGGCTGGATCAGGCCACACCGAAGCGCGAGGTGGGGGTGTGGCAGGTGATGAGCTTATAAGGACACTGGGGCCAGATTCACAGGGGTTACTGCTGGGCAAGGTTAGAACTAGTCGGTGAGCACTTGGGAGTCCTTGTGTGTTTATGAGCTTGGGAATGAGCTATTTTTTTTCATTTATGTATTAAAAGTTGTGGTAAAATATATATAACATGAAATGTACCATTCTAGCCATTTTGAAGTTTATGGTCCAGTGGCGTTAACTGCATTCACGTAGCTGGTCAGTCATCATCACCACCATCTCCAGGACTTTCCCATTTTCCCAAACTGAAACTGCATCCGTTGAACACTAACTTTCCATCCCCCTCCCCCAGCTCAGGGCAACCACCGTCCTACTTATTGTCTTTAGTAGTCTGACTCCTCTGGGGGCCTCATCTGAGTGGAGTCCTAGGTGTTTGTCCTTTTGTGACTGGCTTATTAACCTAACTTGGTACCCTCAAGATTCACCCCTGTGTAACATGTGTTAGAAGTCCCTTCCTTTTTTTTGGGCTGCATGGTGCATGGATTTTAGTTCCCTGACTAGGGATTGAACCTGTACCCCTTGCAGTGGGACTTGGAGTCTTAATGACTGGACCACTAGGGAAGTTCAGAAGTTCCTTCCTTTTAAAGGCTGAATCACAGTTCATTGTACGGATAGATCACTTTTCGTTTATTCACTCATCCATCAGTGGACACGTGTTCTTTCCACCTTTTGGCTGTTGTTAAAAAGCAGAGGACCCCAGACAGCAGGGATTAGGAGCAAGAGACTTTGACCTAAAATACTCAGTGGAAGCTTTCTTCATAGAACCCACCATAATTCCTGGCTGTTTTTATTTATTGGTATACTGTTTTTCTCTCCAGCCTGAATGTTAAGATTGTGTTTGTTTTGCTTATCGTTGCATACTCTATAATTAGGTCCTCAAGTATTTTTGCAAGTTTTTTTAGTAAATATTTAAAAAACTTCTTATAATAAGAGCATTTTTTATAATCTTATAATCTTATGTAGAGCAAATGTAATAATGTGCATTTTTCCTAATCCATCCTTTTGCTGCCATTCTCCATGTTCTCTTGATTGAGAACGCCTCTTCCTGCTCCAGCGTGTCACTGCGCTGTTTCATCCCTAGTGCCACTACCAGAACAGATCACCTTTCCAAAGATGGAGTTCGATCAATGGCACTTTTCCTGACGACTCGGAACTCTGTCTTTCATAGGAGTGTGGTTCCATGAGTCCAGGTGTTTATCTGCTGCTCTAGATTGTGATCCCGTGGGTGTCAGAGACTTGCCTTTGAAGACATCAAGTATAGTGTCTTAAACAAGGTCACGTTTAACAACTTACTACTGAATTAAATTGAACTGATGTAAGTGGAATGAAAATATATACTCTTGATATAGTATTTAAAACTCTTCTCAGCAACCAGCTTGGTTTTTGTCAAGTCTCACACCAACTTATGAATCAGGCTTCACGAATCAGGAAATCTGGTTCCTACGGTGTTGTCAGGGTACACACATTATCACAATTAATTAAAAAACACATCCAGATCTAGGGTTTGTCTTTTGCTCTCTTCGAAACAATAGCAGGATATTTTTATTAGGGCTTGCATCATCCATCCCTGTATTAATATGACCTTTAAGAATCACATAATTTCTGGAAAGAATGTCTCCTGTGGATTATTTATTCATTTATTTATTTTTGTCCTATGGATTTTTATACTGATTCCTTAGGGAGCTTCTTGCCAGCTGTGTATAATCCAGAAGGGAGGAGTTTTAGGATTCAGAATATACATACGTGCACCTCCTCCTTTAAAGACACAGACTTTGCTTTGGGATATTGATAAATGTTTTAAAGATTCAGAATCTGTGCTGAAATTGAGCCCTCGTTGTCCTGAGTCCAGTTCAGACACCGTGACGAGCAGAGTAGGGACCTTATTTATTGACTTTGTCTTTGCAGACTCAGATTAAACTAGTACCCTTGATTGGATGTCCTGAACTCAGAGGCCTTCCTTTATTCACAGCAGCTTCTGGAATCTCCACTGTGGTCTTGCCAACCAGCCCAGGACTGTTATTATCCGCATGTTATAGATGAGGGCACCGGGAGTCCCAGTCTTAGCGGTCTGTGCTCAGAGTCATCCGGTCACTCAAACAGCGGTCAGCTAGAGTTTGAGGGAATTTTAGACGTAGTCTGCCCGGGGGAAACTTTCCAGCCAGACAGCATCTAAAGCGGAGCTGCTTTTCTGAGATTTCTCAGCTCAACCTTTGGGCAGCCCATTTAGATGATCTGCAGAGGCTGTGGAAATATTTGGAAGAGTCTGCATGAAGAGTCTCAACTGCAGCCCTATAAGGGAAAATATGCAAGTGCTCTGCCGAGCGCTGGCCCCTTGGCTTCGGTGCCACCCGTTTTTGTCCCCACCGAGTCTCCCCGCGTGATCTCCTGTGGTCAACGCAGGCTCAGCAGAGCAGACCCTGCCCAGGTGAGGACTGGGCTGTCTGAGAAGATGAGTTTGCCAGGATCGCTCTTGTCCTGCTTTCGACGCGCTTGCTCTAAGACTATCCACAGGAGATGCAGTCACTGACTGGGAGGCGGCAATCCGTGGTGTTTTTCTCTGCAACTTTCTCTTCAGAGCAAATCTTAGGAATTTTGTCTGTTATGGAGCTCTGGAAACGAGCGAGTGAATTAATCCACCAAACACTTATTGAGGGTCTTGCATTGTTCCAGCTCCCACGTCAGGCCTGTGCTCAGCATTCTAGGTACAGAGAGAGGTCACACAGGGTCCCTGACTTCAGCCTGCCTCGTGTCGGGTGGAGGGAGAGACGGATTAACTGTGGTCTCAGATAGGGTGGGAAGAGCTTGCAGGGCAGGTGGGCAGGGGTCTCCACGGGTAGATAGGTAAGAGGTGGCGGGTAACAGGGGTGTGTAGGGGGTGTGTGTTGGGAGAGGAGACAGGGACCCAGGGTTCAGGCGCAGCGCAGCAGCGTGAGCCGAGGTCCAGGGCAAAAGCAAGCCTGGTTTATGTGGGAAGTGAGTCATTCAGAAGAGCTGTGGGCTGGGGGGTGGGGAGAACTGAGTCTGGAAAAATAAGCAGGGGCTAGTTCAGATTCTGCTACAAGGTCAGGAGAAGTCACTGCAAAGAAGAATGTAGGGGGGCGTTTTCCGAGGTGCCTCCGGTGTGGCCCAGTGGTCCTTAGTGAGAGGGGAGAGATGGGACTTTGTGAAACCAGTGCTCCAGGGTCCTGACCGTGGACCCAGCCCCTGGAGACTGTCCATAAAGGGCAGGTGCACGGCTGGCCAGGGATCCTCAGCTGCCCCCCGCCCCGCGAGTTTACGGGATGCGCCGTCTGTGTGAGGGCGGGTGGCGGAGATGAGGGCCCTAATTCAGTCCTTACCCTGGGGGCTCAGACTTTTATTTTCTTACAGGCTCACCCGTCAGTCTTTTCTTCTACATCTGATTTTGAGTTATAGTTTTAAAATCTTTTCCCACACCAAGGTTATAAAGGAATTCGCTTGCTATTTTTTTCTGGGACTTCAATGGTTTCATATTTCATAGTTAAAGATTCTAAAGTATCTTTAGCCTTTTTTCTTATGTTTGATGTAAGTATTTAATTTTATCTCCCCCCACCCCCCCACCGCCCCAAATGGCTACTAGTTGTCCTGACACCAGTTTTTAAGAGGTCTTAAAAGAGGTATATCTATGTAGCCTATGATACATAGGCTATCCTATGGGTCTGTTCCTGGACCTTCTGTTCCATACTATTGATCTTATTGGGAATTTGTGTATCAGTATAACACCGTTTAAATGATAGGACCTTTCTGTTATGTTTTAATAGAGAATATGGCTGGCCCTTCTTCATTGTCTTAGATATCCCTTATTTTTCCCTATAAATCTTAGAATCGATTTGTCTAGTTTGAGACACACAACAAAACAACCTTTGTTATATGTGTATTGGGCTTGCATTAAATTTACCTCATAGCTTGGAATGAATTGACATCTTTCTGATGTTAAGTTTTCTGTTCAAAAGCAAGGGGTGCTTTCTGTTTGTTCAGGTTTGTTCCTTTGTCTTTCAGAAGTGCTTTGAAATTTTCCTTATGTAAGTTTTACATCATTTACAAAGGTGTTTTAAGTCACCTTTTTAAATGGAATTTTCTCTTCTATTTATATCTTCTGTTTATTGTTTGGTATAAAGTATTAGTGTTGGTCTCTCAGTTGTGTCTGACTCTTTGCAACCCCATGAACTGTAGCCCGCCAAGCTCCTCTGTCCATGGGGATTCTCCAGGTAAGAATACTGGAGTGAATTGCCATTCCCTTCTCCAGAAGATCTTCCCGACCCAGGGATCGAACCACGGTCTCCTGCATTGCAGGCGGAATGCTATGCAAAAGCAATAGTTTTTGTATATCCTACTTTATTAACATTTTTGGTCACAGTTTTACCTTTTATCATGGATTCTCTTCCATTTTCTAGGTATGCTTTCATATCAGCTGTGCACAGAGATAATTTTATTCTTTTCTTTTCCATTCTTAAGTTTCTGATTGCATTGACTAATACTTCCAATGCAGTGTTAAAAGCAGTAGAGAAAATGGGCTTCTCTGACTTGTTCGTGACCTTACTGGGAATGCCCGGAGTGTTTCTTCATTAAGGAAGATGTAATTTTTGTTATGTGTTGATATCTTAGTCTATTTGGGATGCTGGAACAAAATACCACAAACAGGGTGACTTACAGACAACAGAAATGAGTTTCTCACGGTTCTGGAGGCTGGATGACCAAGGTCAGGGTGCCTGCCTGGTCCAATCCTGATGAAGGGCCTTGTCTGGGTTGCAAATGGCTGACTTTTCACTGTG
Organism: Cervus canadensis; assembly: GCF_019320065.1. Classification (NCBI taxonomy): domain Eukaryota; kingdom Metazoa; phylum Chordata; class Mammalia; order Artiodactyla; family Cervidae; genus Cervus; species Cervus canadensis. Next base: position 49,601,712 of record NC_057411.1, on the reverse strand, counting down.
ACCTCACATGATAGAAGTGGCAAGAGCACTTTCTTGAGTCTCTTTTGTAAGGTCACTCATCCTGTTTGTGGCGGCTCCAACCACATGACCCAATGACCTCCCAAAGACCCCACCTCCTAAAACCATCACGTTGGGGGTTAGGTTTCAACAGAACTGGAGAGGGGGACACAAACATTCAGCCTATGACAGTGCATATATTTTACCAAACTAAGGCAATATGTACCAATTCCCATTTTATTGACTTAAGTCAGGAATGGGTATTGAGTTTCCTTGAAGGCATTGTCATCCTCTGTGGGGAGAATCATCTGATCTTCTCATTAGCTCTGTTAATATGTGAGTGATATCAGCAGCTCTTCTATTTTTTTTTTCCATTTGTTTTTGTTAGTTGGAGGCTAATTACTTTATAATATTGTAGTGGTTTTTGTCATACATTGACATGAATCAGCCATGGATTTACATGTATTCCCCATCCCAATCCCACCTCCGTCTCCACCCGATCCCTCTGGGTCTTCCCAGTGCACCAGGCCCGAGTACTCATGCATCCAGCCTGGGCTGGTGATCTGTTTCACCCTAGATAATATACATGTTTTGATGCTGTTCTCTCAAAACATCCCACCCTCGCCTTCTCCCACAGATTCCAAAATTCTGTTCCGCACATCTGTGTCTCTTTTTCGGTTTTGCATAGAGGGTTATCATTACCATCTTTCTAAATTCCATATATATGTGTTAGTATGCTGTAATGTTCTTTATCTTTCTGGCTTACTTCACTCTGTATAATGGGCTCCAGTTTCATCCATCTCATTAGAACTGATTCAAATGAATTCTTTTTAATGGCTGAGTAATATTCCATGGTGTATATGTACCACAGCTTCCTTATCCATTCATCTGCAGATGGGCATCTAGGTTGCTTCCACATCCTGGCTATTATAAACAGTGCTCAGCAGCTCTCCTGACGTGGAGCCGTCCTTGCATTCCTGGAATGGGTTTCTTCTGGTCATGTGTGCTATTAAGGTGTTGTGTTGATTTCTGTTTGATAATATTTTATTTAGGAGTTTTGCATTGATATTTATAAGTAAGGTTGGCCTTTAGTTTTCTTTTTGGTGCTATCTCCATCAGGTTTAAGCATCATTTTTGTACCAACTCCTAAAAAAAGAAAGGGTTGGAAATTGTTTATCTGTTTCCATCCTCTGGAAAAATGTATGTAGTAATCTTGATAGTTAAGCTTTGGTACAATTCCCCTGTAAAACCATCTGGGTCTCGTGCTTTTTTGTGAGGCTGGTTCTTTGTTAACTTTCTTTGCTTCCTCTATGGAAATTGGCCTGTATAAGCTTTCTGTAATGATTTGGTAAATTTTGTTCTGTTCTGTGAAATTGTCTATTTCACTTAGTTTCAGATGTATTTGCATATGTACATAGTAGTCTTTCAAGACTTTCCTTATACCGTGTGTAGGTATTTAAGGACTTCCTAGTTTTAGAAGATAGGAAGTTGTGGGTTGTGTCCTCTTGCCGTGTCCGAGGATCCCAAGGCTTAAAGTGAAGTTCTAATAACATGAGCATGTGCTGTGATAACAGTAACCGCTACTGTTTGTGACATGCCTGCCTCTGTGTGGATATCAGTTCATTTTGTCCTCATTACAGTCCTGGGATACATAATAATCGTCTCATTTTAAGGATGACATAATTTGGAGGAGTTACTCACTTTTCAAAAACAGAAATAGACTCACAGACATAGAAAAGAAACCTATGGTTACCAAAGGGGAAGGGGAGGGAGGAAGGATAAAGTAGTAGTTTGGGATTACAGTGTGCACACTACTATGTATAAAATAGGTCACTAATAAGGACCTGCCATGTAGCACAGGGAACTGTGTTCAATATCCTGTAATAAACCATAATGGAAAGTAATCCAGAAAAGGACACACATACATATAGAACTGCATCAGTCCGCTGAGACTAACAGCATTGTGAGTCAACATTTCAATAAAATCTTTTTGTTTGTTTGTTTAAATGGCCATTGCCGCTCAGCAGGCCGGTGTTGTCTCAGAAGGTCATCCACGGCGTGATTATCATGAAATGGTCGGAGCAGGGCCTTTGCAGTCAGAGCTGCGTTCAGACTTGTCCTGCTCCGTTCCAGCTGGGTGGCTGTGAGCATGTTGTTACCTGGAGGTGCTCAGACACTTATTTGCTTCATAACCTTAGGCAACCTCTGAGCGTCGGTTTCTTCACCTGTAAAATGGGGTGAGACCAGTTTCCGCCTCCTGGGATTGTTGGGAGCCTGCATGAAGTGATACATGTAAAGGGGCTAGAATAGTGTTCCATGCCTGTGATGGCCGTGTCGGGGAACAGGTGGGCCCTGGCCTCTGGTCCCCCTGTCTGTGGGGCCGAGTGAGTCCTCACAGCATCATTGTGAGAATTAAAGTGTCCCACGTAGATGCCGAGCACAGTGCCTTTCACGCGGCAGGTTCTCAGAAAACTCTCCTTCTCCCACATCTGCCCATCAACAGTTCTTGCGTGCTTTCTTCGTGGCTTGAACCGCTGGGCTGCTGAAGGTCCTCGGAGTTAAGCAGAACATAAAGCCTGCTCTTAACCAGCTGACTAGCTATTTTGAGGAAAAAAAACAAATCTTAAGGTCAGTCAGCGCCTGGTTATCAGCACAGCTGGTAAGAGAGGAAAGAATTTAGTGACTTGGGAGGGATTGAGTTGGGAGGAGCTTGCTGGGGATGTTAAATTAGAGAAGGCTAGGGGAGAGGGTGTTTAAGGGCCTGTTAAGGATAAATGGGGTTTGTTCAGTCTGTGGGACATCCTTGATACGTGGAGCTTTTCTAATGGTTTTGAGTCTCTGATCTGGGAATGTTTTGCATTCTGAGGTGCGAAAAAGAGCTTTGCTTTGAGACTCTTTTGGGTGCCGTTTCAGGTGAAAAGAAAACCACACAGTAGCTTAGTAAACAATGAAATGAAAATTTATGACAAGGATGCACGTATCTCAGGCAATTCACGTGCAGCCCAGGCTCACAGGTAACTGAAAAAATTCCAAGACGGTCTCAGGAATCCATCCTGCACCCTGTCAGCCTGGCGCGTCCTCTCTCTTGCCTCTGAGTATCTGCATGTCCTCTTGAGGGTGTAACTTCATGCTTTCTTCCTCTGTTAATGACTTTCACTCCCCGGCACGTAGGTGCCTATGGCAGCTCCGTAGCTCCTGAGTTCACACGTCTTCAGTTCCAGAGATCGCAACTGGCTAAGAGTTCGAGTCCCAGGCGAGATGTACAGAGGGAAGACTGACCAGCTTGAGCTAGGGTGGTCCAGCTCTTATGGCCTGGGAGCGGGGCTGGCGGCTGGTCTGCTGGGCCCGGTGGTGTAGATGCCGCTGTTCAGAGTCTAGCTTGTAGTTGAGGGCACTGTTCTCTGCAGGCCATGGACTGGGCAGGATCCCAGTGGTGATTCTAGGAAACCCCCAGCCCTGCAGTGGATCCCCAAGGAGAGCTCTGTGAAGGCAGCACAGGGAGATGGGTTAGGGCAGGTGCTGTCTTTAGTCCTCTTCAGATATTTTGATGCTGCTAGACGAAACCCCAGGGAAGAATTGCAGGATAAATATGATCTGGCAAATGTGAGAGAGGCATTTTTGATAAAGGAGTATACAGATGGTGATGAAGAGTGGGTCCTGCAAGCGTAACATAGATCCATAAACATTTTTAACATTTTTTGCTTATAGCTATTGGCAGTCCTTCAATTTCTGGGCAAGGTTGATTTTGTTTGTATTGTGGTGAAATAAACAGATACTTTGCCTACCTAATGTGAAGAGCTGACTCAACGGAAAAGACCCTGATGCTGGGAAAGATTGAGGGCAGGAGGAGAAGGGGACGACAGAGGATGAGATGGTTGGATGGCATCACTGACTCAATGGACATGGGTTTGAGCACACTCCAGGAGACAGTGGAGGACAGGGAAGCCTGGCGTGCTGTGGTCCATGGGGTCGCAAAGAGCTGGACATGACTTAGTGACTGAACAACACATGTAGCATAAATTTTCCCATTTTAAGCCTTTTTGAGTATATAATTCAGTGTCGTTACATGCATTCACAGTTGTGCAACCGTGAGCACCACCCGTCACCAGCACTTCCGTCTTGCCTAGCTGCAACTCTGTGCCCATCAACACTGACTCTCCCTCCCCTCCCCCGGCACCTGGCACCCACCACTGTACTGCTTTCCTGGCGGCTCGGTGGTAAAGAATCTGCCTACAGTGTAAGAGACACAGGAGATGTGGGTTCGATCCCTGGGTCGGGAAGATCCCCTGGAGGAGGGCATGGCAACCCACTCCATTATTCTTTCCTGGGAAATCCCATGGACAGAGGAGCCTGGCGGGCTCTAGTCCATGGGGTCCCAAAGAGTCGGACACGACTTAGCAACTAAACAACAGCGACGTGAGTTTGACGGCTCTGGGGACCTCACGTGAGCGGGATCGTGCAGCACTTGTCCTTCGTGACTGGCTGATCTCACTTGGCGTAATGTCCTCAGAGTTCACCCATGGGGTAGCATGTGTCAGACCTTCCTTTCTTTTTCAGGCTGAATCATTTGTCATTGTAAGAACGGACCACATTTTATTTACCCACTCACCCACTGAAGGACGTTTGGGTTGTTTCCACATATTTGGCTATCATGATTAATACTAGCAGCCCTTCGTTTCTGAGGTGTGGATGAGATTGTTTTCTACTTAGAATCATCAGGAAATTGTCTTCCTGATGGAAAAGACCGTAAAGACTAGCTTCCTCCATCCTCTTCATTTCATGGAGGGGAAATCAGGAAAAGTGAGCCACCTAGGACACACCTTGTCTGCTCTGAACTCATTTAACATTTCACTGCCCACTTATCTAAAATTATGGGAACTTTAGTAGTTATAAAAAGAGTGGCCTCAGTTGGGATCTTTTTTTCTGGAGGGTGTTGTAGACCTCAGTAGATTTGGGAAGAATCCCATTGACCAGTGGTTCTTGAACTTTTTTGCTTAGGACTTTTTGGTTTCAAAATATATGTCGAGAATCCAAAAGAACTTTTTATTGGTGTGGTTATATCTGTGGATATTTATCATATTAGAATTTAAGTCTGGAAGCTTTTTGAGATATTTATTAATATATTTATGCAAAGTAATTGCATTTACTGAAGTGCTATAGTGTGTGAGAGAGTGGCATTGTTTATGTTTCTGCAGGTATCTTCAGTATCTGGCTTAATAGAAGAAAGCTGGTTTCTTGTGTGTGTTTCTGCATTTTGATTGTTATGAACCATTGTTTTGGTGGAAGTACATAAAGATAGTCTGGCCTCACACAGATGTGTACTCGGAAAACAGCAGAATATTTTAGTGCCTTTCCAGAAAATTGTGGATATTCTTTGACCCTACATTGAAACTCAGCAAGTGGTAGTTTCTTAACGATTAGTGGCAATGTGGTCTCTGACGCTGTGTCAGAGAGCACCTCCTCTCGGTTATTGCTGTTTAGTTGCTAAGTCGTGTCCGGCCCCTGGAGACCCCGTAGACTGCAGCCCACCAGGCTTCCCTGTCCTTCACCATCTCCCGGAGTTTGCTCAGACTGATGTCCATTGAGTCGGTGATGTTTTCTCTGTTACGTGAGGATGTCTTCAGCTTATTCTGCACATTACCTGGATCTTTACCGACATGTGGTTTTATGACATCATGGTTTCCTAAGTTGTGTAGATCTTCCGAATGTGGATACGCCAAGCGATCACCTTCCTCAGCGTCATCCCAGCCTCACTGGGAAGGTCTCTGCTGAGAGGCCGTCATGCTCCTGGTGCTGGATGCCTGTGTTCGCAATTCTTATTTTCACCTGGAAGCGCAAACTGTATCCTTGGCAACAAATGCTGTCGTTGCTTACCTGGACGTGACAAGGTTTGTTCATTTTTGAGGGAATGTTGGTCGCATTCTCAGGTCTGGGTAATTGTGGTTCGTCTCTCATTTCTTCTTCTGCATGAAGACGGTGGCTCCCTGTAACTCACGGCTCAGACACTTGTCATGGTTCTTCCTGCTTCACCACACAGCATGTTAAAGAGGTTTCCTCCAGAGCTGAGATCTAATAAAAGTAATGATTTTTACTGCTTCATCAAAGGCGCTCTTAAGTGAAAGTAGCATTCTATAAATTTTATTTATTTTTACCGCCAGTGTGTAAGTGAAGAGTATAGTGACCAAGAGTCCAGCTGGGTGTCACTGCTTTGATTTGCACTAAGATGCCGACAGCTTGACCTCCCTTTCATTTGCACCATTAGTGCAGAAACTAGTGAATGATGACACAGTGTCGTGAAAATAGTTTGACCTCGTGGATGCCCTGAAGGAGTGTTGGCATCTCTCAGAGGTGCACGTCGTGGGGTGAAGCTCGCTGACGTCAGCCCTGTGGTCCTGTCCTGTGGGAGTCAGAGGGAGAATCTGCTTTAACCCTCGAAATGAAAGGCATGACGGAAGTCAGGACTTGAGCTGACATCGAGGTCCTCCCCGGCACCCTTGTTGTAACTGTAAATGCGCTCAGCCTTCCTGGGGAGGGAGCCAGCCCTGCAGAAGTACAGGGTTGGATGTTGAGTTTCTGAAACCACGTCCTAGTGGTTATCTGAAAACTATTTGGCGTTTTAAACTCCCGTCTATCCTTCTGGACACTGAAATTTAATATCATGCAGTTAAACCAAATGATGGTGTCAGGCTCTTGAGTCGTGACTCCATCTTTGGCAGCGTGGCTTTGGATCTCCTCCCAGCTGAATACCATCGCCTCAGAGCAGGGAGTGACTGAGGAGCACATCGGTCTAGAAGATGATGCATGAGCCTCTGAGATGACCTGCTGTTTAGCTCACTTGCTTTTCATGTTGGAAAACCAGAGTCATCCATCAAGCTAAACCTAAAGTGCTTTGAGTAAAACTCTTCACTCATATTTTGACATTTGCAAATTGACGGGTCTCACGGTACCCTTCTCCTCTCCTTTATTTTTAGCAATGGAAGAGTTAATAGTTGAACTTCGTCTCTTTCTTGAACTCCTGGACCACGAGTATCTCACCTCAACTGTCAGGGAGAAGAAGGCAGTCATCACAGACATCCTGCTGAGGATACAGTCAACCAAAGGTACGTCTGTCTCAGACTTCTAGTCTGGTTTCTACCAGTCTCCTTTGGCCTAGTGCTAAGTCGCTTCAGTCATGACTGACTCTTTTGCAACCCCATGGACTCTTACCCACCAGGCTCCTCTGTCCGTGGGATTTCCCAGGCAAGGATACTGGAGTGGGTTGTCATTTCCTTCTCCAGGGGATCTCCCCAACCCAGGGATCAAACCCTCATCTCTTACTTCTCCTGCATTGGCAACTTTACCACTAGTACCACCTTTTTGTCTCTAAGCCATCTTTAATTCACATCTTTCTAGAACACGTTCATGAATGAAGTCATTTACTCAAGTTGTCATCGAAGGCCTTACTGTGTGCCAGGGACTGTATGAGTCTCTGGGTTTAGAAAAATAAAGCCTTTAAGGAGTTAATGGAATAGTGGGTTCGTTGGGGGTCTCTAAGAGCACCCCAACATTGGGAGATTTGCTGGCACTCAGCATGGAGTTGTATTTTCTGATGGCTGGGATTCATCACAGAGGTTGTAAGGACACACAGACAGGTTATAAAGGAAAAAGACTCCAGCTGAGTCTGGAGGGTTCCACGTACAGGCTTCCTCATGCTCCTCCTCTCACGAGGCTCACACAGATCACACTCTCTGCTCAGCGACAAAAATGCAGCCACCCGTGTGCCTTGTTTCTATTCAGGGAAGCTCACTGGAGACTCAGCGCCCAAGGGCTTTCCTGGGGGCTGGTCACATAGGCACCCTCTGCCTGGCACATAGCCAAATCCCAGACTCACAGGAAAGGAGGTTTGTTGGCCAGGGTTCCCCAGAGGAACAGAACCCACGGAGCTACAGAGTGAGGTGGAGAGGAGATTTCTGATAAGGATTGGCTCGTGTGGTCTCAGAGGCTGAGCAGTGACACGACCTACCCTCTGCAGGCTTGAGGCCCAGGAAAGCCGGTGGTGTAATTACCAGACTGTAATTTGGTCTGAGTCTGAAGGTCTGAGAACGGGTGGTGGGGGAGGAGGGTTGCTGTCTGTGTGCATCCTGATCAGAGAACCAGGAACACCAGTGTCTGGAGGCAGGAGAAGACGGACATCTTGGCTCCAGCCCAGAGAGTGTGTCCACCCTTCCTCGGCCTTTCTGTTATGTTCAGGATCTCAGCACGCTGGAGGATGTCCACTCACACTGGGGAGGACCATCCTCTTTGCTCAGTTCTCCAACTCAAATGCTCATCTCTCCCAGAAACATACTCACAGAAGCCTCCAGAGATAGCATTCTGCCAGCTCTCTGAGCATCCCTGAGCCCAGTCAGGTTGGTGCACAAAATTAGCCATCGCAGCAGGTGTTTGGCATTGATTGTGTTGTTTGCTTAAACAGTTTAGGCTAGGCACCAACGTTAGACCAACCATATCAATTAAGGAGTGTTGGAAACACTTCTGAAATTCACGTTCCCCAATGCCAGCCAGGGGCACAGCCTTGCCCGCAGGCCCCGGTGAAGACAGCAGACTCAGGCCTATTGTGTCCTTCCTTTGGGCACGGTGGGTAAGACAGAGTAGTGGGGAGAGAGCGTCAGTGTTAGGAGAGCACCCGAGAGGAGGATGCCCCCAGACCCGCTTGGTGAGAGAGAGTGAGTGGGGTAGGGGCCGGGGGCAGTTCCTGGAGGATACGGGGTTAGAATCTTGAAGGCAGGAGACAACTGGATGAGATGTAGAGTTGTAAACAGCTTCACTGAGACATAGTTCCCATGCCGTGCACTTCAGCCATCTGAATGTGCAGTTCTTTGCTTTTTAGTATGTAGAGCCATGATTTGACAAAGTTAGATTGGCATTCCAGAAAGTTCTGCTGGTCAGTCTGGGGGGTGGGTTCAAGGATTTGGGACCAGATGGAATGAGAGCTGCCTGAGTCCCCAAGACAGAAGTGCAGGATGAGGATGGTGTTTTGGGGTCAGTCAGATCGAGAGAACCAGTCGGATGGAGAGAGAACTCTATGTGCTCAGTCATGCCTGACTCTTTGTGGCCCCATGGACTATATAACCGCCAGGCTCCTCTGCCCGTAGGTTTTCCCAGGCAAAAACACTGGAGTGGATTGCCGTTCCCTCCTGCAGGGGAGCTCCTGATGCAGGGATCAAACCCGTGTCTCCTGCATCGCCTGCATTTGCAAGGGGATTCTCTGCCACTGAGCCACCTGGGAAGCCCAGAGAGAGAGAGGCAAAAGTAGGGATGAAAGCTCGCTTTTAAGTGATGCTGCTGCTTCCCTGTCTGGATCCTTTCACTACCTGATTGCCTGTGGATGAACCCCAGGCCCCTCAGGCTGCCTACGAGGCCCTTTATGACATGTGGTATTCCTGGGTCGAGAAGATCCACGAGAAGGGACAGGCTACCCACTCCAGTATTCTTGGGCTTCCCTGGTGGCTCAGCTGGTAAAGAACCCGCCTGCAATGTGGGAGACCTGGGTTCGATCCCTGGGTTGGGAAGATCCCCTGGAGAAGGGAAAGGCTACCCCCTCCAGTACTCTGGCCTGGAGAATTCCATGGACTGTATAGTCCATGGGGTCACAAAGAGTTGGACACGACTAAGTGACTTCCACTCACTTTCACACTTCAAAATCCCAGACTCACAGGAAAGCAGGTTTATTACTCAGACTTCCCCAGAGAAATAGAACCAATGGGATCGAGCGAAGAGAGACTGTTGTGCAGTCATGTGGGCTTTGCTTTCTGTCTCTGCCCTTTACCCAGTCTGTGACCTTGAGCACGTTACTTAATCTGTCAATGCCCAGTCTCCTCCCCTGTGGAAAAAAGGGGTAGTAGCATCTACCTCAGAGGGATGTTGTGCAGATTGACAAGATGATATAAAACATTTCCAAATAGCGCCTGACACACGGCAGGTGCCGAGTAACTGTTGACTGTTATCTCCTACTCTTGCTTTTACTAGCAGAGGCAGCGTTTCTCACAGCCTCATCTCTGCTGTGTACACCCGCGTGTCAGTCACCTGAGACCACTGGTCTGAACAGGCCACAGTCTGGGCCTCCTGCCTCTGGAGCTGCTGTCTGCTCTCCCCTGGTTTCCGTTCCTTTCTTTCTCTGCCCAGTGGGTTCCAACACCCCTTCCCTCCATGCTTTGTTCTGAATGTAGCTCCTCATACCTTCCAATTCACTGATTTTCTCTTCAGCTCTTTATTTCTGCTTGAAACTCACCCACTGATTGTTTTTACAGTAGAATTTCCATTCATCCTTTATCTTTCTTTCTTTCCTTTTTTTCTTTTTTACTGTTTTCAGTCCTCTGCCAAGATTCTGGTCTTCGTTGTAGCTTCTGCAGGTCAGAGACTTTGTCTTTTCCCAGCCTGTGACGTCATGCTCAGCCCCTTATAGGTGATCACTGAGCAGTTATTTTTCTAGGTCTAGAAAGTTGAGCCCTTGACACGTAATGTGTACTGGGCCCAAATTAGTGTCTTCCTGTTCCCTGCTCCCCACATCTCCTGAGAGTCCGGTGTACATCTGTTTGTCTTCCCAATGTGAATGCGATGGCTTGAAGGTGTGAGAGTCTGTCAGTCTTGTCAGCAATGAGCAAGTGTGTTAACCGCATCCAACCCCTGGATGATGCTCAGTGCAGGCTCACTAATTCCCGGGGAAGCGTCTGCCCCCTCAGTACATGGGTAAGCACTAGCCTGGGCAGAAGTTCAGAAAAGGCTGCTCGCCTGGACAAACAGCCCGGCCTCGGGAAGAATGTCCACCTTGGTACCAGCTCCATCATGCTTCCTGCCCGTGTTCTAGTTAAGTGCTGTAACCCTTTTTTTTTTTTTTTGGTCCAGCTGTGGATCTTTCACCTGTTGAATGAGGCAGAAGAATACTTACCTTGCAGGACTGTTGTAGAGGATTAGAGAAAGTAAACATTTGTGATGTGTTCAGTGTGGGGTCAAGGAGGTGGCAGCTGTTCACAGCTTGCTTCTCTTCCTCATCCAGTTTAGTTCAGTTCAGTCGCTCAGTCATGTCCAACTCTTTGCGACCCCATGGACTACAGCACGCCAGGTTTCCCTGTCCATCACCAACTCCCAGAGTTTGCTCAAATTCATGTCCATTGAGTCGGTGATGCCATCCAACCATCTCATCCTCTGTCGTCCCCTTCTTCCCCTGCCTTCAATCTTTCCCAGCATCAGCGTCTTTTCCAATGAGTCAGTTCTTCGAATCAGGTGGCCAAAGTACTGGAGTTTCAGCTTCAACATCATTCCGTCCATTGAATATTCGGGACTGATTTCCTTTAGGATGGACTGGTTGGATCTCCTTGCAGTCCAAGGGACTCTCAAGAGTCTTCTCCAACACCACAGTTCAAAAGCATCAATTCTTCGGCGCTCAACTTTCTTTATAGTCCAACTCTCACATCCATATGGGCTTCCCTTGTGGGTCAGCTGGTAAAGAATCTGCCTGCAATGTAGGAGACCTGGGTGTGATCCCTGGGTTGGGAAAATCCCTTGGAGAAGAGAACGGCTACCCATGCCAGTATCCTGGGCTGGAGAATTCCGTGGACTGTATAGTCCGTGGGGTCGCAAAGAGTCAGACACGACTGAATGACTTTTACTTTCTTTCACATCCATACATGACTACTGGAAAAACCATAGCTTTGACTAGATGGACTTTGTTTGGCAAAGTAACGTCTGTGCTTTTTAATATTCTGTCTAGATTGGTCACAGCTTGTCTTCCAAGGAGCAAGCCTTCCTCATCCTCATTTGTGGTTTTGGCGCAGGTTTTGAAGTGAAGGATCATGCCACGAAGCCGGAGACCCCGAGCAGCCTGCCGGCCCCTCCCCAGATGCCTTTGCCCGAGATCCCACAGCCGTGGCTGGTGAGTGCAAGACCCACCATCAACTTTTTCAGAGTCCACATGTACGCGTTAATATACAGTATCTGTTTTCCTTTTTTCTGACTTACTTCTCAGACTCTGAGTTCATCTGTGTCTCTGCAAATGACCCAGCTTCATTCGTTTTTGTGGCTGAGTCATATGCCATGGTGTCTGTATACCACAGTGGTATAGACAGTGTGACATATGAAGCAGAAACGGAGATGCAGTCTTAGAGAACATGCGTATGGACACCACGGGGGAGGAGGTGTGGAATGAACTGGGAGGCTGGAGTTGCTGTGGGCACACTGCTCTGTGAGAAGCAGGCAGCGATGAGGAGCCGCTGCACGGCGCAGGGGACTCCCCTCCGTGCTCTGTGCTGACCTACAGTGGGAGGCGATCCAGAGAAAGAGGGGATGCGTGCACACGCATGGCTGATGCACGTGACTGTACAGTGGAAACCAACAGCGTTGCAAAGCAAGTGCACCTCAATGAAAATGGAAAAAAAAATGTCCCACATTCAGGAGAATCACTGGACACCTGGGTTGTTTTTGGTTCCAGGGCAGGTGATAAAAGCCTGATTCTGCAAGAAAAGAGGCCTTGGTTTGCCCAAGGTGTCCCTATATGAGTGTGTTTTGGGGAGCTAGTAACGGTTAAGTGGGAGGCTGTAGGTGTGGCCTTCCCATAGGAGGCTGCTGGTCCTCTGAAAATTGCTGGAGCTACAGGTCCATGGGAATCTATTCTTAAGTCAGATTTTTTAAAAAAAAAAAAGCCAGATGATTTATCAGCAAAACAATGGCAATAGAGTCTAGTGACATGCCCCTCTCTGCTGTTAGCTCTGAATTTGAATACCCATAGCCTGAAACTTTAATATTCATTGTTATGCTTCTTTCTGGGATTAAATATCCTTTTTTTTCCCTCCAGAAGAAAAACATGTACATAGTCCAGGAATGTGTATTTTATTTGATCTTCTGCATTCAAAATTTGTTTTGGAATTCTCTGGCTATTTTTGTGATGTGGGGATATTCATGTTTGCCATTCATGGCCCACTCAGCTTTTTCTGCCTTTCGCTATTTTCTAATTTGCTTTCTCAGGAAAACTAGGCTGTCATTCAAAATTACAGCAGTATCAGTTACTTAGCAACTCTCTTCCTGATGTTTGCTTTCTGTATGAATCATCTGATCGTCTGTCCACCCGGAGAAGAGCTGCAGGGAGGCAGGGCCGCAGCTTGTTTGTCTCGTCCCTGCCTGAGTCCCAGCGCGGGGCCGGTGTCCTGTGGGTGCTCCGTGATGATCACTGGAGAGGGGGCGGAACGAGCTGAGTGCTCACTGGGTCCCCACCACCTGTCACAGGTCGTGCTTGCCCCCTTTTCACTTATAATTTCATTTAATCCCCACAACCTGACCTCAGAGAACCCTGAAACGCCTCTGAACATGTGAAGGCTGTGTATATCCACTTTACAGAAAAGGAAATGTGGATCCACTGGCAAAGGGGCAGCCCAAGGTGAGGGGGAAAGGCACAAGCAAATTTTTGTAGCCTATTCTTTGGATTTCAAATCCAGTCTTTTCCCAACAGTACTGTCAGTATTTGTGGGGGTGAGGCAGCAAAACTGGCGTGAGCAGTCACAAGCATTCACAGCCGGGAGAAGGTTTTGTCAGGAACCGCAAGCCTGTTTCTGCACCGGGAGCTGGGGAGGCAGCAGGGCCCAGGGTGCAGTCGGGAGTGGCTGCCTGCTTCCAGGCACCGGCTCTGACACTCACTCTGTGGGTTCAGACTGTAGCTTTCACATCTCTGTGTCTGAGATGCCTCATTCTGAAACGAGTGTGCTAACGACATCACCAACTCGATGGACATGAATTTGAGCAAGCTCTGGGAGTTGGTGATGGACAGGGAAGCCTGCTGCGCTGCAGTCCACGGGGTTGCAAAGAGTCGGACGCGACTGAGCGGCTGAACTGAACTGAACTGAATAGTACTTAGTGAGTTGTTGTGAGACTGAGAAGCGGCGCTGTGCCTCACGTGCTGGGACTATCTACCTTGCATCTGTTACGCCCTGTGCGAGAGCCGGGTGTTCCTATGTAGGGCAGTGCTTCTTAGAATTTTGGGGAACTTGTTAAAATGAGCGTTCTGGGCTTCCCTGGTGGCTCAGTGGTAAAGAATCCACCTGCCAGTGCAGGAGATGTGGGTTCCATCCCTGGTCTGGGAAGATCCCACATACTGAAAAGTAACTAAGCCCGGGTGCCGTGACTACTGAGCCTGTCCTCTAGAGCCCGGGAACCACAACTCCTGAGCCTGTGCCCTAGAGCCCGGGAACCACGACTACTGAGCCTGTACCCTAGAGCCCGGGAACCACGACTACTGAGTCTGCGCTCTAGAGCCCGGGAACCGCCGCTACTGAACCTGTGCTCTAAGAGCCTGAGAGCAACAACTACTGAAGCCCTTGTGCCCTAGAACTCATGCTCCACAGCACGAGTATTCTCCTGCTAGTTTTTCAGGGCACTCGCTACTCAGCGAGTGAGCCCATCATTCTGTAAGCTGCCTTTGGTGAGTTGGCTTCTGTCCAGCTGGTCGTGTGCTGTTGGCACGCTGACTTCCAGGAGATTTGGCTGGTGGTAGAGTAGAGATGTGGTGGGTAGGAATCTATGCCAGGCAGACAGCATATCACAGATTAAAGCACAAGCCCGAGAAAGACCCCGAAGGACTGAAGCCTGCAGGCCCCTCTGTGTGGCTGAGTGATAGGGTTTGGGTGGCTCGTCCGTGGGTGAGGCTGGAACACACCGAGGTGGGGGTTAAACCTTGAGGGGCTGTGGGCCTGCCTGCAGAGCAGATCGGACCATCCTTGGAGCAACTCTAAGTGATCAAAGGGGATTTGTTTCTAATGTGAGACTTAGGATGCTCCAACCTGGTGTTATTTCATTTATTTGAGCCACAATTGCATTTTCAACTCTTTTATGGCATGTATCAAAGGAATACTGCCTTTTATCACAGCTGTGTGTATTACGATCCCTGAGAAATGAGTCCTTTTCTGTCTTTTTAGCCCTTTTAGTGTTGAACATTGCTTTTTGCAATCGTTATCAAGTGTCTCTTGACGTCCTTTTTTCCTGGACATTAGAGAGGCTAGGCAGGCAGGCGGGGTCACATTGGCCGCTTTTCTGAGTACGCTTAGCATCCTGTCACCCCCCATTTCAGGCCTGACAGGCCCCTAACTGAGGGCCCTCACCTGGCTCTGTGAGGCCCTCTTGGGCATTAGTGCTCCCCTCTGGTTGGCTGACACCTAAGTGAGCTCCACCTGACCGCCCAACAGAATGTGGCAGAGACCAGATGGACCTCTATGCCCCATCATTGGTGAATTACACTCAGGTGATAGAAGTGAAAGACGGGGGAGGGTGGGATCCAGTGGACCTCTAAAATTTATCCATTTGGGGTAATTGCAAACTTTATGCCCATTGATCAGCAGTGCCTCTTTTTGACGTTCTCTTCATTGCACTAAATTTTAGCCTTCTGAAGATGGTGTGTGTTCCTCTCCTTTGTGTTCCTCATGTCCCAGCAGAAAACGCTGGGACAACCGCTCCAGGTCAGGGCCACATCAAAAAGCCCGCCTTGTCACGCCGATGATGCTTCTGTACAGGAAGGGAACAGTGCACGTTTCCGTTTTGCCCTTAGAGTCCATGCGCCTGCAGCCCAGGGTCCTGGATGAGCCGGCGACCCCTTCGGTGTGGCCTGTAGGTCAGGCGGTGGGAATGTGGGCCTGTGCTCTTCGAATTCAGAACCGCTCTCAACCCTTGAGGTCACAGGGTGGGGTGCAGCGCCTTTGACAGCCCCTCCAGCTCCCTCACTCTCCTGGGGAGACTGGAGCAAGCCAAAGTATGCATATGCATCATGAAAACATTTCTGGGAAGGGCTGCGCTTTTCAACAGATTCTTGTTTTTGTTTCACACTGAGAGCTGTGCAGCTATCAAAGGCCTGGTCCTTAGTTAGCATGCAGCCGGTGCAGAGGGAGCGTTTGTGAAGGAGGCCGGTTCATCCGGAAATGGGTCCCATCTGTGTTGACCTTGGCTGCCTGGCCCCACCGCCCAGCCCACCAGCCGGGGCTGATACAGACCACTGGGGATTGTGCTTCCTGCCCTCCCCTCCTCCGCTCCAGAGTAGCAGGGGGTCCTCAGAGGCGGAGACCTCACACCTCCTGCTGAGCGAGACGAGCAAGGACGCTTCTCTGGGGGCTGCAGACAATACGGATGATACCTCATCAAGGCATTTTCCAGAAATGTTTTTATTTGCTCACTTAAGTGGTCACTCCAGTATTCTTGCCTGGAGAATTCCATGGACAGAAGAGCCTGGTGGACTCCAGCCCACGGGGTCGCAATGAGTCGGACACGACTGAGCTGACTTACATGGTGTTTAGATGGGGGTGTGCATGTGTGCTCAGTTATGTCTGACTTGCTGTGACCCCATGAATTGTAGCCCATCAGACTCCTCTGTCCATGGGATTTCCCAAGCAAGAACACTGGAGTGAATCGAAAGAGACACGTGTACCCCAGTGTTCACTGCGGCACTGTTTACAATAGCTAGGACATGGAAGCAACCTAGATGTCCGTCGGCAGACGAATGGAGAAGGAAGTTGTGGTACGTCTACACAGTGGGATAGTACTCAGCTGTTAAAAAAGACCGCATTTGAGTCAGTTCTAGTGAGGTGGATGAAACTGGAGCCTATTATACAGAGTGAAGTAAGCCAGAAAGAGAAACACCAATACAGTATATTAATGCATGTATATGGAATTTAGAAATACAGTGATGACAGCCCTATATGCAAGACAGCAAAAGAGACACAGGTGTAAAGAACAGACTTTTGGACTATGTGGGAGAAGGCGAGGGTGGGACAATGTAAGAGAATGGCATTGAGACATGTGTATTAACTGTACGTAGAGATGGCCAGTGCAAATCCGATGCATGAAGCAGGGCACCCAAAGCTGGTGCTCTGAGACAACCCAGAGGGATGGGGTGGGGAGGGAGTTGGGAGGGGGGTTCGAGATGGGGGGACATGTACACTCATGACTGATTCATATCAATGTATGGCAAAAACGACAATATTGTAAAGTAATTAGCCTCCAATTAAAAAAAAAAAAGACTACTGGAGTGAGTTGCTGTTTCCTCCTCTAGGGGATCTTCTTGACCCAGGGATTGAACCTGCGTGTCCTGCATTGACAGATGGATTCTTTACCACTGAGCCACTGGGAAAGCCCCATTTAGATTGGGTAGAAGATAGTAGTTTAGTGTTTTGATGTTTTTAGGCCAGACCCTATGTAAATATGATGAATTACTATGCCAATAGGTAATAGGTCATTTTTTTTTTATTATGGTAAAACATATGTAACACAGACTTTATCATTTTAATCATTGGTCAGTGTCCCATTTAGTGATGTGAGACTTTATTTTCTTGGGCTCCCAAATCACTGCAGATGGTGACTGCAGCCATGAAATTAAAAGACACTTCCTCTTGGTAAGAAAAGCCATGACCAATCTAGACAGCATATTAAAAAAGCAGAGACATTACTTTGTCGACAAAGGTCCGTCTAGTCAAAGCTATGGTTTTTCCAGTAGTCATGTATGGATGTGAGAGTTGGACTATAAAGAAAGCTGAGCACTAAAGAATTGATGCTTTTGAACTGTGGTGTTGGAGAAGACTCTTGAGAGTCCCTGGGACTGCAAGGAGATCCAACCAGTCCAACCTAAAAGAAATCAGTCCTGAATATTCATTGGAAGGACTGATGTTGAAGCTGAAATTCCAATACTTTTGCCACCTGATGTGAAGAACTGACTCATTGGAAAAGACCCTGATGCTGGGAAAGATTGAGGGCAGGAGGAGAAGGGGGTGAAAGAGGATGAGATGGTTGAATGGCATCACCAACTTAATGGGCATGAGTTTGAGTAAGCTCCAGGAGTTGGTGATGGACAGGTAGGCCTGGCATGCTGCAGTCCATGGGGTCGCAAAGAGTCAGACATGACTGAGCGACTGAACTGAACTGAGTTTAGTTGTGTAAAGTACATACGTATTTTTGTGCAGCCCTTACCACGACCATCTCCAGAACTTTTCATCTTTCCAGACTGACACCCTGTCCCAGTGAACAGGGCTCCCCTCCGCCAGCCCCTGGAGCCAGCATTCTACTTCCTGTCTCTCAGAAACTGAGGTTTTGGTCCCCGCCCCCACCACCTGCCTGGATGTCGTTTTGTCCTTCCTAAAGTACTTTCACAGCGGCTTCGTTTTCTGTGTTTGACAGACGGGATCATGAGATTCTTGGAGATTATATGACAAAATTAGGCATTTTACCAGTTGCAGAGCGGAGACTAAGCCTGAGATTTAAAACAAAATCATTTAATTCCCAGGGAAGTCAGATGTGATCCTTCTGGATATGAAGCATGCCGTTTCTTTTCTCCTTGTCTCTTGAAGACCTCAGGGTTTGGTGTCATGTCTCATCCCTGCGGCATCTTCATCGTGGAACTATGCTGTGTCCTGCTGGCATGGCCGTGGGACTCTTCCGCCTCCCTGCCTCCTGGTGGAGAAGGAACGGAAGAGAAAGTGGCTTCACGGTCTCTCATTCTTAGTCATGTATAAATAAAACTTGAGAAAAATTGAGAAAATATGCATGAATGATTTCCCAGTGTTTTCTCAAGTACTGTTGGAATGCAAATTAAATAGTAATCAGAAGGGAATGGGTTGTCATTTGGATAAAAAAAAAAACAAAAAACTTTTACTTTACCAAGAAGAGTACCTGCTCAAAATTCTTTTTTTAAAAAAAATTTTTAAATTTTTTTGGCTCTGCTGAGCAGCACGCAGGACCTTAGTTCCCTGAGCGGGGCTTGAACCCATGCCTCCTGCAGTGGCAGCACGGAGTCTTAAGCACTGGACTGCCAGGGAAGTCCCATACTCGAAATTCTTAACGTTGGGGTTGAAACCACGTTTTGCAGTTTAGACCTTACACTTTTGTTCCCTGTTGACAGTCAGGAAGCTTAGCTGATGCTGTGGAGTGCTGCTGCTGTCCTCACGCCATGCCGGCGGAAAAGGGTTTTGCCGATGCGTGGCAGAACTAGAGCGTGGGCCCGCTTCTCTTCTGTCAGATCCTATCTTTCGGCTGCTGCTAAAGAGTCCACCTGCCAATATGAGAGATGCAGGAGACACGAGTTCAGGCCCTGGGTCAGGAAGACCCCCTGGAGAAGGAAGTGGCAACCCCCTCCAGTATTCTTGCCTGGGAAATCCCACAGAGAGAGGAGCCTGGTGGGCTACAGTCCATGCGGGGGTCGCAAAGAGTCGGATACACTGAGCCCGCACGAACTCACGCACTTGTTCTTCCTGACGTGTGTGTGCTGGGCCCATCACACAACTTCACTTTTACGATTTTAATCACCATAACCAGAAGGACAGAATCTGGACATACCCCTGTGCGGACAGAATTAAAGTCAGAAAGAGGGTCCACATTCCCAGCTGGGGTTTTTCTCTGCTAAAGTCAGGACTTCTGGTTCACTGGCGTGTCTGGTGCAAAGGACTGAGTGATAAATTGGGGCTTGGCGGAGGGGAAGGTGGTGGGGTGGGAAAGTGCACTAGGGGAGAGGAGAACGGAGGAGTGGGAGTGGAGACAGAGACAGTACAGACGCGCCTTCCTCCCGAGGGGTTGAGAGGACACGTCCCGCCGAGCTGCAGGAGCTGGAAGCCTCAGATTGCGTCCAGTGACCTTGAAGGTTGGGAAGATGCTTTCCCTGCCTCTTATCTGGCTCAGCCACCACAGCGGTAGGTGCCCAGGCCTTGGTCCTGGCACAGGGATGCACTCTCACTCCCGCAGTGCCCACCCAGCTCGCTCCTCCTCCACGAAGCAGCTCGGCCGCAGCAGGGACACTGGGCGACATCCGTCATCCCCTGAGCCTCAGCTTCCTCGTTTGCAAAATGATATTCAAAACACGAACCTCTCAGAGTTGTCTTCTGAACAAGAAAAAAGAGACAGAAAGTCACCCAGAACAGTGTGTGACACACGGAAGGCAGTCTGTGAATAGTGGTTAATATTGTTATTTTGCTGAAATAATAGCAAAATGGTCATTGTATTTGTGCCGTCTTGTTCAGTGGCTCAGTTGTGTCCGACTCTTTGCGACCCCATGGACTGCATGCAGCCCACCAGGCTTCCCTGTCCTTCACTGTCTCCTGGAGCTTGCTCAAACGCATCTCCATTGAGTCGATGATGCCATCCAGTCGTCTCATCCTCTGTCACCCCCTTCTCCTGCTCCCAATCTTTCCCAGCATCAGGACTTTTTCCAGTGAGTTGGCTCTTCACACCAGGTGGCCAAAGTATTGTGGCTTCAGCTTCAGCATCAGTCCTTCCAGCACACATTCAGGGTTAATTTCCTTTAGGATTGACTGGTTTCATCTCCTTGCTGTCCCAGGGACTCTCAAGAGTCTACTCCAGCAAGTCCAGTGGCTTCTGACCTACTGGAAGGATCTGAAGGAAGCGTTCCCTTGAAGGCCGTGGTGCTGAACCGCGGTCCTCGTATTCTTTTCTGTCTCTTCCCGCATCTGCCCTTTAACAAACTGTCATCTCTGCCTGTGTCTGTAACCCCTGAGGCAGACGTTCAAGGACGAGTGGCATTTGGGGGTGGAGTGTGAGATCCTCTTTGGAGAGGCAGGGCGCTTCTCTAGAAATATTATTTTTTGAGGTGTATGATTTCAGAATTAAAGTTTGTTTTTTCTTTTTATTTTAAAAACAGTATTATATAGAAAATTCAATGGACTTCCCTGACCAGCCAGTGGTTAAGACTGTGCACTTCCAATGCAAGGGGTCATGGGTTCGGTTCCTGGTCAGGGAACTGAGATGCCACATGCCGCAAGGTACTGCTTAAAAAAACAAAAGCAAGCAAACAAACAAACAAAAAAACCCAAAAAGAAAATTTGAGCTCTACAGATGTGCATGAAACAGCCATAACCTTGTGTCAGCATTTTGGGGAGTGATCCGTCTTTGTGTAGAGGTCCGCATAAGCGCAGCTCCGATAGGCTGATGGGTACCTGTTTTCTTTCATGTAACAGCGTCCAGTAGAGACTTTTCAAGTAAATGACCACATGTGTGCACCGTTTTCCTTTTAAATGGCTGCACGTGGATGTGTTGGAACACCTAAACAGTCTCATCTCAGGGAATATTTTGATTGCTTTTAAATTTGGAGGGAAAAGCTTTTATTGAATATCCTTATATGTTTTTGCTCATGTGACCAGTTGACCTTCTTAGCATGTATTTCTAGAAGTAGAATCGTGGATTTAAGGGCATACAGGTGGAGAGGTTGTGTGGAGTGCGCACCAGCGGGGTCTGAGGGTCCGCTGAGAAGTCTCATTAGCTGAGCGTCAGCTCCTGCCTCACGCACCTTAGCAGCCCTGGAAAGGAAGAGTGTGCTGTGCTAATTGATGAGTGTTTGTTTGATTCAGCCATTGGTAATGCTTTCCCAGAACATGAATAATTCCACTGTTTCAACACACTAAGCGGAAGTTGAAGCATTCTCATTTCATCAATAAAAACACTCAGGGACTCAAACAGCCATCTACCAAAAGCACTGAGCGGAGATTTTTAACCCCGATGTTGACTTCTGCTCTGACCTGGCCCAGGGAGGGTCGTGTATCAGGTTCCATTGTCAGCACCGCCTCAGGAGGACCTGGACGTGCCCAGCATGAGAGCCCAGGGTGAGGCCGGCGGGCAGCAGCCTGGGGAGGGGAGTGCAGGGGAGCCAGGGCCGGGATGCTGCCTTCGGGGACGGGGCGGAACGCTGCACAGATGACCTGGAGTGAATTATCTTTCTTCATCTCTGAGAGGAAGGAGTGGGTTGAGCCCACAGTGGCGATTAGTCATTCGCAGAGGACTTCTTGGCCTCAGGCTTGAGTTACAGGAAAAAAGAAGGTGGAGTTCCATGTTCTATGGGTCATTGTTCTCCTTGGAGACGGAACTTGGTTGCTCTTCAGTTTGGGGCCTCTGTTCCCTTCCATTCCCAGTGACATCTTTCCTGTTTGTTTATAGGATATGGGTGGTGTGAGCTAGTTAGGAAATGGGGAGGAGAGTGAATATGAGAGAATATGAATCGAAAAAAGGTCACTGCTGGGCAGACCTGGGCTTGAAGACCCCAGCTTGTCACGAAGCAGCATCTGATGTTGAGCAGGTGTTTTTAGACTTGGAGCCTCACTTTCTGTGTCTATAAAACATAAGGTGATGCAGTGTGTTGTAAAACGTGTAGTCTGTAAAGCGTAAGGTGATGACCTTGAAGTGTCCCCGGATGGGTGGCTGACGCAGCTTATAACCAGGGCAGAGGCTGCTCAGGGTGGCGCCCGCAGGTATAGCAGGTGCTGGCGCGTGTTGGCTTTCCAGCCCTCCTGTCTCTGTTGTCCTGAGGTCCAGGAGGGAGGGATGGAACCAGCAGATCCTACGCGTGTTCATGGGAGGAAGAGCTGGGTCTGCTTTAGTGTCGCCAGGGACGTTTGAGAGACCAGTGCTTCAGCTGGTCTTGCTGGAATTTGGACGGACCTGTGCCCACCAGCTTTCCATGTTGTGAAGTTACGGCTTCGAAACCAGCCTGCCTGTCTCAGAGTCTGTCGAGGAACTGCAGTGGGACTGGGTTGAGTGATGAGCGGATTCCTTCTCCAAGAATAATGTCCAGTTTCTTTTAGAGCTGGCTCATGGGTGATTTCCTCTTCTCTTTGTAAGTTCCCCTGACACACAGAAGGAGATTGGTGAGACGGAGGGCACACACGCTCATCTCTTCAGTTGCCACATAACGATAACTGCTCTGAGATGCGCACCGGCAGATCTGAACTGTCTCTGTGCCCCCCAGGGGTCTCTGGTGTGGAGTGTGGTCCTAGGAGGAGAAAGTCAGCCTGGGGACCTGGGAGGGTCAGTGGTGTGGGGTGAGCTGTTGGGTGGAGGGGAGGAGAGGCCCCCGTCTCTGCTCTGGGGAGGGGTCTGCCAGGGCCAGTGACTGCAGCCTCTGCCTGAGTTTCTGTCTGGTGATGATGGTGAGTGGCGTGGATTGAGCGGCGTGGCCAGGGCCAGGCAGAGGATGGTCATGGGCAGGCAAGCAGTGGCGACCCTTCCAGGAGTCTTGTCGGATGATGTTATTTTTCTGCGGAGACATTACAAAGGAGAGAGGAATATGCCCGTGGACACCTGTTAGGTAAGAATCCAGAATTCTCTTCTAATGCTTGTGCTCTGCTGTTTTTCTTTCCTTTGCTCAGCCACCCGACAATGGGCCGCCACCGCTCCCAACATCCTCTCTCCCGGAAGGCTACTACGAGGAGGCCGTGCCCCTGAGTCCCGGGAAAGCTCCGGAGTACATCACCTCAAGTGAGTGGCCTCCCGTCTGGCCAGGGTGTTACGGAGCCCCCCGTTTCCTGGGGTAAAGGGGAGTTGGAGCATACCCAGCAGCATGGAAGTTTAGAGTCAGGAGAACCCAAGGGAGGGAATATAGGAAGGACTTTGAGAAGTCTAAGGTCCTCCACACACCTTGGGTAATTTCAGACGGTTGTCCTTTTTTGTGACTCAAAATTAGTGAAATCCCGTTGCCATGGGAATATGTCTCAGCTAATGAAATGTGTTCCCTTTGGTCAGAAGGGGATGGCCTTTTGAGGCATGCGCCCATGGGGTCCCCGCCAGCTTGACCAGGGCATGTCCCTTGGAGGCTGCATTCATGGTGCCGCCAGGAGGGCGTGTCTACAGGATACATACAAAACAAGTAGACATATCATGGCTGTTTGTTTCATTTTTAAATTTATTTCTTGTTCAAGTATGGTCAAATTACAATGTTGTGTTAATTACTGCGCTAGAGCAAAGTGACTCAGTTATATCCTTTTTTGTGTTCTTTCCCATTATGGTTTATCCAGGATATTGAATAGAGTTCCCCACACTGTGCAGTAGGACCTTGCTGTTTATCTTTTCCGTAAATACCAGTTTGCATCTGCTAACCCCAAACTCCCAATCCCACCTCTCCCACCCCCACCCCCTTGGCAGCCACCAGCCTGCCCTCTGAGCCCCCGCCTCTGTTTCCGCTTCACTGAGAGGTTCATTTGTGCCATATTCTACGTCCCACATGTGAGTGGTATCACATGGTCTTTGTCTTTCTCCGACTTGTTTCACTTAGTAGGATGATCTCTGTGCCCACCCATGTTGCTGCAAGTAGTGTTGTTTTGTTCTTTTTTATGGGTGAGTAGTATTCCATTGAACATACATACCACAGCTGCTTCGTCCATTCACCTGTTGATCAGCATTTAGGTTGTCTCCTGTTTCTTTTCTTTCCCTTCATTCATACAGGTTTTACCAGAATGTTTTTGCCTAAGTTAGGGCTATCACGACGTGGCTGTTCTCTTCCTGCTGGGGACTCAGAAGTGCCCCTTTATTGGCAGCTTTCACATTCACAGAAAGAAGCACATGCTGGCTTTGAACACCTTTTTGTAGTGGTGTCTGGGGTTTGTTTCTAGAGCTTTGGCTTTCTTTCTCCCCTTATACTCTTCAGTCCATATAGTCAGAGCTGTGGTTTTTCCAGTAGTCATGTATGGATGTGAGAGTCAAACCATAAAGGAGACTGAGCACTGAAGAATTGGTGCTTTTGAACTGTGGTGTTGGAGAAGACTCTTGAGAGTCCCTTGGACTGTAAGGAGATCCAACCAGTCCATCCTAAAGGGAAGAAGTCCTGGATATTCATTGGAAGAACTGATGCTAAAGCTCCAAAACTTTGGCCTCCTAATGCGAAGAACTGACTCATTTGAAGAGACCCTGATGCTGGGAAAGATTGAAGGCAGGGGGAGAAGGGATGACAGAGGATGAGATGGTTGGATGGCATCATCGACTCAATGGACATGAGTTTGAGTAAGCTCCGGGAGTTGGTGAAGGACAGGGAAGCCTGGTATGCTACAGTCCATGGGGTGCAGAGTTGGACACGGCTGAGCAACTGAACAACAGCAAAAAGTACTCTGGTGGGCAGCATGCTTTGTCTTGTGATGATACAGACATGGCCTCTCTGAGTGTGCTGACTTAGGGAACCCAACTTGCCTTTCCCATTAAACATGGATAAAATGGGAGTGAAAGACTTATTAGCTTGTGTCTTGGGGAGACTCTCCGTGCCTGTCATCCCATCTCCTCTGTTTTCAGACACATTCTCCTTCATCCTCACCGTCTGCCTGTCACCGGAAGTCTCTGCTTCATGCAGACTTGGGGTTTGCCATCTTTCTCTCCCCTGGCAGCACGCAAGCAGAGTCGTTAGAGCAAAGCGGAATCTAACTTGCTTGTTAGCAGGAGATCCCCTCGGGATGCTTTGTGAACACGAAGAGAGACACACAGAAGCCGGGCGGGCTGGACTCCAAGACCCAAGGGCCTTTCCCGCTCACTCACGCCTCCTCTCTCTGGAAACTTCCTACAGAGGCTCAGCCCAGCATCAGTAGATACTCATTGTTCTGAATGAGGTCTGAGTGAGAGAAGGGATTGTTCTCTCATGAGAGGGCTGTGAAATCTTGGGTCTTGAGATCTGGAGATTAAATATTTTAATTTCTCTTTCATCTTAGAACCATTTGGCAAAAATGCATTTAAATCATTTCTTAAGCATCAACTGCCTCAGAAGATTTAAAATTATGTAGAAAACACACAAAAGTTAAACGGCTTGATATAATTCAAAACTTCATTGGGTCCCTTTCTTTCTGAGAGCAGAGAATAAAGAACAAAAACATCTTGATGAGGGTATTTCCCAACTTTGGGGACATTTGGTCCCAGCCGTCTCCTGCCTCCACTCCCCCTTCTTCCAGCATGCTTTCAAAACTAGAAATTGATAGTCTTTTTGTTTCACCTGTGGGAGCCTGTGGTTATTTTCGGTCCAAGAAGCCCCACCTGGCTGGGGTGTCATGTCCTGAGTTGCTGACGGGCAGGCCCCTTGGGTTGAGCTCATTCCAAGGAAAGAGTCATGGAAGGACTGCTGCTTGGGGAGATAGTGGGTTAGCAGAGCTCACACTCTGGCTTCTTAACCCAAGCATCTGTGGCTGAACCTTGGCTGCAGGCAGGGACCCCTCCCAGGGGACCTTGTGGCAGGGGGCTGAGTCCAGGTCTGGCCAGGGTCACACACCCTTCACTTACTGTGGACTTCAGGCAACTTTGTTGAGCTCTATGTCATGTCCGGTTTGTCAGAGAAGCAGGACCATGATAAGTGTTGTAGCGTGAGGGGTGTGTGGTAGACACGAGACCCTGTGCAGTTGTGGGAACCCGGGAAGGTGAGTGTCATAGGACTGGCTGTCATCAAGGAGAGCTGGGTGAATCCTCGGGGCAAGGAAGGTTGCTGGGAACCCCCTCTGCCTCTCACCTCCCCATACGGGTCCCCGCATGAGAGGCTGGACCATGGCTCCACGGAGCTGCATGCCTAGCAGTCCCTTGACCTGCCCGTGTACTGGCAGCCACTTCCTGTTTGCCTTCCAGGTCACTCACAAACTTCCTGTGTGGCCAGTCCTAACCTAGAGGCCTGCAGGAAAGGGAATTTAGGGGAGTGCTGAGTTGATACAGTGTGAAAGCACCACCGTTGGTCTTGGCTTGGTTTGGCACCCACGCACCCCTCTTTACCCATGGTGAGTTTCTGAACAAAGACAGGAGGAGAGTCATGGTTCAGTCTAACACAGTTCAACTGTGGCCGGAAACTCCCCAGTTCCCCAGGGGATACAGTGTCCTCTGTCCACTTTGGGTGACATTATTCTCTTGTAGCCAAGTTATACTCTCCCCCTTGAGTGACTGTAACTGTTGGGCCTGATGGAGCCCGATGGAGGAAATAGAGCCCAGTGGAGATGATGCAGTTTGATGGAGCCTGATGGAGATGATGGAGCCAGATGGGGGTGATGGAGCCCGATAGAGATGATGGAGCCAGATGGGGATCTGGATGAAGGTGGTGGTGATGGAGCCCAATGGAGATGATGGAGTTGGATGGAGGTGATGGAACCTGATGGAGGTGATGGAGCCCAATGGAGATGATGGAGCCAGATGGGGATGATGGAGCTGGATGGGGATGATGGAGCCCGATAGAGATGATGGGAGCCAGATGGGGATGATGGAGCCGGATGGGGGTGATGGAGCCTGATAGAGATGGTGGGAGCCAGATGGGGATGATGGAGCCTGATGGAAATGATGGAGCCCAATGGAGATGATGGAGATGATGGAGCCAGATGGGGATGATGGAGCTGGATAGGGATGGAGCCCAATAGAGAGGCGCCTGCTCTGGTGTGATGCTGCGTGCTCCTTGGTGGGTGGGATGACCTGGAACTACAGTGGGGCAACTTGGGCTGGTGGGAACCTGATCAAACTTTTAGACTGTCCTGGGGTCATTTCCTGAAAATGACCTGGTTCTCATCAGAGATTGTCAAAGCTGTGCTCCAAAACCCCCCCTGGGAGAGCATGCCGAAGGCTTCTGTGTCAGTGTCTGAAACAGGGTTGGGCTGAGAAGCAGAAGCACCTCAAGGTGGCACGGGAGATTTACTCCAGGGCCTGGCCCTCACACAATGTGGAGCTGCTGAAGGAGTCAGTGGGAGGCTGTCCCCCAGCGTGTGGAAGGAGAGCTGGACACGGAGTGGAGGAGGTGTGGACACACCATTGGTGACTCTCTGCCCTCCTGCCCACCTCCATGTCTTTCCTCACTTTGCAGAGGGTCCTCATTACCTCCTCACCAAATCATAAACTCCAGCACCCACAGTGAACTCCTTGATGAGGGCACTCTGGACTCTGCTGGGAGACCGCCCAGGAGACTGCTGCGTCGTCCTGCGTGCTCAGACTGTTACTCCCAACTGCTTGGTTTGCGGAGTTGACTGACATTCTTCTAGCATGATTCCATCAATCCTGCTCTCTGAGAAGAAGGTGGATCATGAACTCGCTGTCTTTTCAGCTGTGGACCTCAGCCCATCCTCCCCTTGATGAGAAGGGTGGCCAGGGCACAGTCTGCTCTTTCAGTTCAGAATCTGAACTGCTCTTTCAATTCAGAATCAGAATCAGGCTCTTTCAGTTCAGAATCAGAATCAGCCAAAACCTTCTTCCTCTATCAGGATGTGCTCACTGAACATTTCTTGCATGAATGAAATGAAATTTTCCCATCGCTGGCTGATTTAGTCATTCATTCTTTTGTTCATTGGTTCACTCAGTGTTTAGTGAATTTGATGTTCTAGAAAGTGAGTTAAGCGCTGAGGGGTTCATGGCCCCCCAGGCGGCTATGAGCATGGTCTTTCTAGGATAAAATAGGACTTGATCCACTGCTCGACTGAAATCTGTCAGCAAACCTTGGCCCTCGGAGTAGCTCGTGATCTTTCACAGGTTCATGGTTTCTTCCCTGGGCCCTATGTTCCAACCACACTAAACTTAAAAAAAAAAAAAACCAAAACTTTATTGTAAAACATGTTTATCAAA
The DNA here is from genome assembly GCF_019320065.1 of Cervus canadensis. Taxonomy (NCBI): domain Eukaryota; kingdom Metazoa; phylum Chordata; class Mammalia; order Artiodactyla; family Cervidae; genus Cervus; species Cervus canadensis. The sequence goes on along the minus strand of NC_057411.1, from coordinate 49,573,395 downwards.
AAGTGCATAAAATATGAATATACACTTAATGACTTTCCATAAAATGGAACATCTAAGTGTTACCACCCGGTCAAGAAGAGAGCATTGTCAGCCCTGGAAACCCCCTCCTTCCTTTTGACAGCCTCCCCCCGGCAAGGGTCGCCCCTGACTTGGCTTCGGGGACAGTGACATAAATACTGTTGAAAACCAGAAGGCTCGGGGCTGTTGGTACAGTGTTTTATACTTTTCATTGCTTTTGCAAACCGTGTTCCTTCTTCTAGACTCGTCCGTCTGGCTGGCACCGGCTCCTCAGCATGGGGGTCAGTGGCTTTGTCCCGTCTGCTCCGTGTGCTGTGCGCACCGCTCTTTGATCGCCTGCCTGCCTGAGTTCTTGAAGTGTGGATCTGGAGATGGGTTTATTTAACTTTTGTTACAATTTGAATTTAAGCAGCCGCCGCGGCTGCCATGCAAACACGGGTGTTGGGTAGAGGTAGATGCTGGCGTGGGGGGGGGTGGGGCGAGTGTGCGCCCGCACACATGTGTGTGTTGCTGTGGGGGAAGGTGTACAGAGGAGGAGGAGGAGGAAGGCCTTGACTCAGGCAGCACGGGAGGGAAGCCTGGACTCTTCTCTCCACGGCGGTCTGTAACCTACATCCTTCAGGCACTTGAATCCCCCACCCCCACACATCTCGGCACAGCATCCTTCCCACCATCACGGCAGACGCCTCTCAACGTCACCCAGCTTCAGCCCACTCTCCCCGCCGTTTCCAGAGTTACCTCTAGGGTCAGTTACCCTAGTCTAGACTAGTCACCCTAGTCTCTTCCGTAAAATCCTCTCCTGACTTGTTTATTAGGATTTAAAAGTTAAACCATCAATCTCTCTATTCCCCACCCCCCTTGTTAAATAATTCTTTGCAAGGAAGTTAACATACACACATGTCTACTGATTACAGATTACAGTACAGTTTCCAGTGAGTTCTGTTCTGTAGAAGGTAGGCCAGTTCTTGTGCATCCAGTTGCTTCAGCCACAGATTCTCCTTATCTATCCTTCATTCCTCATTGAGGTGTTCACTCCTCACATGTATTATGAAAAGCAAATGTATTCCAGATGTGTCTGGAGTTGAGGGAATGCTGAGGTGAATCAGACACTGCCTCCAGGACCTTTTGATCCAGCCGGGCTGAAGTGATCAAGATCAGACAGTCGCTCGTGTTGATTCATCACTTTTAAGATGCCAGCCATCCTTCTGAAGGCTTTGCATTTTTAAGTTGAGCTAACAGTTCTCCAGATGATGATGGCAACATCACCTCAATGGACATGACCTTGAGCCACCTCTGGGAGATGGTGAAGGACAGAGGAGTCTGGCGTGCTATAGTCCACGGGGTTGCAAAGAGTCGGACGTAGCTGAGTGAACAACAAATAGCAGTTCTCCCTTCCACACATACGTGTCACTTGCTCTGTGCCACGTCCTTTGCGAAGCGTGGGACAGTCACATCCAGCAAGGCAGTCTCCCTTCCTGCAGGGGACTGACAGCTTGATGTGGGACAGACAGACAGGGGTGACAACACAGTGGCTAAGTTATGTGCTGAGTGGTGTGGAAGCCGAGGGGAGGGTCGTCTCACCTGGCATCTGAGCTCAGGCTGCCGTAACAAAACATCATCCACTGGGTGGCAAAATGATGCTTTTTATTTTCGCAGAGTTGTGTAAGCTTGAAGTCCAAGATCAGGGCTCCAACATGCTCAGCTTGTGGTGAGCGCTGTCTTCCTGGTGTACAGACACTGCCTTCTACCCATGTCCTCACGTGGTAGGGCGAGAGAGCTCCAGGTCTCCCTCTTCCTTTTCTTCTCAGTGGATTCGGACCCACTCACATAACCTCACTTAATCATAATTACCTCCTGAAAGTCCTGTCTCCAAATACAGTAACATTGGGGTTGTAGCTTCAACACATGAATGTGGGGGGCACCCAGTTCAGTCTGTGGCCATCAGTGATCCAGGGGAGGACTTCATGCAGTGGGTGCTCTGAGTTAAATCCTCAGTGATGAGCATGCATCCAGGCAAGGGGAGGAGATGGAGCGGGATAAGCAGGGAGCCTGGGTGAGAGCAGCATGTACACAGACCCCGAGGAAGGGAACACGGGCTCCAGTGGGGACCCTGCAGACACCCCGGTATGTAAGTGTTGATGTGCTGCAGGGTAGGGAGGGCGCGTGTGGACCTCTGTGACAATCCCCAGGGTGGGCTGACTGAGAGGGGTGGTCTGGGTCTGGATCTTGAACCTTAAGAAGGGTTGGTGCGTGTGGTGATGCCAGGAGGGAGGAGGGCACTGCAGACTTGAAAGAACTTTAAAAATGTATTTATTTATTTGACTTCATTAGTCTTTGGTCCCCGTGCACGGACTCCCAAGTAAAAGGCGCTGGATCGCACAGGCTCAGTAGTTGTGATGCATGGGCTTGCTTGCCTCTCGGCATGTGGGATCCTAGTTCCCCAACCAGGGATCACACTCAGGTTTCCTGCATGGGAAGGTGAATCCTTAATCACTGGACCACCAGGGAAGTCCTGAAAGAACTTTCACATCAAGGTGTGGGTGGGAGTTTCCTTTGGCAAAACCCATTGTTGAGTAGGGGTCATGGCACCCAGCAAGAATGTTGGGAGGATTTAACAGTGTGGGGCCTGCAGGTGCTGAAGTGGTTTTTATAAACGCAGAATTCTTAGTCACTTCATTTGAAAACTTTATTGAGTTTCTACTACCCAAGTCTGAGTTATTTTTCCCCTAGTTTTGCCAGTTGATGTTTTCCAAGCACCCTGAATGCAGGAACCCCTTCCTCACTTACTAATAAAATAATGGAGCCCATAGGTCATCCTCAAGATACGGTTTTTGCAACTAGGTTTTTGCTCACCTTTATTTCTCATCTTTGACAGATTATGACTCGGATGCAATGAGTAGCTCTTACGAATCATATGATGAGGAGGAGGAAGATGGGAAGGGGAAGAAGACACGGCACCAGTGGCCTTCGGAGGAAGCCTCCATGGACCTGGTGAAGGACGCCAAGATCTGTGCCTTCCTGCTGCGGAAGAAGCGCTTCGGGCAGTGGACCAAGTTACTCTGCGTCATCAAAGACACCAAATTGCTGGTAAAGCCTCGCCACTCGGTTCTATTGTGTAGAGTCGGTGAGACGCAGTGGGCCATCTAACTAGGTGGAATCTGTACCCGGGCGACGTTCCCATTGGTGGACACAGGCGGAGCGGTTAAGCGCTGGCCCGTGCCTGCCGTCAGCGAGCCCGGCTGAGGCTCCCGTGGCTTTAACGCCCTTTTCTCGCCAGCTCCCTGAGCACTCAGCGGGCAAAGCCACCCCCGCCTTGGGCCGGCGTCTGCGGCTCGTGTCAGTGGAGATGCACGCTGCTGGGGCTTGCCAGACGTCGCAGGATGGGTTTTCTCATTTGTAGTGAGTCAGTGAATTCCTCAAAGCCAGGTCATCGAAGGCGGATGGGCAGGCCAGGCGAGGTCTGGGGGACGGTGCCCGGGAAAGGAAATTCTTTTGGAAAGCTAAAGGCTGACTCTCTTTTCTTTTTTTGTAACTCAGGGAGGCAGAATAGAAAGAGTAAGTAGCAGGGGAGTGGGGGCAGGAGGACACACACCCTTTGCTGCAGGCGCCAGGCCACCGGGGAGCCTGGAGGGGAAGCGGGAGCCTTTGAGACGCATCCTCTGTCCCTCCTCCCTCCTCCCTTCCCAGCTTCAGAAATCACGGTTGGTTGTTGGAATTAAGAATGTCAGACTGTGTTTTTGTATTTTGTTTTTCCTTCAAATGAACCTTGGGGAACAAAAATCACTCAAGATTCTATCATTAAACGAGAACAGATGAAGGTATATGATTCTGTATCTCACTTTTCAGTGGAGCAGATGACCTCCCTTTAAAAAAAACAATCTCATCTGTGAATTATGGGAATCTTATTTTACTAGATTCTTAGGACATAGTATGTTTTTTGATTCATGGTTTTGTTCAAAAAAACACTTTTTTTAAGCAGTGAGAGTACATGTTTTTTTCCACATGTGTGGCCTGAATTTCTCCCAAATTTAGACTATGCCAAACAATGATGATGCCACGGGGGAATTTTAAAGTAAAGAATGAAAGAAAAAAAAAGATTAGAAAGATTAATATGGTCCGTATTTACAATCTGACATAATGGCTGCAAGATGTGGATATGTTATATAAATGTTTTAAAAATACACAGTTGGCTTTTTTTGTAAAGGGCTTGCCTAGTGGCTTAGCTGGTAAAGAATCTGTCGCAATGCAGGAGACCTGGGTTCGATCTCTGGTTGAAAAAATTCCCTGGAAAAGGGAAAGGCCACCCACTCCTGTATTCTGGCCTGGAGAATTCCAGGGACTGTGTGTATAGTCCATGGAGTCACAAAGAGTCAGACACGACTGAGCGACTTTCACTTCACTTCTCATACAAAAGAAGTTTTAGAGCACGCTATGGGAAGCCTGTGGTCGGGGTACGGTCAGCAGTTGTCAGAGGTGCCGAGTCCATCCTCTGCCCCAGCCCCTTCCCTTCCTGCCTCTTGCTTCCCTCACTGCTCATCTGCTTCTCCCGTCACTTAACAGGTTTCCCATCTTCCAAACTGGGATGATGATGCCATTTAGAGTAGCTATAAATATTTAAGAAGGGATGAATGGAAAGCCATGCAAAACCACTGTCTTTGATGAAATGCAGAATCAAAGTTTTATTATGAAACTTTTTTTCATTCAAAAATGACCTATGATCCAACTGCCCAGATTACTCCTGTTGACACTGAAAAAAAAAAGAAATTAACAGTGAGAAAAGCAAGTGCTATCTAAGTCTCACAGAACAGAAAGCTGTAAACGGAAAACAAAACAGCAGCCTTTTCCCTTAAATGCCCCCAGTGCGTCTTCCCATGGGTGCCACCATGACCAGCTTCTTTGAATGTCCTTCCAGAACCCATTTGTTTCTGCTCCCAGGCAGCTCTCTGGTGGACACTGAGATGTACCCAGACCCCTTCTTTTCAATGCCCTCCCTTGGACCCTGCGCTCAACTAGAAAGCACAGCTTGGCAGACATTTCTATCTATTATATGCTGATATGTATACTCTTCATAAAATGATTCATCTGTGTTTCAGAAATAGAGTAGGGATGAGATAGGGAGACATGAAACAACATAAATTGTGGTGTATCCAAGTGCTGTGTGCCCACGTTGGAGCAAATCTAATATATTCATGTCACCTATAGAGGAAGCTCCGCTAGAACATAAGACCCATCAGGCCTTGATTTCCCTGCCGAGTCACGTCCTGGTGCTGGCTAACTCTGCTGAGTTATGAGCAGGTGTGTTTGCACGTACACAGAGTGAGGTGTGGGTGTACAGCGGGGCTTTGTGTGTGAGTCCCAGGATCTTCAGGGACTTCAGTCTCTGAGCGTCTCTGCTCTTCAGTCGGACCTCCAGGTGCTTCCCCAGTGCTGTTTTCACTGCCGTAGTTTTATCCGTAGTAAGGGACTTCCTTACACCCTTACTCTGATTTCTCCTGTCCATCACAGTGCTACAAAAGTTCCAAGGATCAGCAGCCCCAGATGGAACTGCCGCTCCAAGGTTGCAACATTACATACATCCCGAAAGACAGCAAAAAGAAGAAGCATGAACTGAAAATCACCCAGCAGGGCACAGACCCACTTGTTCTTGCCGTCCAGAGTAAGGAGCAGGCTGAACAATGGCTGAAGGTAACTTGTTGCTTTTGTTTCCGAGCCAGTTTCTTTCCCAGACCTCTTCCTGAGATCTGTTTTTTATTTAATATGCATTTTTTTTAATGCAAGCTCAGGCGAATAGTGGATTGACCTGAGTAGTTGTGTCTTTGATGTCTTGAATATTCTGATTACTTTGAGGTTAATCATTTTAAATTTTGTCTTCAAAAAGGCATTCTGCCTCCTGTTTGCAATCTACTTCTAGTAACTTTCTCTTTTGGTTTGATTTTATCGTTTTGCTTTGTCATGTCCGAAGTGAAGTGTTAGTTGCTCAGTTGTATCTGACTCTTGTGACCCCATGGACTGTAGCCTGCCAGGCTCCTCTGTCCATGGAATTCTCTAGGCAAGAATACAGGAGTGGGTTGCCATTTCCTTCTCCAGGGGATTGAACCTGGGTCTCCTGCGTTGCAAGCAGATGAGCCTTTACCATCTGAGCCACCAGGGAAGCCCATCGTGTCTGGATGTAGTTTTTTTTTTTTCCTTGCTCAGTTTCCCTGGGCCTTTTAAATCTGTGAATTTAAGTTTTTTCTAAGTTTTGGAAAAAGTTTTCATCCATTTCCCTTAAAATGTAACTGCCCCATTCCCTTCACTCTCCCAAATAATTTAAATATATGTTAGACTTTTTCACTATTTTCTACTTTTATCTTCTCTTTTTGTTTCTCATCCTTATTTTCCCCCTTTAGGTTTGTTAATTTTCTTCTTGTTTCTTTCCAGATCACTGTTTCTGTCTTTAGCTGTATCTAATCTGCTAATAAGTTTGCTCTTGTTCACTGGGTTCTTTATTTTGTCTATGGTAGTTTTCAATTCTGGAATTTCTAGTTGTTTCCTTTTAGGAGCTTTTGTTTGGCTTTTCTCTCCATAACAAGCACATAACAGGCATGCTTCTTTTGACTGTGGTTTCGATTGAGTTTGGACCTGGGTCTGTAACCTACGGTTCCTTTTCTTGTGTATGTCATTTTGTCTTCTTGCCAGGTTATCTGATGATCATGCTGGTCATTATACTAAAGTTTGGAAAAAAAATTATTATAGTACATTTTGATGTCAGCTCTTCTGAAGTATAATTCAAATATCCTACAGTTCATCCTTTTAAAGTATGATTCATTGGTTTTCAGTTGATTCATAGAGTTGTGCAACTAACAACATAATCTAATTTCAGAACGTTTTTACCAGCCCAAAGAGAAACACTGTCTTTACTGTGTTAGCAGTCCCTTCCCCCAGTTCCAGCCCCAGCCCCAGCCAACTACTCATCTGCTCTCTCTCACTATAGATTTGCCTGTTCTCAGCATTTCCTGTAAACACACTCATGCAATATGTATCCTTTTGTGACTGTCTTCTTTTACATAGCATAATGTTTTTAGATCCATCCACATTGTATCTGTATCAGTCTGTCATTCCTTTTTATTGCTTTTTGTGTCTTTTCTAAGAAACCATTTTTTTAATCGAAGGCCTGAAAGATTTATAACTATATTTTCTTCTGATAGTTTCATAGTGTTAGCTTTTAAATTTAGTCTGTGATCCACTTTGATTTCATCTTTGGTTATAGTGTGAAGTAGGGGTCTAGTCTCATTCTTTTTCTTGTGGCATCCAGGTATCCCTCTAGAAACAATTTGGTTCTTAGCTCAATGGCTTCATTTTTCAGAGAGCATTTTCATTTGCCTACGGTACAAGCTTTGGTAGGCACTAGATCTCCAAAATGGGTTTAATCTAATTTCAGAACTTGAGATTTTTCAGAGCCCTCCAGATGACCTGCAGTCAGGCCACAGTCCATTAAAGGGCAGGCTTATATTTATTTCAGTCTTACTCCAGCTCCTAATCTTGGGGTCCTACTCTTAAAGGTAGGGCTTCCCAGGTGACTCAGTGGTAAAGAATCCACCTGCCAAGGCAAGAGACGCAGGTTTGATCCCTGGATTGGGAAGATCTGCTGGAGAAGGAAATGGCAGTTAACTCCAGTATTCTTGCCTAAGAAATACCAAGACAGAGGAGCCTGACAGTCCATGGGGTCACAAAAGAGTTGGACATGACTTAACAACTAAACAATAAAAGTGTGGGGGTTTTGCTGGGACCTTGTCTTTTCTGTGCCCTAAACCCCAACTTTTGGTTCCCATTCCTCCAGAGCTGTCAGAGTACTAACTGGCTTCTCAGCCACCTCCTCTGGGGAGTAGCAAAGGCAGTCCTAGCTCCTGGCCTGCCTCTCCATATTTCCATCTACTTCTGGATCACGGCCGGGTAATTCACTATGATAATAGCTATTTTCTGCTTTTAGGAAGATGCTGTGTGTGTTTCGTCTTGCTTTCCTGATTGTCTTTATCAGGAGGATTGGTCCACACCTTCTAGTCCATCACTGTCTGATAGTACTTGCTGTGAAGAAGACTGGGACGGAGTGGGAAAGCCTGATCAGACGTTCTATAATGATGGTTCTTATAGTAAGATGCCAGTGTCCATTAAACCCAGAGCCCCACTTCCCCCTCCTCCCCTGGAAAAGCATAGGGCCAGACTCTGCGATGACAACAGTGATCATTTCTGTTGGGGCAGAGCACATAGATGTGGCTTTTCGCATGTCTGTAATTTGGGAGATGGAGCAGAGCATTTGTTTTTTTTAATGGGAGTCCTGTGATCCAGAGTTCCGGCTGCTGAGTTTGCTTAGCCTTCCAGACACAGAACCTAATATGTCACATGTCAACCCCTGCTGTTACCAAAGTACTTTTCCATCGTCAACAAAGCTGCCCGAAAAAGTTGTTACTATTGGCCATTTCATTTTACAGGTAAGGTACTGAGTCCCAGGTAGACACAATGGCACACCAGTCAACCTGTGGTGGAGCCAGGAGTGGACCTCAGAATTTCCTGACTTCATTTTCATCTTCATTCTGCTGGGCCATCTGACAATTTGCCATTTTCTCTTTTTATTCCTTACTTTCAGGTTCTTAGCACCATTCCTTCAATAAGGAGGGAAAGAATGAGGCAATAGATGAAGAGCCTTATTTATGATTCTGTTTTCTTCACCTGGTTACCTGTATCTGGGCTTTTGTGTTTACCTGTTTCTTAGGGGAGAACCGAGAAAGGATGCTCTGAAACCTAAGCGTTCTTCTGTCTTCTCTCTATTCTCTCAGTTTGTTGACTATTTAGCACGCACCGAGTTGTAGGTCCCTTCTTAGGTACACCGGTCTGACGTGAAATCATGTAGAGTTCACTGGGTTTTGCTGTTTCATCAGGAAATAATATTGAGCTGACTGTGCTGCTCACAGACATGCAACTGAAGACAAAGCTTTTTCCAGAAGTCAGGTGCTAACGGGGTGAAACAATCTCACATCTATTTCAGCAAATGTGAAATTCAGTTCAGGGGCGTTTAGCCAATTTCAGAGTGATGACTCTGTCAGTGGAAGTTGAATTGCAAGAACTTTTTAGCATTTGCTCACATTTCTTTAAAAAGAAGTAAATACCTGGTAAATTACCTTTTTCTAAAGGGTTTACCTTAATTACTCCAGTTAATGTTTGTGCTTCACTCCCATTGCATATTATAATACAGGAACCTAAGAAGTCTTGATTAGAAATGGAAGTCAGATGGCAAAACTAGTTTTAATCAGATATAAAATTTTAATTTTTTAAAACCGGCAGAGATCTGGGATGTTTTAGTTTAGTTTCATCCAGATATTGTCTTTTGATTGGCTGCCTTTTCAGAATCATCTGGAATTTAAAACAGAGATTTCTAATGATTTGGTACCTAAGAATGTTTTTTTTTTCTTTTTAGTTTATGTCTTTTACCCTTTTTAAGATCCTCAAAGCCACAAGGTATACTTGAAACATGCCTCCTCTATTAATTCTCTCTCTCTCTTCCAAGATAACTTTTATCTAGAATTGGGGCTTTAGTATTATTATCTAGGTATGCTTTAGAAATACTTTTTACTTACGCATGTATATACTCATAAACAAGGGACAATATTATTTTTCATGTTTAAAATTTCTGCATAAATGGCTTCAACCTGCACATGTCTTTCAGCCAGCTTGCTTCACTCATCTGTTTGTTTGCACACCCTCACTCTCTTGAACCATGCGTGTTCTCACGCATGTCACGCTATCCTGGACCATGTTCGTGCGTGTTCTCACTCATGTCGCCTGGTCTGGGTGTCCTGGTTTTTCCAGGATGGAGACCATATACTGGAATTGCTGAGTTTGGTATGTGCACATCTTCACCATTCCTAGAGCTTGACAGATTGTTTTCCACGGTCCTTTGTATAACTGAGCTTCCTCCAGCGATGTGTGAGAGGAATCATTTTGTGTGTGTCCTTTTTTCTTTTACGTATGCAAGCAAATAGAAATGCAGATTTCAATACCCATCCTCCCACCCTCATAAAAAGGGTGTATTCTGCACCTTGGTTTCCCCCCACCAAATAGAGTAATTTGGAGATTTTTTTTTTCCAAATTAAAGAATAGAACACTTCCTTTTTTCTCTCTTACACTACATAGCATTTCACTTTATAAACAGAATATGCTTTAAAAAAATCTGCCTACTTATGGATATTGGATTGTTGTCATCTTTTGATGTGACAGAGTTAAGTAATATTTGTCCTATGTCCACAATATCTCACACTTTTGCTAGTCTGTAGGCTAAATTTCCAAACAGAGTAATTATTTGTATGAAGGTTACAAGGGTTTGTAATTTTGAGACACAGATAAATCACTCTTCACGGGAGGTTTACCGGTTCAGCTTCCCATCAGCTGTATGTGTGTGCCTCTTTCCCCACTGTCTTGCCAGCAGAGTATGTTACCAGCCTTTGAATGTTTGCCAGCCTGGGAGGAGAAAATGATATCTCATCTAGTTTTAATCTGCATTTATTGTCTTATGAGTGGCATTGGGCATCTTTTCATGGAGTTTAGGAGCCTACGGCTGTGTTACTGTTTCTGTGAACTGTTTATATCCTTGGGCCTCTTTGTAGATATCCTGCTCAGAAATCTCTTTTTAAGGAAACTCCCGATTCCAGAGGCCAAGCCAGGTTTGGTAGTCACCGCTCTAGCTCAGCCTGCTAATTTCCACTTGGATAGAAGTTCTCACGGAAGAAGCAGGGTTTGAGAGCACAAGTAAGCTCTCAGTCAGGTAGGCTGTGAAGGTAAATAGCATTCCATAGCCATTTTCACTAAAGTTTTATTTGGTTCTTATAAATGCTTCTGAAATTCATCATAATAAATATAAAAAAGGCAGGAGGGAGAAGGGGGTGAGCTAGTCCTGCGTAGAGAGAGTGTCACTAGAGGGCAGACTGGAGCCCGACCCGGAGTTGTGATCTCAGCTTCAGAAGCCTCTTCCTGAATGTCTCAGATGAGCTACTTGACTTCTCAAAACATAGAGTTTTCTCATCTATGAAATGAGAGGGGTGGACAGAACTATTTCCTTTTGGAGTTGTGGTGAGGATACAGCCACATGAAAATGAAAGTGTTAGTCTGACTCTGTGACCCCATGGACTACAGCCTCTGTCCACAGAATTCTCCAGGCAAGAACACTGGAATGGGTTGCCATTCCCTTCTCCAGGAGATCTTCTCAACCCAGGGATTGAACCCGCTGCAGGCAGATTCTTTACTGTCTGAGCCACCAGCATTAAGACCTAAAGCATTTAGAAGAGCGCCTCGCCTGTATGAGCACGTACGTACGGGCAAGCTGCTATAGTTGGTGGTGTTAATCGATTTACAAGCTCCTGCTGACGTCCGTTTGGAAGTCAGGATGACAGAGGATGTTTTCAGGGGCCAGAGCTACAAGCGTCCACCTCCCTTCCTCCTGCCCTCCTTTGTCCATACCTGCAGGGAGACCGGGAAGCACTGTCCTCCCGTGTGCCCTCAGACAGGACACCATGTGCCAATTATCTGCCACATCCCCTACTGCAAAATAAACTAATAAACATCCCAAACAATCCTTAAATAGTTTATACCAAAGATAATTTTTTAAAAAAATTTGCCTACTCTGGGTCTTGGTTGCAGCGTGCAAGATCTTTTTTTAGTTGTGGCATGTGAACTCTTGACTGTGGCATGTGGGATCTAGTTCCCTGACCAAGGATGGAACCCCAGGCTCCCTGTGTTGGGAGCGTGAAGTCTTAGCCACCGGACCACCAGGGAAGTCCCCAAGGAGAATGTTCAAAGGAAGTTGTCTGCACTGTAGACACCACTGCCCTTTTCTGATGAGAATCTGTGAGAGTTCTAGTGCTGACTTTGGTATAAAGTTCATCCATCCTTTTCTTGCTCTTTCCACCCCCCACTCCCTGCTGGGCAGCATTGTCCTGTTCTTACAGCATCTCCTGATCTCAGGCTGCTTTAGAGGAATATAGTTGAGAAGAGTTTTCACCATGATTTAATATGCTAGGAGAGTATTGTGGTTTTACCAGAGTTCTCAAGGAGAATCACAAATTGGTTTGCTGTATGCTTCAGCTCAGAGAACCCCATCCTGTTTGTCCTTAAGTGAAGGTCTTTCAGGACTTCCTGGTTGGTCCAGTGGTTAAGACTTTATCTTCCAGTGCAATGGCTGTGGGTTCGATCCCTGGTCAGGAAGCTAAGATCCCACATGCCTTTCAGTCAAAAATCCAAACAAGCAACAGAAGCAATATTGTAAGAAATTCATTTGTTGTTGTTCAGTCTCTTTGTGACCCCATGGACTGCAGCACGCCATGCCTCCCTGTCCCTCACCGTCTCCCGGAGTTTGCCCAAGTTGGTGTCCATTGAATCGGTGATGCTATCCAACCATCTCATCCTCTGCCGCCCTCTTCTTGTAATTTTAATGTTTGACTCATCTCTAGGGCCACTCGTATGGAATTTGTCTCATGAGTTTACATCCTATTTCATGTGCTCTGTGTAAAAGAAGAGTAGCTGCTCCTGCTACTTACAAGAGATTTTAAAACACCTGTGACAGGAAGTCAAAAGAGATCCTGAGAAAGATATACGACATGTGAAGAGACAGGGAGTTCCGGGAGAAAGATGGAAACTATTTTTTTAATAAAGAAAAATGCTAGAAATGAAAAAAGAATAATTCATTAGATGGGCTTCAAAGCACACTAGACACAGAGGAGGAAAGGACCAGTAAACTTGAGGAGAGGTCAGTCTAAACATCCACCCAAACTGAATACATGGGAGAATGAAGAGAATAGGACAGAGTACCAAAAAATCCATGGGATATTCCAAGTGACCTAACACATACAAAAAGAGAGAAAAATACTTAAGAGATATAGCCACAAACGGTGCAAAACTGTTGAAAGACATCAACCCACAAGAACAACAACAAAGAAGCTCAAACACTGAGAAAGATAAAAACGTATAGAGCTATACCCAGACACATCACCGTCAACTGATAAAAAGCGAAGATTAAACAAATCTTAAAAGAAGTCATAGAAAAAAATGAGACATCACATTCAAAGGTACAATTGATACAAGTGGTGGCTAAGTTCTCACAAAGAGTTAACGTGAAATAAAGACATTTCCAGTCAAAGCTGAAAGGAGTTATTTCAGGAAGGTCTGCTCTATTAGAAATAATTTTATTTTAGTAATTTCTTTAGAGTGAAGGAAAATGATGTCACTACATGGAGGCCCTACTTCAAAAAGAAATAAAGAAAAGGGAGATCCTGGGTGAACACAAAGACTTTTCTTTTTTTCTTTTTTTGCTACATTTTTCAACTTTTTATTTTATTTGTCATTTTTTTAAGTCTCTATCGATGTGAACAGCTGACTCATTGGAAAAGATGCTGATGCTGGTAAAGACTGAGGGCAAAAGAAGAAGAGGGCTGCTGCTGCTGCTGAGTCACTTCAGTCGTGTCCGACTCTGTGCGACCCCATAGACGGCAGCCCACCAGTCTCCCCCGTCCCTGGGATTCTCCAGGCAAGAACACTGGAGTGGGTTGCTGTGCCCTCCTCCAGGGGATCTTCCCCACCCAGGGACGTGGGCTGCCATTGCCTTCTCCAAGGAGCAGTAGAGACGGAAATAGATGCTATTTCCTGCAGAGAGGGGCGTGTCCCTTCCCCTGTTCGCAGCTCCCAGGGGGCTGCCCCAGTCCCGCCTGCAGTTGAGGCAGATCTGGGCGGGGCTGTGGCTTTACTCCGACTCACTCTGCTACTGCTGTCACATGCTTTCAGGGCTGGATCTGGAATTTTCCATCAGTGTGCTCAGGTTCTAAGCTGTCGTGGGAGCCTGGAGCTCTCTGTGTGCCTCAAACACACGGTGGTTTTCCGGGCCACCTTGTTTCCCCGTTTGGCTTGCTGACGGCCAGCGCTTTGGTTTGCTGGGGCCTTCTCTGTCTGCAGGTGTGTCTCTGGCTCCCCATGCCTTGGGAGAAATCCTTCTGTCCTGGTGTGTCTCTAGCTTTTGCAGGTTGGCTGCCCTGTACTCTGGGAAAGCCCAGGTCTCCCTGGAGGAGGGGATCGTCTTCACTGCTGCTCTGGAGCAGCTGCCTTGCGCTTGGCCAAAGTCCCGTGTGTCTCGGGGCACATCCCTGAACTCAGCTTCTTTGGCCCTAGGCTTCCTGGCTGTTCTTACACCCTCAGTACAGAAGCAAGGGAAGGAAGTGGCGGGTGGGTATAGACTCGTTCCGTCACTGCGTCTCCTTGAGTTTTAAATGGTCTTGCCAGCCTTCATGTGGCTGCTTGAGCTTCCCCGGTGGCTCCGCTGGTAAAGAATCCACCTGCAATGCAGGGGACCTGGATTCAATCCCTGGGCTGGGAAGATCCCCTGGAGGAGGGTATGGCAACCCACTCCAGTATTCTGGCCTGGAGAATCCCATGGACTGTATAGGCCATGGGGTCGCAAAGAGTCAGACATGACTGAGTGACTTTCACTTCACTCCATCATGTGGCTGCTAGAAAATTTCTGGTCCCTCCTCCACCCCTCTGTGATGGGTCCCTTCCTCCTGCTGTTCTGCCGTTTGTGAGGCAGCTGGTGTCACTTCCTTCTTAAGAAGGACTCTCCACTTTTGAGAACTTAGCTCACTTAAGCTTCTTTGTATCCTCAATGCTTTAATGAGTTAAAAAAATGCTACAAATTTTTTAGAAAACATCATCCACACTGTTTTCTCAAGGTGAGAGAGGCGGCCTGTGTGCCTTTCTTTGTGGCAACAAAGGTCAGGAGACCCTGTGCTGCCCTTTTTATTCATCAGTCTTGCTAGAAGTTTATCCATTTTATTAGTTCTTTCAGAAAAACCCCCAGTTTTTCCACTGTTGATTTTTTTCTATGATACTGTTGCTTTCTATTTTATTAAGTTCTCGTCTTTCATTTTGTTTTGGCTTAATTTTCTACAGTTATCCCAGTTTCTTGAATTGTATACTTAGATACTTAATTGTTAGCCTTTTGCATATATA
Organism: Cervus canadensis; assembly: GCF_019320065.1. Classification (NCBI taxonomy): domain Eukaryota; kingdom Metazoa; phylum Chordata; class Mammalia; order Artiodactyla; family Cervidae; genus Cervus; species Cervus canadensis. The sequence continues at coordinate 49,558,356 of NC_057411.1, read as the reverse complement.
TATATATATATTTAAAGCTATGCATTTCCCTCTAAGCACAATTTTAGCTACATCCTCTAGTTTGATTTTTTGTGTGTTTTTATCATTTAATTTAAAATATTTTCTAATTTCTGTTGTGAGTCCCCTTTTAAGTGACGATTTATTTGGGAATATATTGCTGAGTTTCTAAGTATTTAGTGATTTTTTTAAAAAAATTTATCTGATTCTTTTAAATTTCTAGTTTAATTCCACTCTAGTCACAGAACTTTATATGGATTCACAAAGTAGACATCTTGTAAACTTGACTTATTGCCCAACATGTAGTCAGTTTTGGTATAGATTCTATGTCTAGTTGTAAGGGGTGTGTATTATACATTTGCTGGGTGTACTCTTCTATAGATGGTTATTCAACCACAGTCATGAATTGTCATGTGAAGATCGTCTACATCCTTACTAATTTATTTATTTTATCAGTTACTCCAAGGGAGAGATGTGGGAATATCTACTACTTTGATTCAGAATTTATCTATTTGTCTTTATTATTTCCTTTGGTTTTTGCTTAATATTTTTGAGGCTGTGTTCTTTGTTACATACAGAATTTAAATGGTTATATTTACTGGGAGTTAAAACCTGAAATGTCCCTCTTTCAGTGTTTCTTGCTTAAAGAATTACTCTCTGATTAATCTGTAGATTAATAATCTTCCCTAATGGTACCTTTATGATGAACAGAACTTGTTAAATCTGAAATCCAGAATATCAGGTCTTTACTTCTATTGTTGTCTGTTGTTTATTTGCTAAGTCGTGTCCGACTCTTTGTCCAGCTGTAACCTGCCTGACTCCTCTGTCCGTGGGATCTCCCAGGCAAGAATACTGGAGTAGGTTGCCATTTCCTTCTCCAGGGGGACCTTCCCTACCCAGGAATTGAACCCGCATCTCTTGCATCTCCTGCGTTGGCAGGTGGATTCTTTACCACTGAGCCACCTGGGGAATCCTTTTTTTACTGGTATAGTCGGTGCATTTTGCATCCTGCCCCCCAAGTTTTAGCATATTCCAGGTCATCAAGATAGAACCTGTGTTTTCTCCCAGAAGTTTTCTGGAGCTGTCCATTTAGGTCTCTGATTCATACATTTTGGTTCTCATGTACAGGATGAGATGTGGGAGTCAAGATTCATTTTCTTACGTCTGTGTAGTCAGTTGTTTTAGAACCACTGAAACACCAATCTCCACGATTGGAAGTGAGTCGATCGTGCTGTGTGTGAGCCCTTCCCTGGGCTCCGTGTTCTGTCTCCACAGTCTGTTTGAGCATCCACGTGTCAGTGCCACAGTGTCTGGATTGTTGCGTCTTTAGAGACAGCCTTGAAGTCAGCTAGCATGTGGGTTCCAGCATGGTTCTCTGTTTTTCTAAATGATTAAAAACTTTGAAATCATGTTTTTAATGTGTAAAAAGTCAGTGCTGTCATCCTGGTTTTTAATTTCTCCTTGTTAAGGCCACACCTTTGTGCTTGAAACAGATGTTTTTTCCTTAAAAGAACTGTCATACAAGGAACAATGCTTATTAATCTTGATGACAGCCTGTTAGAATGACAGAAGAGTGAATGGAAAGTCTGGAAATCTGGAGTGTATTCTAAGAATGCCTTTAACTCATTATGATATTTTTGGTCATGCAACTTTCCCATTTATCTGTCAAATGGAAGTAATACTGATCAGAATGATCAAAAAGCTAGCATGGAAAAGGTATATAAATGCTCCCTTAGAATTGTAATAAACACTTAAAATATATGATTTATTGGTATCACCTCTTAGGATTCCTTGTGTGAAAAACTCTAAGAACTCTCTAACTTCAATTACTTTATAAAACAAATGCCAAGTTCCCTTATTAATATAAACTCCTATTCGCCCATTTGTCCTAAACCTTTCATCCCAGGCTTTCAGTATTTTGAAAGATGGCTTCAGTGCAGCAATGAAATATCTTTTCACTACGTCACGCACACCCCTCTGTCAGGTATGAGAAGCCCGGGGCCTGTGTTTGGCCAGGACATGACTTGACAGAAACTTCTTCAAGGGTAGCTGCCAAATCTGTTTCTCTCCTTTTGGTCTGCAACTTCCATTACCAACAACGCTTGCCAAAGTTAACTCTGTGTGTGTGTGTACAGATGCTGAAAACATGAGCCATCTTGTAGGGGTCAGTCAGAAGACAAGAGCCAATATTCCCAGAAATGGAGTGGTCAGGTTTCCTACAAAAATGTGCAGAGATTGTGTTTCTGAAGATGAGGGTTCAAGTTAAAAGCAAACAAAAATACCACAGAACATATAACAATTTGTTTTTCTTTTTTTGAAGGATTTGTGATTCTGAATTTGGATCCAATTCCCTTAAATACTTATTGAACTTCTCTCTGAATGTGGCTCTTTCCAAAGAAGTATATTAATATAAAAACCTCCTTTGCAGCTATTAAAAAAAATAGGTCAATAAACCCTTTATTTAGAACTTCTGAATTAACTCTGCAGGGGCAGTATAGCAGTACATAGTAATCAGAGCAGAAAGTTCCACGAAGATACAACCTGAAAGAATCCGACCGTTTGATGAAAGCTGTGGAAAGACTGGCTTCTGCTCGTGGATCTTTTCCGCGGGGTCTTTCTCTGTACCTGGGAGGACAGTGATGAATAATTGCTATTATTAAATCCACGATGCTGAGAGGCCACGGATAATCCCACGGAGCCCCAGGTGTGCCAGCTCTCCTCTGGTCTACCAAACCCTCCTCCGTCTATTCCCTCCGCGGGGACGATTTTAAGTTCAGGAAGGTGGCAACTGATGGGAGGAGAAGAGGTACAGTTGATCTGTGTACAGATTTGTAAGCCTGCAGATTCCGGGGCTGGCTTCATCAGGAAAGGCTCAGTAACCACCCCTGGCTTCAGGGGTCCAGAGAGCCCTTGGTTCCTCAAACCTCTGTTTGATGGAGACACAGGACTGGTACGGGACAGGGGTGAGCGGAGGGGACAGCCCAGGGGCTGGGAGAGGGTGGGAGGGAGTCAGTGAGGCTGGGGTGCTGGCGATGCAGGCGTGGCTTCTAGTTGATGCGCTCTCTCTTTCTGTTTTTTAAAAAGCTTCCCAGCTCCCTGAGGATTTTAGGAATCTGCGTGGAGGACCGGGAAAACTCATGAGGCTTTACTTGTCTCCTGTGATGGTCTAGTCTCTTGCCTTCCGTTTTTCATTCACACCTTTTTTTTTTTTTTCTCGTAGAGAATTTCAAGTCCAGTTTATGTCTTCATTCCCTTCTCTTTTTTTCCTCTCATCAAACTCTTTTTTCAGTTGCTGTTACACGCTAGGCATTGGGAAAACCAGCCTGAGCAAGGCGAAGCCCCTTCTTTGAAAATGAGCCCAGCTTTAATAGAGGAAGCAGGTTTAATAGACCGGCAGGTTCAGGATGCCCGTGACCGGGTCCTGAATGCAGCACGTGGCCGCCTGTGCCCGTGGAGGGACAGCTGCACCGTGTCCCACGCAGGAGGGTCCGAATGGGCTTCCTGGTCACCAGGGACCTGGGCTGCCCCAGAAGGATGAGTCCTGTTCAGCCAAGAGGGGAGCACACCTCCGCTGGGAGACCCCTGAGGTCTAACTGGAGCTGTGGAGATCTTCCACCTTTGGGAAAAGAAAAAAAGAAAAAAGGAGAAAGAAAAAAAGACAGCTGTGTTTTGCATAAAAGCTTTTGCCAGAGATGGATTTCTGCAGGTTATGTTTTGTGGGATTTAGCCTTTTAGTGTGAAGTGAGAGCCTTGAGACCCTCAGGGCGGGTGTAAGACCCTCAGGGCATGTGTACAAATGGACACGCGTTCACGTCTGTACCAGTCAGATGGAGGAAGAGCGCACGCCGGCTGCGTCGCTGAGCTGTTGTGGTGGCCGTCGCTTTGCACACGTTCTCGGTCGGGGGGTGAGCTCACAGGGTGACGCTGCCGTGCATCTGGAGCCCACTGGGGGTGGGGGATGGGCTGGGATTCAGCCCTAGCTGCTGTTGGACACAGGAGCCCAGGAGTTTCCCTTTGCTGCAGTGATGTCAGCACTGGTGACCGCAGTCACATCAGTGTGTATGAACACACGTGCAGGCGCCGGCTGAGCACCCAGGTCACATTTTCTCTTAATCCAACCATAAGGACAAGACAGGTCGTCTTTCTCCAGAGGAAAGAAAAAGTCTCATCCTTAGATCAAGAGAGCTTGTTCCTTGTCAGCTGAAGGCGTGATAAGCACAAGGAGGTCGGGGACTAAAGACTCGATGCAAAGACAGTAGCGAAATTAGCATGGAACAGCCAAACTGAGGGAACCTTCCCGCCGGAAGTTCAAGAGGGGCAGGTCATCCTTGGTGCACCTTCGCTGGTTTTCACACGTGAGACTCCACAAGGAAGCAACGGCGGCGAGCTCTCTGGGTTTCTTCCCTTTCTTTTTTCCTGTTTCAGTCTCCGGTGTGGATTTCACTCCCGTTGCTTTTTCATAAAGCAGCTGAGCGGCGGGATGACTGGAGATGCCGTCCCGGCCTCCCTCAGCTCCTGGCTCCGGTCCCAACCCCAGAGCAAGTCAAGGGAATCTGAGTGTGTCTGCTGGGATCCTGTTGCAGAGTTCCTATACAGATAGCTGGGAGTCTGGCATTGCTGTTTTTCTTTTTCTTTTTTGCTCAGAAGGCACTTGGGTTGAACTCAGATTGCATCTTAGTTCCAAAAGGAGTAGAAGACATTTTGAAAGCTTTGCCTGCTAGCTCCTCATTCACAGGAGTATAAGTTGCACCAGGCCGGGAGCTTGTCTATCCTGTTTCTTGCGTGTCCTCGGTGACCAGAGCACCTTGCAGGAGCTCTGGGGGTTGGCTGCAGGGGGGCTGTGGTCGGCAGTAGGTGCCACACGGTGGTCCTCGCTCCTGAGGGTTTCAGCTGGGAACCCTTCCTGAGCTCTCAGCGAGAACGCGACGGGTGCCGGCAGTGATGACGGCGGTGGTGACCGCAGCCGCCGTGTCTTCCTTGTATTGGTACACGCGCGGGTGCTGGCTGAGGCATTTTGCATACAGGGTCATGTTTTCTCTTAATTCAACTGCAAATACAAGACAGGTCGTCCTGACACGCCTTCCTTTGCTCGTGAGGACCCTGAGGTCAGAGAGGGTGCGACTCAGCCCCTCTGATGTGCTGGCCTCGCAGATGGGTCAGCAGGCGCCTTCTCAGACTCTTAGTGCATCTTCCCTGCTTCTCCAGACCCCAGGCCCCTCCTGTCTCCGCAGAGCCCCTCCCAGGGGTCCCCTGCAGCCATGCCCGCCCCCTAGTCTCTCCGCCCCTCTTACAGACACTCCTCCTCCAGGCAGCCTCTGCTGGGCTGTCCCTCTCAGCTCCCTCCCTCCCTCCTTCTCCCTGCTCCTGGGAAGTGTGCTCTGCTGGTTGGCGTCCGGCTTCCGTGTCCACTGCAGCTGGGCTCTTGTAGCCGCTCCCCTCCTTCGGTTCCATCCCGTGTCCTGACCGTGTATCTTCCCCGAATCTCCGCCCTGCTTTGTCTCCCCACCCCAGACGTACCCCCTCTAGAGCTGTGAGCATCAGCCTTGGCAGTGGCTCCCAGGTTCCCGCTGCTCTCCTGGCCCGTCTGCCCACACGGCTCTCTGGGTTTTCCATAAACTCTTCATGTCCACCCTTCATGCCTCGTTCCCGCTGCCTGTAGCCCTTTCCACCGGTTCTTCCCGTGGCCACGTCCTCCGGCCTTTTAGCTCAGCTCACAGCTCACATGTCATCCCAAGAAGGCCTCCCTTGATCTAAATCAGCCACCCCTTCCCGTTAAAGACCCTCTTCTATTCTTTGTAGCGCTGGCGACTGTCTGACATCACCTTCATTTCTTGGGCGATACTCGTTGTTTACCATGATATCTAACTTTTACTGGACTGGAAGCCCCATGAGGGCAGGACTCTCACGCACATCATTCCCTTCTGTATCCCAGAACCTCTGTTGTTTTCAGGACGGTCTAGACATTTGGTGAATGATGAGTGAATGTGTGGGGCTTCCCTGGTGACTCAGTCGATAAAGAGTCTGCCTGCAAATGCAGGAGACCTGGGTTTGATCCACGGGTAGGGAAGATCCAAAGGAGAAGGAAACCACAACCCACTCTAGTATTCTTGCCTGGAGAATCTCCGTGGACAGAATGAATGAGTGAGAGAATAAACAAAAGAATGCCTGGCCTCCCGAGGCTTAACTCCAGACCGCTGTGACCCTTGGGTTTTCCCGCCGCGCCTCTTGCCTCTGCTTCGACCCTCGTGTGAGCATCTCTGCCATTCTGCCCTTGCCACAGGTGGTCAGAGAGATCTACAGCGGCTGCAGCGGGCCCGCCGAGCAGGAGTGCCCTCCCCCATCGAGCTCCCCGGTGCACAAGGTGGAACTGGAGAAGGTAAGGGGCGTGTTTCTTTCTAGGAATTAACCTTGCGGCTGCTTTAGGCCTTTCTGGAAGTTTTAACAGCACCTCTGAGAATATCAGCATTTCTAGTTGAAAAATAAAAAGGAAAAAGAAAAGAAAAAAATACGATGCACCCCTGTTGCCTCTCTGCCTGCCCGGTAGGAAGCACGGCTCAGCTGTTTCACCAACTGCGTGGTTTTTATTCTTTCCAGCTGTAGATGCAGGAAAGGGGTGTGAAGGTGTCACAGGGTTTAAGGTGTTCAAGGCCACCGGCTCTAACACGGCAGGCAGCTCTGTATTCCAGTTCTTCTGGAATACGGTAGGTGCTTCCCGAGTGTTCCTTCCCAGAGGTTTATTCCCCGCAGACAGGTTACAACCCACCAAGCCTGCAGTCTCTCCCCAGTGGTGTTCTGACAACATCCCCACCACCCACAATCCCAGCTCTTCCTCTCAGCCCACACGGTGCGAAGGAAACCAGAAGTCAACCCACAGACTGGGATAAGACCGGTGCAAAAGACATCTGAGAGAGGACTTGCATTCAGAACAGATAAAGTCTCAGAAGTCAGTATGAACCAAAAATCCAATAAGAATACAGATAAAGGTTTTAGTAGATGTTTCCCTAAGGATGATGACTCTTCAGAGTCCCCTGGACAGCAAGGAGACCTAACCAGTCAGTCCTAAAGGAAATCAACCCCGAATATTCATTGGAAGGAATGATGCTGAAGCTGAAGCTCTAGTACTGTGATCACCTGATGGCCACAGTTTGCCCGTATGTGCAAAGATCCCGGTTCCGTGGAGAGCCCCAGCTTCCTGCCCTGTGGTGTTCTGTCCGTGGCCTGTCTCCCAGGAGCGTCCTGAGTCCTCCCTGTTGACCCCTGCCCCACCCGTGGACAGTTCCTTTCCGCCTACTCTTGTAGTCAGGGCTCTCTAGAGAAATAGAACCCAAGAGCCTGTGTGTGTGTGTATGTACACATATTTTATATGTATTATAAAATATAATTTAAATATAAAATAAAATAAAATTCTCCACGCAGATGAGAGACTCCCTGTGAGCCACTGGCTCAGATGATTATGGACCCAGGTCAGGATGGTGTGGCTTGGTGTGGGGAATATTTATGTACTCCTAGTATTTTTTCAAAATAATTTGCAAGAAAAAGTGATGTAGCATGTGTTACTGTAAGCTCAGTAAGTTTTTCCTTTGTTCTTTTGAAGTTTTTAAAGCTTTTGTGGCAAACCAACCAGATTAGTCTGTGTTATAGCTGAGCCCTAACCATCTCCAGATTATTGGAACGTGGCCCACGTTTTCTTTCGTTTTTGAGATAACATTTGACTGATCCATGATACATCACTTGGTCAGTGTGGCCATGGTACGGTAACTTAATCTTTTTATCCTCACAGAAACTGTCTTCAGAGAGACCAAGTTCAGATGGTGAGGGTGTTGCAGAAAATGGAATTGCTATGTGTAATGGAAAAGAACAAGGTGAGTTCTGCTGATGCCAAAAATATATAAACCAAAAAAAAGAGAAAAAAAAACCCCAACTCCAAAACAGAAACGACATCCAGGTCTGTAAATCCTCATTATGTAAAAATGTCCTCAGTGATTTAGTTACGCAAGTGTCATCGCCCTGTGTTACACAGACGGAACCCAGAGGGCTCCCTTTGGTTAGCACTCTCTCTCCAGGTCTTCATTTTAATGCCGCCAAGCCTTGGTCTAGGCTTTCTCCTTTTGTCTGGGTATGTTCCCTGCATGGATTTATTGTATTTTATTTTTTTGTGGAGTTGGGGGGTGGGCGCTGTGCCTCCTGGCTTATGGGCTCTTAGTTCCCTTCTGAACCAAGATTGAGCCTGGGCCCTGGCAGTGAAAGCTCCCAAGTTCTAACCATGGGGCAGCCAGGGAGCTCCTTGGTCCTCCTGTTCTACTGTACGGCTCACAGCAGGTTACTTCCTCACCTGATTTATCGCTGGGACAGATGTGCCTCGGGGGCGGGATGCCAGCATCTCGCTGGGAGACGTGATTGGGGGAGGGGGGGAACCTCATGTAAGTGGAATAGTCTAGTGTTTGTCCTTTTGGGATTGACTAATTTCTCGTGGCATGACGTCTTCAGGGTTCATCCCCGTTGTGGCAGGTGCCAGACTCCCTTCCTTGTTAAGGTTGGATAGCCTTCCCTTATGTGGGTGGATCACGTTTCCTTCTCCATTCATTCACCAGTGGACATTTGGGTGGCTTCCACCTTTTGGCTGTTGTCAGTAATGCTGCTGTGGGCATGGGGGTACAAATACTGATTTTGTTTTTCCCCTAAAGTCAACTCTATAAAGGTGTAAATTACACATTGTCATATTCAGCCTTTTTGGCATATGACAGACACATAAATGTAACCTGCATTGCAGTCAAGATGTAGGACATCGCTCTCACCCCAGGAGGTTCCCAGGCGACCACTGACGTGTTTGCTGCCCTGAAAGTGGAATCACACGGGTGCAGCCTCCTGGGTCTGGCCTCTCACTCCGTGTATTGAGATTGAGGCGGAGTCAGTCGTCCGTTTTTTTCTAGGCTGAGAGGATTCCAGCATGGACGGACCAGTTAGGTACCCACTTCCTGACTGGAGAATAGCTGGCGTGTTTCCGGGTTTGAGTGGTTCATGAGTGAGGCTGTCGCGGACGTCCACAGCAGGCTTTTGTGTGAGCATGTGGCGTCTTCGTTTCTCCAGGCTGATACCTCGGGCTGTGGCTCTGCGGCCGCTGGTACTCACGCCTCCTCGCCAGCCTTCCATTGTCATCTTTGTTTCATCTTGTTCTTTTTTATTTTGGCCATTTTAATAAGTGCACAGTGCTGTGTAATTGTGCCTTTCAAATGCATTTTCCTGTGACCAACAGTGCTGAGCATTTTTTTTCTTGTGTATTTTTTTGCCAGACATGTATCATCCTTTGTTGTTGCTGTTCAGTCACTCAGTCGTGTCCACGTCTTTGCAACCCCATGGACGGCAGCACGCCAGGCTTCCCTGTATCACTCTGCATCACTCTGTATTCCTCTGTATCACTCAGAGTTGGCTCACACTCATGTCCATTGAGTCGGTGATGTCACCCATCCTTCTCATCCTCTGTCGTCCCCTTCTCCTCCTGCCCTCAGTCTTTCCCAGCACCAGGTTCTTTTCCAGTGAGTTGGCTCTTCACATCAGGTGGCCGTAGTACTAGAGCTTCGGCTTCAGCATCAGTCCTTCCAATGAGTGCTCAGGGTTGATTTTCTTTAGGACTGACTCCTTGCTGTCCAAGGGACTCTGAAGAGTCATCATCCTTAGGGAAACATCTACTAAAACCTTTATCTGTATTCTAATTGGAATTTTGGTTCTTACTGACTGCTGAGAATTCTTTATCTGTTCTGAATGCAAGTCCTCTCTCAGATGTCTTTTGCACACGTCTTACCCCAGTCTGTGGGTTGACTTCTGGTTTCCTTCGCACCGTGTGGGCTGAGAGGAAGAGCTGATTTGTGGGTGGGGGGAATGTTTCCCCTGTGCACGGCAGGCTGCATCTCTGCTCCCCAGGTGAGCGGTTCTGCCCGCCCGGCTCGGCTCACCACCCTCTGTCACTGTGGCAGGGCACTGGTGCACAGACGTCTACTGGCTCAGAAAGGGAGTCACCGTAAACGGAAGAGCAGTCCACACCATGAAGAATCTTGGAGCCCAGGTCGTCTGGGCTGTTTTGATATGTCACAGTTTACCCCAAAGGGTCATGATCTCTGCCTTGGCCCACGAGATTTTCTAACTCTGTTGTTTCTGTGTGTAATTTTAGTTCTTTCCATCGGAAGTTATTCGGTGGAGGGTATCATCTCTGTCTTCACAGGGCACATTATGTGTCATCAGAGCCAGGAAAGCTATCTTTAAGTCCTGCCCCAAAATAGGACAACGTGCAATCTCAGGGCTCCTGTTCAGACGCCAGGGCTCAGCGGTCGCTGCTGTGGCTGCTCTCTTTCCTTGTTTGCCGCTCCCTCTCCTGGTGTCCCTGCATGAAAGTGGCTTCTGCAGAATGACATCGTCTGTCTGGACCTACGGGTCAGTGTCTGTGTCTGCATCTGACAGCCTCGTTCCCTTTTAACAGGGCCAGCCTTCTCTGCTCTGTCAAGGTGACCTTGGTTCAGACTCTTCTGCCTGGCATGGAACTTTGCATATAGTTAGACCCCCAGTGGATAGCCACTGAAGGAAGCTAATAGCTTAAGTACATCCTGACCCGCTCCCCGAGCTTTTATCCTTGCTGCACACTCTTGGCCAATTTGTACTTGAGAAATTCCAATAAAGCCCCTTTGATCCCAGCCATGTCTCAGCTCAGACAGATTTCTCTGCTGGCTGCATGGAGGAAATCCCGAACTCCTGCAGCTTCCCTGGAATGTTAAACTCTTAACTGAACACAGAAACGAGCCAGACTCTGTGACCAGAGCCACAGGGAATGACTCTAAACTCAGGCATCTTCTTTCCAGGCGTCAGGCCCCAGCATGTAATGAACCAGTGCGGTGTGATTTGGGGTAAATTAGAAGAGTTGCTACTGATACTGCAGCTGACGTGAGAAGAGAATTGAGTCCCTGGGGCTGATCTGTGTGGGAGCGACGGTTGTCCCTAACTAGCCCTGCACACGTTTACTGTTTAATCACGGGCTAACGAGGCTATTGGTGGACTTAGCAAGTGCTAAGTCGCTTCAGTCGTGTCTGACTCCCTGCGACCCCCATGGACTGTCGCCCGCCAGGCTCTTCTGTCCATGGAATTCTCAGGCAAGGAATACTGGCGAGGATTGCCATGCCCTCCTTAGGGTATCTTCCCAACCCAAGAATCGAACCCACATCTCTTAGGTCTCCTGCACTGGGAGATGTGTTCTTTACCACTAGCACCACCTGGGAAGCCCCCAGGTGGCATTAGTGGTAAAGCAAGTGAATAGTCTGATGGTATTAGCTCCATGTCCCCATTCCTCCCACCCGACTAAATGTCAAAACACCTAGACTCTAACTTGTATAGGGTGACAGAAAACTGCCTGGGTTTATGACATTTATGGCTCACTGCCCCCTCCCTGCACCCTCCCCACCTTCACAGTGACGCTGTCTGGACTCTGTCTCTCCTCCACAGGGTCAGTGAGTTGAGAGTTCCGAGTTTTTAGGTTTTTCTTCATAACTCTACTGTATGAATACCATCCACATATTCTTGTTCTATCGACATATTCTCCCGTTCCTACAGCTTTGGCTTTTTCTTCCAAGGATGGCCTCCCTTCTGCTTTGGCAAAAACAAACAAACAAACAAACAAAAAATCAATCCACGGGCATTCAAAGAATTAAACGTCCTTGTTAATGTCTTTTTTTTGTAGTCAGAGTCCAGCAAGAGCGTTCCCAACAGTAGCAAGTCCTCATCAGATTGGAAGTCAGTCTGATGACTCAGCTTTCTCACGCATCACCTAGCAGGGAATGACTGATTCACACTCCCAGACTTTGCAGAAGGTGCCTTCTGAGCATGGAGTGCCTTCACTGAGAGGACCTTATCAAAGCTTAGCTTGAGTGGGACTCTGGTCAAAGGTTGGCTTGATGCTCTTGAGAAACCACAAAGAAGGGTCACCCATTGCCGCTTTCAGTTTGGGTTTGCTTGAACTGAAATCAGTGGTACGGGCATTCCAACCAGGGATTCCATGTCTGACGGCTGGGGAGGGGCTGTGCCTTCAGACCGGGAGATAGAAGCAGGTTCCTGGTGCTTTATTTTATAGGGGATTGTGTGCGGTGGGAGAGTGTAAAGAGGGATCGGAGTGATTGCTCCGTGTTCTGTGTTTCTAACATGATCTGGTACATGTGAGATAGCACAGATGTGCTTGTCTTAGCTCAGGCTGCCTGCCGTAAAGAGATGCCACAGACCGTGCGGCTTTAACAACAGAGATGCATCTCTTACAGTCCCGGAGGCTGGACGCCCAGGATCCAGGGCCCTCGGTGCTGGCTGCCAGCCACGGCCCCCTTGCTGGCTTGCAGATGGCCATCCCCTCACTGGGTCCTCAAGTGGCCTTGCCCCCTGGCCCCTGAGGACACCAATCCTGTCGGGCCAGGGCCCCACCCTTAAACCTCACCTAACCGTGCTTCCTGAGGGGCCCGTCTCCAAATACAGCTGCACGGAGGTTAGGGTTCCCCATGTGTGAGACTTGGGGAGACGCAGGCATTGTCCATCGTGCCTTCCCCCTCTAGTGAGGCTTCTTGCTTAACTGCACTGTAACGCCTCCCGCTGACTGTCCTTTCTTCCTGGAGAGGAAATCAGGGTTCCACAGGGACTGATCTCAGGGACCTCCCTGAGTCAGGGGCGGGCAGCGGGGAGAAGGGACGCGGAGCCCAGAGGAGGCTGGGCCGGGCCGTTCCGCACGTGGGACGGGTGGCAGAGTGGAACCTAGAAGAGGGGGGCGCCTCTCTGCCCCACTGTGAGCGGCCGGCGTGGGGGAAAGAAGTAGTGAGTGCCTCTGCTTTTAGAGGGAGGGTGCAGTAATCAGGCTGACGGTCTATGATCTCACATCCCTGAGTCCTCTTTCTCTGCTGACCCTGTGTGACTATGTGCGCTGTCTCTGTGGGCAGAGGGCCGCTGAAGGAATTCTTGACTTTCGTTGCCTTTTCAAAGGGTCTGTGCCGCCCTCTGGGTTACACATGGCAAGATGAGGGGTCCTCCTGGGGAGGACTAGGAAGGGGCTATTGGGAGGGGTCTTGGGAGTCAGTGATGGCATCTGGCCTTGATGCTCTGGGGCCCTCCCAGCCCATCCACACCAATCGAGGCTGTACCTGACCCGCCTGGAGGCTCGGTGTCCTGCGAGGCCCTTGGCTCCAGGGTCAGACCCGGGACAGCCCCGGTGACGGCTCACTCCCCAGAGGCGCTGTTGGTCCTGGAGAATCCTCTGTGTCCACCCCGGTCTGCGCCTGGTCCCCACCCTGTGATTCTGTCGGAGGTTGTGGACCAAGCCCGCAGGGGCTGGAGAGAGCAGATGGCCGGCACAGGTCAGGCACGGGAGCAGAGCTGGCGGCCGGCGCTCAGTCTGCCAGGGGCCTGGGGCTGTGGTCAGCCAGACATGTTGGTCCTCACGCACGGCCCCCACCCGCCATCACTTACCAAACTGTGGGTTCAGAGTGGCTAGATCTTTCAGTTTTCCAGGGGAAGCCAGAAGTCATCTTTGTGCAAAACAGTCAAGAGTTTCACACGTACGATTGAGCCCCGCCGGCCAGACAGAACCCACGGGACTGGGGCTGGGATGCGAGCCTGACAGGTCGGCGAGGGGCTGGCTGAGGCTCCCCGAGGACCGCCCCCTCCACCTGCCGGACCGCGCCCCGTGCCGCCCCGGATGCGGGCGCCCAGCCTGCTTTCTGTTCCTTCCCGCGTCACAGGCTCTGCGAGAGCTGACGCTGTTCCTGCCCGGGTGGCTCTGCCCCGGGTTTCTGCGCTGACGCTGCCTTGTGTTCAGCTGCTGTGCTTCCTAACCGCGCGGTCCCTCTGCCACGGAACCCCGCCTCAGGTCTGCAGAGGCCTTGCCGTCAGGCAGCCTCCCCCAGGGGTGCGTGTGGGGGTGTGCACGTGTGTGTGAGTGCATGTGCGTGTTCAGCCCGCTCTAGAATGCAGGCTTCCTGGGGGCTCTGTTTGTGCTGTGTTCTCTAGACTCCAGACCCATCGCAGACACAACGCAGGTGCTTGATGCGTAAAAATTCAGGGAGAGAAAGTTGGCCACGACACATGCTTTATTTTGATGTTTTTTTTCCCCCCATTAAAGTATACCGTTGAAACATGCCTTTTTGTCATCATCTTTTTTCTTCACAGTTAAGAGGAAAAAAAGTTCCAAATCAGAGGCCAAGGGAACCGTGTCTAAAGTCACTGGGAAAAAAATCACCAAGATCATCGGTTTGGGAAAGAAAAAGCCATCGACGGATGAGCAGACCTCCTCGGCAGAGGAAGACGTGCCGACATGTGGTGAGACGGGGGCGTGGGGCTGTATTACCGGATCCGTCCCTTCCCTGAGCACGGAGACCCTCTGTGGGTGACTTCTGTATTGCGTTTGTCGGAGTCTCATTGATCGGGATTGTGATCAGTTAAGCTGGGGGAACAGATTACACTTTTACTGCGTTTTTTAAAATTATTATTATTTTTTTTTACTGCTTATTAATGAAGCCCTTGCAAGGGTTTGAGATGATCTCTGAGGTTCTCTCAAGGTGAAAAACAGAGTCTCTGTTTGACCCCACGAGGTTCTCCCAAATTCCTTTTAAGCGACTTTAGAGGGAAACGTGTACGTGTAGGGTCAGCCAGCGAAGGCGTGCCAGGTATGTAAGAACGTTTACACAATCCCCAGCAGCTCCCCACTTGGCCTGAAGTCCTGCAACTCAGCTTTTAAGGAACGCTCTGCGCCTCAGACTCAGTCAGGCTGGCTGACCCCCCGCCTCCCCTCACTGGTCTTGGTCCAGTAAGAGGTCTCTGGGCAGCCCTTGTTGTCGAGGCTGGGGAAGCACCAGGGAGGTGGTGGTGATGGCCAAGACGCCCCTGCTGCCCCTACTTGACTGGGCCAGGGCACGGGAGAGGCATCTGCAGAGAAAAACACGTCCAGTCTAGCGGCAGAAGGTCGACCTGAAGCAAGGAGTCACGGAGATGAGTGTGTGACGACTGACTTGTGGTCACAAACCTGGGGGGAAATCCAGGTCGGCCACGGGAGGGTCTGTCAGGGACGTGGCCTAGATGGGACAATGTTGGGGACCACCTCCCTGCAGAAGTGAGACTGTGCGTGCTCGGCGTTTCCTAGGCAACCACACTTCTGAGAGTCGGGTCACTCTTTCAAGGAGAAAATCTTTAGAGGCTGAAAGATGGACATTCACTCTTTAAGAAAACGTAAAGTGAGTCATGCCTTTCCCGTGGACCACGGCTCACGGGCCGCTGTCCGTCTGCGCCACTGCTGTGATGCCTGATTGCGTGCTCCCTGTTCCACCTCTCTCTCTCTCCCCTTCTGGCCGAGCCCCTCTTCTGTTCAGGTATCGGGTTATTTGGGGATGCCAGGAGAGAATCAGCTTTTAGATACCGCCCGTTGGTGCCTAAGTTGGGCCCCACACACACAAAGATGAGTTTATTCGGCCGATATCCCATCCCGGGGCGTGGCTTGTGCTGAGAGGGTGGTGTGAGCTCGGAGCCGTGTTGTTCAGGAGGAGGGGTCAGTCGTAGAGTGCGGGGCAGGTAGACTTGGGGTGGGGGTGCCCCCCGAGGGGAGGGCAGGGTGGGTTCACAGCTCCCCGTGGCTTTCACAGGCATGATCCTGAGAAGTCGTGATACACAGGAACCCCCTGGGTCGCTGTGCAGAAGCGCGTTTGGAGCGGAAGCCAGCGGGCAGGCAGTGGTGGGGCCTCGCGGGGTGGCGGCGTCATCTCGGGGAGGCCCCTGTGAAGCGGCCGCTGGTGGGTTGAGCTGGGAGGGGAGGTGGTGACCCCAAAAGGAGACCAGGGGTCTGGGAGTGCCGTGCACACAGTGGTCCTGAACTTGCCCCTGGTCAGAAGTTGGGTCACAGAAGCGAGCGCACTCTTCCATGTTTTTTCGGCGGAGAGCAGCCACCCTGCAGAAGCTGAGCCAGCGGGCAGAGCTCTTGCGGGAGGACGTGGGGAGGGGGCATTGCTGATGCCAGGCCCGTGGCCTCTGCCTTCCTGGAGCAGCTCAAAGCCCCGGCGGCTGGGCTGGTGTCCTCTTCCTTTCTGCCTGGAGCAGAGTTCCAGGTTAAGGTGGAAAGCGGGAATTCTCCAATGAAAGGGGATTACTATTTTAGCTTTTTTTGTTGTTCTCAAAACTGCTCTAGGTCAGTGGAGGAAAGAGAGGTTCTTTCATGAGAAACGTTCGTATGGAAGGCGACTTGGCCACTTGTGGTCCAGGCCGCTCGCTGTGCTGAGGACCCTGAGCTCAGGAAAGCTGGGGGAGCTGGGGGCAGGACAGGGCTGGCCCACGGGCCTGTCTTGCAGCCCAGGTCTGCCCCGCCCCCTCCTGTTCCTCCCAGGGCTTGCCACCTTCGTGAGTTTTGTAAGCAGCTGGTGGGCACGTGCTGGATGGTGCAGTCGCATTGAGGCAGAGTCGTGGGGAGGCTGTAGCTCCGTGTGGGTTTCCACCAGGCTCTGAGTGGACACCTTTCACCGCTACTAAGGGAGCACCCTCTGTCCACATGGTCTTAAAATGATCATCCAGTTCTTGGCTGGGCCAGGGCCAGGGAGAGGACTCTGCAGAGAAACCCAGGGGGAGAGTGACTGTGTTCCGTTATGTCAGGACAGCTGCAAGGTGTCAGGCAGGAGAAGCCGCTGGATGAAGGCCCCCCGCCCATCCTGCCCGTGGAGACTCTGCAGCCGCTGTCCTTGCCGGAAGGAAGGGTGGGGCCGCTCCAGGGACAGGGGACACTCCCGGGGAGGGGATGACAGGGAGCTGAATTGAGATCTCCTTCCTCCTGGGGGGCACTGCACGTCCCCTGGGCCTCCGGGTGCACCAGAGAAATGCCCGCGGGTAGGAGAGGATTCTCTGCAGGTCCACACAGCCTGGCTGGCCGCTCTCCCCGCAACCCGGCTCTGCCCAACCCGCCCAGCTCTCACCTCCCCCTCAGTCAGTGGGTGCTATGCCAGCATCAGCCAGGTCTGCTCTACAAACAGTCGCTTAGCTGAGCGGGTCCAAGACTTGCACGTGGCCCCCTGAGCAAAGACTGCCGTGTCCTTTGTTCGCCTGTCCTCAGCGCTCGGGTTCCAGAGTCGTCATTGTGTAAACTCAGCTGTAGTTCCCCGGAGATGTGCATTTCACGTTTTTCTTTCTTCCCCACCCCGTTTCTGTTTGGGCCAGCCCCCAAGCCTCTCAGCTGTCCAGCGTCTCCTCCTCTGGACCCTGCAGGCCACCCGGTGGGGGATTTGAAACCTTGGACTAATTGTGTCATCCTGTGCTGAGTCAGCTGAGGGCCTCTGACAATCTCGTCTCAGTTGGATTTTCCTGCTTTTCCCTCTAAGTTCCTAGATGGAGATGCAGGTTGAATTCACCAACCACCCCCCCACCCCAGTTTTGTCCCAGCTCTGAGCACAGAGCCTGGGATACCGCAGCTCAGTAAGCCCTTGCTGACTGAATGGTTACCGTAAGCAAACTGCAGCTTCTCTGAGCCTCAGGTTCCCCACCTGTGAAATGGGCTCATACTTAAAATTACTTTGTTTTCCTTAAAATTGAGGATAAAATTATGAAACATTAAGCACATTGCCTGCTTCACAATGTATGCTCAGTAAATGGCCTCTATTATTCATTTGTTCACCTGGAAAAACCCTAAGCACGCTGACATAGTCACCCAGACAGATGGCTGACACAGATAATACCTATACTAGGAATAGAGAAACTGATGAAAGGGAAGTTCCCCAGGAGCCAGGATGGAGGGTTTCCTGGAGGCAGCATAACCTGGGCAAGGTGGAAGGACTTCCTGGTTATTTCTCAGGCCCCTCCCGGCTCTAATGTTTGCTGACTCTGTGACTTTTCAGCAACAGAACAAAGTTTTTGGTGGATGTGCAGAAAGCTTATCAGTTCAGTTCAGTCGCTCAGTCGTGTCCGACTCTTTGTGACCCCATGGACTGCAGCACGCCAGGCCTCCCCGTCCATCACCAACTCCCAGAGCTCACTCAAGCTCATGTTCATTGAGTTGGTGATGCCATCCAACCATCTCATCCTCTGTCGTCCCCTTCTCCTCCCACCTTCAATCTTTCCCCGCATCAGGTCTTTTCAAATGAGTCAGTTCTTCACCTCAGGGGGCCAAAACATTAGAGTTTCAGCTTCAGCATCAGTCCTTCCAATGAACACCCAGGGCTGATCTCTTTTAGGATGGACTGGTTGGATCTCCTTGCAGTCCAAGGGACTCTCAAGAGTCTTCTCCAACACCACAGCTCAAAAGCATCAATTCTTCAGTGCTCAGCTTTCCTTATAGTTCAACTCTCACATCCATACATGACTACTGGAAAAACTATAGCTTTGACTAGATGTCTCACTTGTTGTAATCCAGCCACAAAAGATCAGGTGACATTCAGTCGGGGTAGGGGGCGGGAGGCACTCTTGGCGTCTGTCACCACGTCAGGGGCGTCTGGAGCTCTTGGGCCCGTGTGCCCACTGGAGGGCACGCACTTGGGCGGAGGGTGGGTTCAGGCGTCAGTGTCTGTGGGGCCGGGTCAGCTGTCGGCAGCGTCTGGACGTCTCATCTCCCCTCCCGCCCTCCCGCTGGCCGCCCTTGTTGCTCCTCGACTGCCCTGTTCCCCTCCGCCGGTTACAGACGGAGGCCTGCAGAGGTGAGAGGAGCAGTGGACGTCCCCACAGAAGTGTGACCAGAGCACAGAGGCCCCCTTGGGCAGCACCACCCTTCCCCGTCCTAGAGAAGGCAGTGGACACTGGCCCCCTTCAGCCAGGCCTCCCTGCCTGCCCTTCTGCAGCGGCTGGGACTCGGGAGCCGCCTGGCCCCCACACAGCGGGATGCGCGGGCGCTTGCAGCTGCCCCCTCGTCCTGAGCCCGGAGCTGTGCTTGTCAGGTCGGCCTCAGGCCGTCCTCATGGAACCGCGCACACGCTCGCCACCACGCTCTTGTAAGAAGCCTTAAAGAGTTCTTTCTTCAGGATTCGGAGCAAAGATGTTCTCAAAACATCAAACGGAACTTTCCAGATTGTTCAGATACAGCAACTTCTCCTCATGACATGATAAGTGGGAACAAACAAGCAAGAAAAATGAAAGGGCCCTGGCATTGCCTCACGGCAGGGTGCTGAGGTGACCAGGGCCCGCCCGCGCCCGGGCCTGGCTGCCCCGTGCTGCCCCCTGGTGGCGGCCGTCTGCTCGGGCTGGCCAGCTCGGGGTGGATGGGGCCTGTGTTGGCAGCGATCCCGTCAGACTGGCCGTTGTGTGTGTGTGTGTGTGTGCGTATCTGTGTGTGCCGTGTGTGTGTGTGTCTGTGTGTGTGTGGTAGAGTGGGGGGTGACAGCGATCCCATCACAGACTGGCTGTGTGTGTGTGTCTGTCTATGTGTATCTGTGTGTGTGTGTGTGTGGTGGAGGGGGAGCAAGAAGAAGACTCCTAGGGGCCATGGGGCCTGCCCCTGGCTCTGGGGGCCTCAGATGGGCCGCCTGCTGTGTCCCTGCGTGGCCTCTCGCTGCCCAGGAAGTAGGAATGTGGGCCACCTCTTGGGAGCGGCCGGTGAGCCTGGCAGGGGAGGCCACGAGCCAGATGTGGGCTCATTTCTGTGGCGTTTGCTGTTTACAGAGACAGGCCTCTTACCCACTTTGGTCCTCATTTCTCTTTTCCCTTTTGGGCACTGTACCTAAATATGAGGAAGGCGTTAAAATATGGTAATTGCCTGTGAAGTCATGCTCTAAATAAAGTGTGAATCTGTCCAGTGTAATCATTCCTCCTGTGACTCGCATGTTGAGAAATTCACAGCATTTGGTGACTCGGTCAGGGAAGAAAAGCTGGCAGGCCCCTTCGCCTCTCCAGGATTTGGGTCGTTCTCTTGGCTGGCCAGGCCGTGCTCAGAACCTGTGACACACCCCACACACACACCTCCCCAGCCCTGCACCCGGGACAGGTGTGCCCACGTGGTGATTCTAAAATCCGGAAGTCCTGCGGAAGTCCAGAGGAATCCCGTCACTGCTCCTGACAAGGCAGACTTGCTTCAAGTCCTCCAGAAACATTTTAGCATCTCCTCCCTCACCGTCCCTCCCCACCGTCTTCTGCGTCAAGGCCAGGTCCCTACAGTAGCATCTGAGGTTTCCTATGACCAGGCTCCTAGACATGCCAAGTCTTAGTTTGCCACACTCCCCGCTTCCCCTGGCCTAAAGAGCTCCCCGCACCTCTCAAGGCCCAGGTGAGGACTTGCCCCGGGTACACATGAGCCTCCACTCTGCCAGCCCCGGTGGTCACGCCCGCCCATGCCCTGCGCCCCAGAGCCCTTACAGATGTGTGCCCAAAGCAGGCTCAGGTAGTTGAGCGCCACCCCAGGCTTCGGCTTGTTTCTTCTTAATCACACACCTTGTTCTGCTGTCCATCGGCCATCCTGTGTATCCATTCACACCCGGAATGTACAGGCAGCTGTTTCCATATAAGTCCAAAGACAGGCCTTCAGTGTGATTGATGACTTACAGGTGATATCAAAGTCAGAGACAGTAAATAGTTCTAACAGCCATTCCTTGGATGTTCGAGTATTATATTTGACTGTATTTTTTAAGGAGAGCTTACAAAAGAATGTGTCAGAACTGTGACACTTACAAATACTGTTTCCCAAATGAAAACCACAGCTCTTTCTCCGCCATCTTTCGCTCTCTGAAGAACTTCAGGTGGGTCTTTGCTGGGAGGCCGTGAATAGGGCTCATGGATCAGGGCGTGACCTCCCTCCTCGCCTTTGTGAACTTGGCTTCCCCAGCCTGTCTTCACGCCCCTTCAGTGTGTAAAATACGGGGGACTTGCTTCTCCATTTTCTCTGTAATTTTACAGAGACGGCAGCTTGTGTCGCAAAACTGAGGTTTCAGTTCCAGGTGCCCTTTAGGGTGATATATTGGGAGAACTGACGTCACATTCAGGAATGTGAACATTTAAGTACTGTTATGTGTTTCCCTAGTAAGCTCTTTGAGCAATTATTTATAGTCATATTTATACGGAAAAGAGGAAGCATCATTCTGGGCCCTGAAAATACGTTTGGCCTTTTAATTTTCATTTGGTTTTTGCCTTTATAGTGTTGATCCATTGCTAACAAAGTGTGTGATGTGTCAAAGAGAAAAGAAGCAAAAAGCATGGTCCAAATTGCCTTTAGGAAGACATTAAAGAAAACAAACAGGGGTCAGAACGGATGTATTTATTTAAAATCTCTGTTTTTTTTGGCTGCGCTAGGCCTTCATTGCTTTGCGCAGGTTCTCTGGTTGCGGTGGGCAGGGATTGCCCGTCATTGTTGCGCATGGGCTTCTCGTGGCGGTGTTGCATGAGAACACCTCCTCCCGTTGCAGAGCATGGGCTCTGGGCGCTCAGGTTTCAGTAGCTGCAGCACGTGGTCTCACCAGTTGCGGTTCGCAGGCTCTGAAGCGCAGGCTCAGTCGTTCGTGGCACACGGGCTCAGTCTCTCTGGGGCCCGTGGAGTCTTCCCGGACCAGGGAATGAACCCGTGTCCCCATGCACTGTCAGGCAGATTCTCAACCCATGCGCCACTAAGGAAGGAGCCTCTTTTTTGAACTGCGCGTGTGTGTGATTGTGCATGTGTGTGTACACATGTGTATGTGTGTGTGTGAGTCGAAAGAGCAGCTGGATAACCTAAGGAACCCTTGATTCTCTTCCTCCTGACCTGCCTTCCACATGCTGCTCCCCTCGCTGCCTCCCTCTCGCCGGCGCAGTCTTTTACTGGCCCTGTGGATGAGTTAGAAGTCATAGCCACCCGGTGATATCTGCTTTTCATTCCTTGTTACTTGTAGAAAAATGCACTGTATGTTTGTGGCAAATGAAAATGATCAGTTACTCCTATTTGAGGAGATTAAAACATGACGACAGCTCTTCTTATAATTCCACCGCATTCCATCCATGCTGCGCTGATACAGCGCAGCCCCAGAGATGTGGATGGCAGGTTTCCACGTGCGTCAGACCCAGGCCTTCAGACCTCAGCAGATCCTCCCATCAGAGGGCCGAGGAAGGGCGTGTCTGTTCTCTGGGCTGGAGTCTCATCCTGAAGACCTGCCATCATTTGCTGGAATCCTTCCAGCAGTGGGGAGCTCACCACCTCCCCAGGCTGCCTGTTTCTTGGAAAGCTTCCCTTTGCAGATAGTTTCATTCCTCATGGGAAGCCAGAATCAGCCACCCGGGGGCTCTTGGCCTAGCTGTGTCCTTTGCAGCCACTTGGAATGAACCTGGGCCCTTTCCTGGGTGAGGCCCCTTCAGCTTTTTGAGGGCAGCTGTGCGTCCTCATCCCCTCTCTCCTTCTACCCACCAATGCCTCAGCGAGCTGTCAGATGTCCGGTCGAGCTCCAGGGTCCCGAAGGCGTTTCCGGGAGCTGGCGCTCGGCCACATCATGCGGTTCGGCGCGTCGGGCTCCGGGGAGGTCTGAGCTGTCCCGGCCCCCAGAGCTGATGGGAGCAGCCGACTCGTGGTGGTGGCTCCTCTCCCAGGAGCCTGTGCTCGGGCGTGCTGCGTGCGGGGTTCCTTCCCGCCGCGTGGCCGCCTCGGGCGCGTCCCTCCTGTCGGGCTGACGGCCGCTCTCATTGCAGGCCGCCTGGTTCATTCCCTCCTCGGGCGCGTCCCTCCTGTTGGGCTGATGGCCGCTCTCGTTGGTTGCAGGCCGCCTGGTTCACTCCCTCCTCGGGCGCGTCCCTCCCGTCAGGCTGACGGCCACTCTCGTTGGTTGCAGGCCGCCTGGTTCACTCCCTCCTCGGGCGCGTCCCTCCCGTCAGGCTGACGGCCACTCTCGTTGGTTGCAGGCCGCCTGGTTCACTCCCTCCTCGGGCGCCTCCCTCCCGTCGGGCTGACGGCCGCTCTCGTTGGTTGCAGGCCGCCTGGTTCACTCCCTCCTCGGGCGCGTCCCTCCCGTCGGGCTGACGGCCGCTCTCGTTGGTTGCAGGCCGCCTGGTTCACTCCCTCCTCGGGCGCGTCCCTCCTGTCGGGCTGACGGCCGCTCTCGTTGGTTGCAGGCTACCTGAATGTGCTCTCCAACAGCCGCTGGCGGGAGCGCTGGTGCCGAGTCAAGGACAACAAGCTCATCCTGCACAAGGACAGGGCCGACCTGAAGACCCACATCGCCTCCATCCCGCTGCGCGGCTGCGAGGTCATCCCGGGGCTGGACTCCAAGCACCCCCTGACCTTCCGGCTGCTTCGCAACGGCCAGGAGGTGGCCGTGCTGGAGGTAGGGGCCACTCGCAGGGAAAGGCAGTTAAAACTAATTTCTTCACTACACCCTGAAAGCTTTCATTTTTAAAATTTAAAATTTTTGTTAATGGGCTATTATTAATTTATTTTCTGCTTCTCTATTAATTCAAACCTTTTTCTGCTTTGTCTTTTTTTTTCACTTAGCATTATCATGAGTAAGCTACAAAGATACACCTATGTATACATATGTATACACACATATACATATGGACACACACATATGTATACTTAAATAGAGTGTAGAATTTTCCAGTGTACATGTAAGTATGTTTATGTTGTACAGTTGACAGAAATCAGGATGTTTTGGATTTGGTAAAATGGCCAGCGTGTGGTCTAAATTAATCAGCCTGTGTGTGTTAGTTGCTCAGTTGTGTCCAACTCTTTTTGACCCCATGGACCATTGCCCACCAGGCACCTCTGTCCGTGGAATTCTCCAGGCAAGAATACTGGAGTGGGTAGCCATTCCCTTCTCCAGGGGATCTTCCCAACCAAGGAATCAAGCCCAGGTCTCCTCCATTGCAGGCAGATTCTTTACCATCTGAGCCACCAGGGAAGCCCAGTCAGATGCAAAGCCAGATTCTAAGTGACCGCAGTTGTTGGTCCTTTAACGGACCGGAACCTGGTCGTCCGGAGTCGATGATGAGAAAGTGAAAGAGGGAAAGAGGCTAATATTCCCTGGGTTACATAGCCGGCTTTCACGCTCCAGGGTATCAGCCAGAAATAGAGAGATAAAGAGAAAGAGAGGAAGAGAAAGAAAGACAGACACGGGGACCAAAGCTCTGATGGAGCAAAGGTGTTTTAATCAACATGGCGTGGGCACATATACTGTAGTTATTCTCAGCAAAGATAAAGATTAAAATTCCAGACTTACAAAACACAAGGCGATCCCCATTAAAGAGAGAAGATGGTACTTATCACCATAATGAGAAACTAACAAAGGAAATGCCTGGATTCCTCAGCCCCGGGAAAGGCGTGCCTCTCCTCTTAATTCCTGAATATTCAGGAATTAATAAGGGCCAAAGGTTTCCTGACAGATCCATAACAGCACACGGGAAGCCTCCTGTTGAATGCTTCCTGACACGCAGTGATGCTGACCAGTGGAGGAAACGGCCAGTTAGCCAACCTAGAAGGTCCTATTAGGAGATAGGAGTTTGTTTCAGAGACTGCTTTTTTTTTTCTTTTGGTGAGGACAAAAAATGATTAACGTCATAGTTCTTCCTCCCACGAGCTTCTCGCCCAATGGTTTGGATGCTTTGAGGTCACAGGTCAAAGGTCCGAGCCCGCCCTGGTGGCTGACCTCACAGATGAGAAGCAGGCCTGGCTGGGGCTGAGGTGTCTGGGCCCCCGTCTTGGTTCTGTTGCAGACTTTGATCACAGCCCAATCTGTTTTTCTCTCTCGGCTTCTTTATTTGTCTGTGAAACAGCACTGGGCCAGGGTCGGTGTGCTTGGTAAGCATTTTCGCGGGCTGAATGCTATGGGGCAGATGGCAGCGGAAAAAAGCTGAAAACGTAAATGAGGAAACTGTACTCTTGGTGCGGAATGCAGGTGTCACCTGAGAGGCCTGGCAGCAGGTCTGACGGGAGTGCGAGGGCAGGAAGGCGTGGGCTGGCACACGCTGGGCTCAGGGGTGGAAAGGGAGTCTCTGGCCTGGATGCCGGGTGGAGACAGGAGACCCCGTGGGCAGGGGCGGGGAGGGCTGGGTGAGCAGGACCCTGTCCTGTCTCTACTCCCCGCCCTGTAGGCGCAGCCTCATGTCCCCGAAAGATGGTGGTTATGTTTCATTGTTTTTCCCTATTCCAGTTGTGGAATCAAACGCACACCCTCAGAAAACTAACCACGCTCAGTGTTCCAGCATAAGCAGAGTCTGCCTGAACCAGTTAAGGAAATGCAGTGATGCGGGCAGTAAAATTGTATTCTGTACACTTTCTAAGATCATTTTATCCTAACTTTTGAGATAACTTCAGAATTACAGAAGAGTTGTGAACACAGTACACATGATTCCATTTACCCTTTACCCACATCCCCCAAACACTAACATGTACCACGTTTGGTATCTCTCGCGTGGTCTCTGCCGCCTCTCTTTTTTCTCTCTGTATGTTCTTTTCAGGAAAAACAGACATGTTGCCCCTCTCTCTCTACACACTTCAGGGTGAATTTATTAAAGAACGAGAGCATTCCTTTACCAAAACCACTCCATAATCATCAAAACCAGGGAATTCAATTATCTGACTCTCAGATTTTAATCAGACTCCCCCAGTTACCCCAGGAATGCCCCTTGTAAGCAGAAGGAAACCCCAGGTGATATGTTCCCTTGGGCTGCAGTCTCTTTGGCTCTCCCGGTCTGGTTTCACGACATTGATACGGGGCGTGGTACAGAGCAGTTATCATGTAGAGGATCCCTCAGTCTGGGGGTATCTGCTGTTTTCCCGGAAATCCGCACCTGGGGTCAGCACGCTTGGCAGGGCCCACGGAAGCAGTGGTGTGCGGTACATCACGGCAGCCGGTATAGCCGCCGGTCCGCCCCACGACTGGTGGTGCTAACTCTGACCCTGTGGGTGGGGCGTCTGCACGGCTTCCCCACTGCGGAGTTACCGTGTTCCCCGTTTGTCTTTAATAAGCTTCATGTGGGAAGAGTCTCTGAGATATCCTACCACTCACAGTTTTACCAGCTGACTTTTAGCATTCATGAATGAGTCTTGCCTGAAACAGTTGCTGAATGACGACTTCCTAATTCCATTATTCCCTCTACTTTTGTTAGTTGGTATCTGCTGTCAGGAAGATTTCCCTTCCTCTCATTTAATTAGTCAGTCATTCATTCATTCATGTATGTTTGTATATCAGCAGGGGTTCAGAGGTTATTTTTTAATCAATGAGTATAATCCTATATTGTCAGGGTTGATCCTGGTCAGATTAACAGAGTTGGTCAGTGGAAAGCCCTTTGAGCTATGTGACCTCTGCTGTGTCCCAGAATAAAGACACTGCAGTTGCCATTGTTCTGTGAGCTCTTTCCTCACATTATGAGGCACCAAGATATTCCAGGCGCATCTTGGACTTTTCCCTGCCCCAGGCCTGCTGGAATCAACCACGGTCCAGAGAGCTCTAGAGGACTCCTCCTGGTGGGTGGTGGTACTCAGAAGCCAGGATCTGGGTGGCAAGTGTGCTCTAGATTACTGGGGTGTCATAGGAAATTGTGTATGTGTACATGTTTATACACACATATGTTCAGGCATGTTTGTCATACATATTACACACATGCACATGCACACGTGTAGCAGTAGTAGTAGTGTTAGGCGCTCAGTCGTGTCCGACTCTCTGTGACCCCATGGACTGCAGCCCGCCAGGCTCCTCTGTCCATGGGATTCTCCAGGCAAGAACACTGGAGTGGGTTGCCATTTCCTCCTCCAGGGGATCTTCCTGACCCAGGGATCAAACCCAGGTCTCCTGCATTGTGGGTAGATTCTTTACCGTCTGAGCCACCAGGGAAGCCCACGCGTGTATACACTCACATCTCAACCTGAAAGTGAAAGTGAAAGTCACTCAGTCGTGTCCGACTCTTTGTGACACCATGGACTGTACAGTCCATGGGATTCTCCAGACCAGAATACTGGAGTGGGTAGCCTTCCCTTCTCCAGGGGGTCTTCCCAACCCAGGGATCAAACCCAGGTCTCTTGCATTGCAGGCAGATTCTTTATCAGCTGAGCCACCAGGAAAGCCCAATCTCTACCTATTTATCTACTAAAAGCCACAAGATTGTAATTAATATTCTAAATTCAGTATAACACCGCTGAGATAGTTGTTAAAAGTCTGAGGAAATTTCTGAACAACGAGGAAAATAGTTAAGAGTGTAATAGTATCCACAACATCTTAGATATTGTGTTAAAATGCTTTTAAGAATGCTTCGATTAAATAATGATGAGTGCATGGCTAGAGGATCAGTCACAGATACATTCTTGACATAGGTTTTTGTTTGGGGAAGGGCAGAAGACCAGTGAAGAGAACCTATCTGTGATTTTTTTCTAGTATCCAGGTGTTCATTAACTCGGCAAACGCTGGTTGCATTCCTGCTCTCTGTGAGGCGCACAGTTGGGACCCCTTCCCTCTGTCCCGCGGCCCCATGCGACACTGGCCAGGCACGGGCTGTCACTTGTGCAGTCGCTGATCAGTTCTGTCAGCGCGCAGAAAACTTCTCTCCCCTCAGCCGCTCTTCCTCCCAAGAGGTTTTGTGCCTACCACGAGGCGTATATGCTTAGTTGTACTCTGATCGATGTTCAACTCATCCAGGTTACGTTGTTGAAAGCCCAGTTTTCTTTAAGGGTTTAGGCTCAAGTCACACATCTTTCTTTATATAAAAATTTTGTAACTTTTACAAAAACTTTAAAAATTAATTTTTTTCACATTCAGGTACCTCAAAGCTCTGTTTTCCATAAACTTTAAACATTAGTCACATATTTGAATACCGAAAGTATTTAGGCATTTGAAATGCTATTATGAGTAATGTAATCGACCTTCTGAATCACATAACAGGGACAGCTTAGAATTTTAATGCACTGAATCTTAAAGATCTATGTCAGACTTGTAAATCGGGCAGATGACACTTGGGGAGCATTTGAAACTTCCTAAAAAGATAGCATGCACAAAGCAGCCCAATGCTTGTCAATACGACAACTGTATCCACGCAACCACTATGAAAACGGGAGTGGTTGATTTACTGTACCGTCTAGTCAGGGTGATAAAATTGCTATTGCAGGCCCACGTCAGAGACCACAACAAGGGCTCCTGGTCAGCAAAATTGGTGCCCACAGTGGCCGAGACCTGACACGCTGTCCAGGTTAGGCACCTGTGGTTGGAGGGGCTCCTCCTGCTGCCCAGATTTTATTTGCCTAAGTAAGGAGGCTTTCTAAACAGTCTCCTGTGGCTGAGATTTAAATAATCCCATTAGCTTCCACGTCTTACACCCTAGTGCCTTTCCCCGGAATAACTGGGAGGCGTTTAGCACCTCTGGTTTTTCCTTCCTGGGGCATGGTCATTGTGCAGCTTCGGCAGTAAGGCTTAGCGTGAACGCGGTGTTGACCCCTTGACGCAGGCAGTGACTGCATCCTCGTCGTCTACATCTGCACGTGCCCGTGTTACCGGGCCTTTCCTGTCGTGGTGTCTCTCTACTGACACGTCTATGAAAATGTGAAAACGGTACTGTTACTTACTTAACATGCTCTTTCCGCCTCTTCCCCTCACCAGGCGTCTTCTTCTGAAGACATGGGCAGATGGATTGGGATTTTGCTGGCCGAGACGGGGTCCTCGACAGACCCCGGGGCCCTGCACTACGACTACATAGACGTGGAGATGTCGGCGAACGTCATCCAGACGGCCAAGCAAACCTTCTGGTAAGATCCTCCGCCGTGAGGAACGGCACTGAAGTTAAACGACTTCATTTTTTCCGTAATTTCTTCCCTTTTATGTAAGTGTATAGCCTTAAGGGGGGAAGAAAAGAAAAACTTACTAAAGACTCTCCGTTTTTGTGTCAGTGCAGATTCTGGTGAAATATTTGTCATTTCAACCATCTGTGTTTTGTATTAGAACAGGGGTTGGCAAGCTTTTTGTGCAAAAGGCATGACAGTAATATTTTTGGCTTTGCAGACCAAATGTTCCCTGTTAAAACTGCTCAGCTCTGCCACCACGGTCACACACATAAATGAGTGGACATGGCTGTGTGCCAATAAAACTTTATTTGCACACACAGGCAGTGGGCCATATCTGACCCTGGACTGTAGTTTGCTGACCCCTGTCTTAGGGAAACAGTTTTATAAAGCAGAAATAATTCTCCTTATTGTATAAGTGAGGACTGCATTTTCAAAGCCATCAATCATATCCTTTTAAAACTTCAATATGATCTTTTTTTTTTTAAGGGCTGTTATGTATAAAAACATTTAAACAATGAGTATTTCTTTCACATAATCATGGTCAGGATAATTAATGCAGCAATTCTCAAGGTATGGTCCACAGACCCCTGTGGGTATTCAAAACTCTTTTTAGGCAGTCCCAAAGGTCAAAACTGTTCCCATAATGGCGCTAAGAAATTATTGTTGTTCTTTGCATTTGCATCAGTGATGCAGAAGGAACCAGGGACGGGGGTAAATTGGCAGGTCCCTTAGTACCATCTTAAGTGGTCGCTTAACACAGTGCTGTGTCCACGGTCACCACCAAGCCTTTGTAGCAAAAGAGGGTGCTAGGTTCACTTGAGACATCCATGGTCAAGCATTGAAATTGTTCCTTATTCTGTGAAGGGCCAGATGGTGGATCTTTTTTATTAACTCTCTTGAGTCCACGTCTTTTTGACATTTATGAGACGTAGCGGGTAGGACACTCAAAGCTCTTTATTGACTAAGCTGTCGTGTTATCTTGAGGAAATGCTCTTATGTGACTGAGTTACTAACTCAACTAGCTCCTCCCCATCCCACCACCGTTGTTTTTTTTTTTTCATTTTTACTGGAAAGAACAATTCACAGATGAACTGTCGTTATTCAGACGTAGGCATTTGCAGACACTTTTTCAAAAATGAACTGAGCGAGCCTCTCATCTCGAGGAAGATGGCCGGCAGTGTTCGTTGCCTGCGATGGAGTTGAACTTTCACTGAGAATTGAGAATTCTAGGAGTGTTCTATCTTCCACTCCGAGCCGATGTCTTCCTGGTACTCAGACTTTTGTGAGAACATCGGTGGTGGTGATGTTAAGTCTGAGTTTTGACATTGTGTAATGAAGTGTGTGCATTTGGAAGGTCTGCATCAGTCATGCACAGGTAAAAGATCCCTCCCACAAGCAATATAAATGAATGGGTATTCATGTCAAAGCGTGCAAGCAAGTTCATTGATACAGTTTCAGATTCTACATGGCAACTAATCATTAAGAAATTACCACTAAAAAAAAAAAAAAAGAAAGAAATTACCACTCATTGAGTTTTGGTGTAGTATCAAAGAGTTATCTTCCATGACCTGGAAAAGCTGTTAAAATACACCTCACTTTTCCAACTAAATATCTGTAGGAGGCTGGATTTTCTTCACCTACTTCAACCAAAACAACATATTACAACTGATTGAACGCAGAAGCAAGTTTGATAATCCATTGTCTTCTACTGAGCCAGACACGGAATAGATTTACAAGCATATCAAACAGTACCATTTTTCTCATTTTTTAAAAATTTTAAAAAGGTATCATTAACATTGATAAAAATATGTTGAAATACAGTGGATTTACTCCTGTTGTTTTTGAATGAATAAAGGTGAACACATTCCTGAGTTTCAGTTGCAAGTACCGTCAGCCTCGATAGTGAACACCCACACAAACCAAAGCTCTTCGGCGTCTTCAGTAACTCTGCAGGATGTAGAGACTCAGAGCTCGGGAGGACTTCTCGTCTGCCGGAAGGCACCTGTGAAATGGAAACAGCTGGTTCCTGTTTGATGCTGTGCGCTGTGCAGAGCAGGGGTTGGGCGCCCTTTCCTGTGAAGGGCAAGTCAGCGGGCACTTTCAGCTTTGCAGAGCATGTGTCCCCAGCACGACCACCCTCCTTTGTCACCATGCTCAGCTTTCCGTGGTCAGGCAAAAGCAGCAGCTCAGTCCTGGAACCAGTGGACGTGGCCGTGCCCGGCCGGAGTTTGCTGGGTCCTTTGCGTAAAGTAATGCCTGTGAGGTTATGACGGAAGGCGCACTGGGCCAGGAGGAAGGGACCTGGGTTCTGTCCTGCTGCAGCAGGTGCTAAACGGAAAGGTTTGGGGAGTGTCCTTCCTAACCTCTCAGTGTCCAGCTTCCTTTTTGTAGAACACAGAGTTTAGGTAACGTGATATCTGAAACTTCGGGCTGTTGTAGCTCTGATCCCTGGATTCCCGCTTCTATCTCTCATCCTCGGAGAATCTGGACTGGAGCTCGAGGGAGGCGGATTGAAACAGAGCAGGTGATGGAGTTGTATGATCAGCAAGTGATGATGAACATACCAACAACTGTTGACAAGCCCACCCGGGCCCTCGAAGACTCTGAAATCCTTTGATAAACTCAAAGATAAATTCAGATGTTTGCGCTAGTTCTGTTTAACATCAACACCACCATCTAGCTTCTCCACACAAGTGGTATTTGTGGGAGACTGGACCAGTTCTGAATGGGGTTGTGGGATGAACGTTAACTTAATGCTTGGCTAGGGAGAAGGCAATGGCACCCCACTCCAGTATTCTTGCCTGGAGAATCCCGGGGACAGAGGAGCCTGGTGGGCTGCCGTCTATGGGGTCGCACAGAGTCGGACACGACTGAAGTGCCATAGCAGCAGCAGCTGCAGGGGACCCAGCAGAGGAAAGATAACGTTGGCCTGGTTCAGGAATCGGGCTTCCCTGGTGGCCCCCTGGTAAAGGATCTGCCTGCGATGCAGGAGACCTGGGTTCCATCTCTGGGTCAGGGAGATCCTCTGGAGAAGGAAATGGCAACCCACTCCAGCATCCTTGCCTGGAGAATTCCATGGAGAGAGGAGCCTGGCTGGCTACAGTCTGTGGGGTCACAAAGCATTGGACACGACTGAGCGATTGAGCGTGCACATGTTAGGAATCAAGCCACCATGTTCCACCCAACGAAGGTAAATGGCCTTGACAAAGTGAGGCCGTCCTATGCAGCTTTACCGGACCACCTCCAGGAGCGTTAGAGGGTTTCTGAGGTACAGGCTACCTGTACGCTCTCACTTCTGTTGTTTGGAAACCAGGGTGACAGTGATCACGTGCTCACTGTTCTGTTCATTCTTGTTATTTTTTCCCATAAGAGGATTCTGTCTAATTAGGAAAGTGTAAGTGAACTACAGTGAGTCTCCTAATTGTATAGTAAATAAAGCACATTAAAGGAGCTTTTTAAGAAGCATAACATCCTTAAGTCCAGTTTTGCAAAATCTTCACAGCTACAGTGACATAAAAGAAAGGAGTTCATGGTTGTTGACTGTACCATTTGGACGTTATTAGTTTCTAAAAGCCTCTCCTATGTCTACATGTAACTTCAACAATAATAAGCAAATTGGTAACAACATTTAAGAGAAATCTTGACTAAAAATATTTCCCCTAGGACCCAGATGAGTGGAATATTCATCTGAACCAAATATGAGAAGGTCACATTTTCGAAAAAGGAACATAGATTGCAATTTTGAAAATTGATTTATTAAAAATATGCACAAGTTTATACCTACGAGAATCTTTGCCGCACCATTAACATCTTTATTGGAGGTGTCACTTAGCAATAAAGTTTATTCTTATTTATTAGTTTTCTGTTAAACCTTCTATAACAATTAAGAGAGAAGAGATTTAACAAGCAAACAGTGTTCAAAATATAAAATCTGGTAGCCTGCCAGTGTAATAAATAATCTAAGATTAATTTCTGCCTTTATGTAACTGGCAGCTAGTTAGCCAATCTTTTCGAGGTCATTAGGGGAATTTTCTGTGCATTGATTATGTCTGAAGGAGAAGGGCAATGATATATTTTGGGATGAGGACGCCAGAAGAAAGAATAGGAGTCTCAGGTCTACTAGAAAAAGCGGTCTGTTTAAGAGTGTTAGTAACGGTAAAGAGTCGAAGCATGCTTTCCCATGGCCTGTTTTTAAATAAGACCTGATATATGCGATATATTACATGGCAGGTGTTCTGAAAGTTTCTTCTGGAACTCCTTTCAAGTCATGCTGGGTAGAAAGCTGTGACAGCGCTGGTGACGATGAAAGCTGTAGATTAGTGTGGACACAGAGGGGGGCAGACAGACTGGCGGGAAGTGTCGCCTCCAGCCACCCTCTCATTGAGTCCCCAGGAGATCTTACTCTAAACTGCAGTTCCTGGAAACACAGGTGAACCTTTGAAAGTGTTACGTCGCTGTGAGAAGCGGATGCGTCTGGAGACGGGTGGTGGTCGGGCTGTGCCACAAGCTGAACGTGCCCAGACTGGGCCCTGGGAAGTGGTTACGGTGGCGACGTTCTGTTACGTGCATTTTACATATACCTATGTATCCTGGGTGGCCCTAGTGGTAAAGAACCTGCCTGCAAATGCAGGAGGCACGGGTTCAGTCCCTGGGTCAGGAAGATCCCTGGAGGAGGGCATGACAACCCCCTCCAGGATTCTTGCCTGCAGAATCCCCATGGACAGAGGAACCTGGCGGACTACAGTCCATGGGGTCACAAAGAATTGGACGCAACGGAAGCGACTGAGCATGCACATATATTTCTGTATCTCCTGCTTTGGGTTTAACAAGTGGCGTGTGGCCTCTTATCTCATTTCTGTGTTTCTATGGGGCTAAGAACCAACTGTAGGAAGAGTGTCTGGCCAAAAGGCAAGGGACCTCGTATTTGGTCTTGGATCCCAAAGACCTAGCCGGGGAGCCCAGGTCCCTCCCCAAGAGATGACGGGCAGCCTGGCTGGTGGCCGAGATCTCTTCCAGCTGGGACAGGACGTCCTGAGTGTCTGTGACCTCCCGTTAGGTCCCGTGGTGCAGAGCGACCTGCTGGTGTCTGTTCCTAGTGAGTGAGCTTCTGCCCCACCCCCCTCACAGTCCTCGCTCCCTCCTGGCATCTGTGCTCAGGGGGCCACGCAGGGGCTGGAACCTGGGGACCCAGACCAGGCAGAGCGTCTGTCTCAGAGCACGGGACAGCCCTGGTGTCAGTGCCCACGGGCATTGGTGCATATCGGGCCACAGGCAACCCGTGGGGCTGGGGTGGTCATCCCATGGCCTGCCTCTCATCACCAAACCTTCACCCCCAAAGTACCCCCAAATGGGGTATTCAAACCAGAAAACCTTAAATATGTGTCTGAAAACACATCAAATCTGTCTTTCTTGTATTCTGTTTTTCCTATACATTGTTGTAATTTTGTCCCCAAGTCGTGTCCGCCTCTTTTGCGACCCCATGGACTGTAACCCGCCAGGTTCCTATGTCCATGGGATTTCCAGAATACTGGAGTGGGTTGCCATTTCCTTCTCCAAGGGATCTTGCTGACCCAGGGCTTGAACCCATGTCTCCGGCATCTTTTCCTAAATATCTGTTAAAGTATCTTAAGTACAGAGCAGTCATATGCGTTTTTGTATCAGGAGAAGAGTTAGTGTGTGAGATAGCGGTGTGTCCCAGGTGGGACTCGCTCTGTGTTCTGTGTTCTCCCAGCAGAGGGCAGCACTGCACCCGAGCAGCCTTCCCGAGCTCGGGCCGGGAGGGTGGGGAACGCAGCTTTACCCCCAGGGCGGATCCCGTACAGCCCCTTCCTCTCATTCTCTCAGGAGCCAGGAATCCCAGGGCAGCTTTGTCGCAAGTGTCTGAGAGGCAGGTCTTCCCACTTGCTGCCCACAGTTTTGCTCATTTGCCCTGTTTTTTTTTTAAATTCATCTAGCTACCATAGAAATGTGAGATCCCAAGAAAAAGCAAAATTTGGAAAAAAAAATTTTTTTTGGTTTTAAATTTCAGGCTATCCTAGTTTTTCCAGTTGGGGAAATTGGAAAATCCCTAGGGTAATTCTTCCCCAGGCCTTGAGGTTTTTCACTTGGACCACGAGCAGACCGTTCACACGCTCCTTCCTTCCCTGCTTCCCCCATTCGTGCGGGTCGTATTTGTTGAGCAGCTCTTACCGGCCGGCTGTCACCCCGGCACACGACGGGTGGAGCTGGCGGAGGCCGTGTCCTCCTGAAGCTGGGGTTCCGGTGGGGAAGGCGGACGCCCCTGTGTCACGTGTCGGGGGTGATTAGTGGCAGGAAAGAGCAGGGGACAGCAGAGGGGAAGAGGACGCTGTTTACTTGGGGTGGTCGGGAAGGAGGGGTCTCAGAGCTGCAGGCAGAGAGCCGCTGGGAGCCTGGGGTGCAGAGCAGGAGGGGTGGGGGTGCGGGGAGTGGGCTCGGCGCTCGGGGCCTCGCAGGTCGTGTGGGTGATGTGGCCCGCCCTGCCTCCCGAGGGCTGGGGGCGGCCGCCCTCAGGCTCCCGGAAGTTCAGGGCGTGGAGGGCGGAGGGGAGGGAACAAACACCCAGAGCTCAAGAAAGGCTGTGGGATGGACGTTCTAAGGTGCTTATAGAACAAGGTCCATGAACTCGCCCTGAGAAGAGCCTGAGAGGAGATACTTCGGTTTTGCAGGCCAGGTGGTCTCTGCCTTCCAGAATAACCAGGCTCATGAAAAAGGCATGTGGAAAAAAAGGAGGTACAGACAGTTTATCAGTGAAGGGTCCAGGTAAATAAAGGTGTTCCGGTCAAGCTTCTTTGGCAGCAGCAGGCTGAGCCCCTGCTGTAAATGCTGAACGCCGGGTTGTTTGTGGCACACCAGGCATGTGCAGGGCCGCTCTCTGAGTCCCCGGCAGGATCATCCCAGTCTGTGCTGCAGTCCCAGGAGCAGGTGACGTCCCCTCCTGCAGGTGAGGGTCCGCCCTGATGGCTGTGGAACACCCGATCCTGCCCAGGTCCTGACGTTTCTCCACCCGCAGCCCCGGGCAGGGCCCAAGCACCCGTCGGCACTCCCAGAAGGCTCGGTGATCCACCGGAGGTGGTAACCCGCTTCCTCTCTTTCAGCTTCATGAACCGGCGTGTTCTGTCCACTAACCCCTACGTGGGGAGCACCTCCAACGGCTATGCGCACCCCAGCGGGACGGCCCTTCACTATGATGATGTCCCCTGCATCAGCGGCTCGGTGAGTGTGGCGGGCAGAGCTGGGGGTCGGCTGTGCTGGAAGGCAGGCGCCTGTGGGTCCCTGTGACTTCCCCTCCTTTCGGCCTAAACGAGAGAGGCAGGATGAAAACCACACCCGCCCTCTCTCGTGTTTGACACCCCGTTCGCCTTAATCCCCGCGTGCACACGAGGGTCATCGGCACCAGGAGCCAGTTTGTCATTCGCGTCAACGCCATTAACCAAACACTGTCGGAAATCTCCATCAGAAGGGAGACATTGCCGCAGGGTAATGACCGAAACGCCAGCTCCGGACACCTTCCCGCCTCCTCAGGGTAGCTGGGACTCCATGTCGCTGGGACTCCTGTCGGTGGAGGAGAAGCCGGCCTGCCGGCCTGGCCTGCAAGGCCATGTTCGAGTGCAGACTGAGATGAAAGGGGCTCCGTGTTAGGTCGTGGGTGTCAGGGTGCGGGCAGGCTTGGAGATCCTGTCCCAGATGCAGAGCCCAGCAGTAGGGAGTCCGGCCTGAGTCCGGGGTGGCCTGGGGTGGGCGGGACACAAGTCCTGTCCCACCCATCAGGCCTGGCCATTTGCGCTCTTGCCCCCCATCCCTACTCCACCTTCAGCTGGGGTCTCCAGGACTGGAGGGTCTCTGGTGCACGCTGTGGCCATAGCTGCCCGCTCTGCAGAGCGGGAGCCAGGAGCTCAGGGAAAGCCCATGGTGGCCCCCACAGGAGCAGGTTCCAGGCCAGGCCCTGGGCCCTTTCCCAGGCGGCCCGGCTCTCGGGGTCCACTTTCTAGTCTTGGGGGCGCCTCCCCTGCCATCATAGACCCAACCGCGCCTCATCCGCGTGGGACGTTCTGCTCCTCTGAGCCTTTGGTCTCAGCCCCAGCTGTTTTGAGAACACGCAGCCCTGCCCCTCTCTCGCTGCCCAAAGGCCCCCTTGTGAACCTTGCCGCCCCAGAGGGGTTTCTCCCAGGGCACGTGGTGGGCAGAGTGGTGTAAAGAAAGCCAGGCCTTCACAGATGCCCGTCTGGGTCCCCTGTCCCATCGGTCCAGTTAATGCCACGCAGGTTCAGGTACCCCAGGAACGGGCTTTTTTAGGGCACACACAGCTCCCACTGGCCCAGAGCTGAGACGCTGCCAGCTCCAGACTGCACCGAGGAGGCATTTCTGCGTGTGCGTCCCTGGGCGGGCGGCGTGAGGGATGCAGCTGGAGCGTCCCGCACGCAGGGCTTCTGACTCCCTTGCTTGTTGAGGCTTCCTTGGAGTTCAGGCCTCTCTTCAGACTGTCGCTCCCCTTCCTGGGCTCCGTGACCCGGCCCTCTGTTTTGGAGGAGCCTTCACTCCTCAGCTTGACAAAGTTCATACTTTTGAGCCACAATCCCTGACATTTTAGCAGTGTTTCAACTTCAGTAATTCTTTCCCTTCACGTTCTCCCTGAGGCCTAGATGAAAGTGCATCTCGAAAAGGATCTTCTGACAGGCGCACACACACTTTTAACCTGCAGGTGCTGTGTGGAGTTTGTTTTCCAAGTTTTCCATGTGACCTAATCCTTTGGTATTTTAGGAAGAAGATGGTCCCGTCTAGACCATCTTAATAACCAGGGACAAATATGTGCTAGGTTGTCATTATGAAACGCTCACATCCACTGCATGTACTGTTATTTTTAGATTATAGATGTGTCCCCAGCACACAAAAATAGACGCACTGAAGTGACTGCAGCGGAACAAAAACATTCCTACAGTGAAATTTTAAGCCTTTTCTATTTTTATAACAAAAGGCCGTAATTGCATTCTGGCAGAAAGGAACTCTGCCAGGATATAAAAATAGACTAAAATAAGTATAGTACATGAATTAATATTTTCTCTCTCTCTTTCTCTTTTTTAAAATGCAAAGCAATTTATAAAGACCTTTAAAACTTAAAAGAATCTGGCCATGGTTGTGAGTTTGGGTTTTAATTTATACTTTAATGTCCATGTTCTAAAGTGGCTTGTAGCTATTTTAATCCTTTGTATAAAGGTTTTCCACTGAAGTAATGCCATTGTATCAATTATAGTTTGAAGCATCCTATTTTCTATGATGATTTAACTTCTTTCTTGTAACAGCCTGTGATTTTGGCCGTTGTGCTTTCTTCAGGCCTAACCAAGTGTGGGACACGGGTGATGCTGGCAGTCACGTGACCCACAGAGCCCACACCCCCGAAGCCCACATGGCAGGCTTGGAAGGGTCAGCAGGTGGTCTGCACCCAGCCCCTCCTGGCCTGGGGGAGCCTGAGGTGCAGACGCTGAGGGCCGTGTAGTTACGGGCACGGCTCTCAACTCCGGCTCTGCTTGATACAGCTCCTCCTGAGCCCGTGCCTTAGTTTCCCCTCCTCTCTAAGACTCCTGGCAGAATTCCCTGCATCGTGCATCAGTTTTACTGTGAAATAAGATAAAGTGCTTTGCTGAGATCTTAAACTCATTATTGACCAGGGGATTTTTTTTCAGAAACCAACGCCTGTCACCGGTAATCTGTTGTGTAGGTGAATATTGATACGTCCCCCCTCAGCAATGCTCAAGCGATGAAGAACGTATTAACACGTCTATGATCAAGAAGTTAACATGTTTTCTCAGGAGAACCGGGGCCCCTGATCTCTGGATGGACCCCAGTTCAGCATCCTTTTCCTTAAATTACTTTGTTTCTGCTTCCTGGGTCAGGAGGACTTCCAAAATCTGGTTCTTTAAAGACATGTCGGGTTCCCCCCCCCCCCCCCCGCCACTTTAACAAATAAAACAAAGCAAAACAAAAATATCATTAGCCAATGACCCTGGGAGCAATTTAAGAAAAAAAGATATCTTAAGACCCCAAAGGTAGAAAGGCTGTTTGGAATCGGTTCACCTAGTGTGTGTGTGTGTGTGTGTTACTGACAACAGCGTGGGGCGTGCATACGTGTTCTGGGGTGCTTGCTAATAACAGCTCAATGTGCTCTGCTTCCTGCGGCCGGGGCGCCGACTAACGACGCGCTGTGTGTGTTCCAGTGGGGCCCCGACGACGACGTTCCCGCCCCCTGCGGCCGAGGCCTGGGAGAAGAGGTGCTCTATGATAACGCCGTCCTGTACGATAACTTGCCGTCTCCGAAAATCTTTGCTCGCTACCCTCCCGCTGACAGGAAGGCTGCTAGGCCGTCTCCTGACAGGCTGTCCTGTAACCACTACAAACACCCCGCCTCCTCCGGCCTGCCCTCCTCCCCGTCTGTCACTAACACCTCTTCTGTGGGGAGGGCGTCTCTCGGGCTCAGCTCACAGGTACAGCACCCCTGTTCTGTCGTCTTCTAGAATCTCTGTCACGCTTCTCCTGCAGGGCCTGGCGGCGACAAAAGTGTCCACCAGCTCGCGGGCAGTGAGCCCCGTCAGGGGTAGAGCACAGTCTTCCCCTCAACTAGAGTACGATCTGCAAATGCAGTCGGCGTCCGGCCACCCAGGGATGGGTTACAAGAAACGCAGAGCGTAACCGTGTTACATACCAGCCCGACTAGTTCAGGGGGCTGCCTGGTGACTCAGAGGTCAAGAATCTGCCTGCAATGCAGGAGACCTGGGTTCAATCCCTGGGTCGGGAAGACCCTCTGGAGAAGGAAATGGCAACCCACTCCAAGTATTCTTGCCTGGAGAATCCCATGGACAGAGGAGCCTGGCTGGCTACAGTCCATGGGGTCACAAAGAGTCAGATACAACTTACTGACTAATCAACAACTACTGGCCCAGGGTTGCATTCTGTTTGTCTTCTGCCTCTGCCCACCTCTCTCTCCCTCCTTGTGATGGTCCCCAGTGAATTTTGTGAGTTATGGTGATTAAAGGCAAAGTGTTAAAGAGCATGGGGCGGTAAGTTTTCAGAAGACCTCTGAGCTATGAGTTCCTTTCCTGTGTTTTCATTGCATGTACCTGAGGAAGGGTGGGCTCCACTGGCCATTGCTTCCAGACCTTTAAGCAGGATTAGTCCAAGGATTACAGTATTCTCCCATCATGAGTGTAGGAGCATACTCCCTAAAATGGAGTGGATAATACGGCTCTTGGATTATCACTGAATGGTCAGTAATCTTGATATTGAGTGATTGTCCATCCCACACCTCTTCTTTGTGGCACACCGTGACGTTTCAGTGTAAATATTAATTTTGTGTTTGTACGCATTTAAACTAAGATCTAAGCGGTACCTGGAAGAATACTCTACAAACATAAAGCACAGGACCACATTTTAAATTATTTTCTTTTCCCTCCAGTTTTTGGGGTAATCTTGAGGAAATGATGAATGCCAAGTAAGATCCCAGAATTTCAGAGTGATAGTTTATAGTGGTTCTTCCAAACCTGCTCTTTTTCTCAAAGTCACGTAGGAAGATTTTTGTGTCTTATTTCTAAAAACAGCTGGAGATGGTGATTCAGTGAGTCTGAGGACCCAGACCAGTGTATCTTCAAACATAAGTACTTACATAGAAAGTTTTTTGATGAGTGAAAGTGATGTGAAAGTCACTCAGCCGTGTCCGACTCTTTGCGACCCCATGGACTGTACAGTCCATGGAATTCTCCAGGCCAGAATGCTGGAGTGGGTAGCCTTTCCCTTCTCCAGGGGATCTTCCCAACCAAACCTGGGATCGAACCCAGGTCTCCCGCATTGCAGGTGGATTCTTTACCAGCTGAGCCACCAGGGAAGCCCCTGATACTTATTTATGAGCACTTACATAAAACATCTCACAGGTCACATGCTTCTCTTACTAGGTGAAGGTATTGACCTGTCTTTTTATTGGTATTGGAGTTCACTTTGGTAAAAAAGATGGGACAAAATATCCTGTCATATCCATTTGGAGTATCCCCTGGTTAGTTTGGAATCACTTGACACGTGGTTCGTTTGTGTTTCGTTTTTGTTCATGTTACTTTCAAGTGGGAAGCACGTTTGCAGGTCGCTTGCCTTCAGTTTCTGTGTCCTCATTTGGCCATTTAGTGGGGACCCGCTACACTTAACACACACCTGCCGTATGTGCGCCCTAGATGTGGGCACTGTGTCATTTAAGCTTTTTAGGAGCCCTGTGGGTGACATCAGTGTGTTTATGTTTTCAAACGAGCATGCAGGCTCAGAAAGCATTAATGAAGTGCTCAACACCTCCTAAATGATGGAGTGGGAATTTGAAGCCCCCCACCCCGACCCCCCACAAACCCAGGCTCCCAGCAGTAAGAAACGTGTGTATGGAGGAGCCTGGGCTGTCTAGCTGGATTCACGACCCAGCCAAGGTGCACACACATCACTTGTGCAAAATGCAGCCCGGGTTGGCTTGCAGCCATCAAAGAAGTGGGGATGCGCTGAATTATTCTGAAATCCTGCAGTGAGTTAAAATGCAGTTCATACTGTTCCTATATCTAGCTGCTTCTGCTTCCTTCCTGAGACCCCATGAGCAAATCAAACGGTAGTTCTTCACCCAGTTAGGATGTCAGTATAAAGCCCTGGGAGCTGAAGACTTCAGTGCACACGGTCTGCTACTTCCCCGAAGACCATCCCACCGCAGTAAAAGCTGTCTGTCCTTGGACACCCAGACTGTCGGTAACCTCGGCCCAGTGCTCTCAGAAACCCACAGTCTGTGCCACCTCCCGATAGAAATAGGTAACTTCGGCGCACTCCCAACTGAGGACATCCTAGGGTTCCCTGTTGGCTCCGAACCTCGGTGCTAGAACCTTCTCAGCCACTCTGGGAAGTTCACAGCCGTCCAGTGTTGGGAAGCCAGGCCGGTGTCTACCAAACACCTGTGCTTTTTTTCTGTCTGTGCTACATTCGAAAGAGTCAGAGACTGAACAGTTGACTGCAAACAAAAACAAAAACAGAGGTGTTTGTCTGCTTGTTTTTCATTCTCCCACATGTTTATTTCCACAGTCGAAGGGTAAGAAGCCCCCCGTGGCCTCCAATGGCGTTATGGGCAAAGGCAAGGCTCCGAGCGGGCAGCAGAAGAAGGCTGACTCGGCGGCGGGTGTGAAGCGGACGCCTTCGAGTAAGTTGATCCCTCCATCTCCCGTGTTCTGGCTTTGGGTGCGGCGTGCAGAGCTGGGGCCGCGTGGCCGTCTCCCTTCCCACC
Source organism: Cervus canadensis (assembly GCF_019320065.1). Classification (NCBI taxonomy): domain Eukaryota; kingdom Metazoa; phylum Chordata; class Mammalia; order Artiodactyla; family Cervidae; genus Cervus; species Cervus canadensis. The sequence continues at coordinate 49,516,381 of NC_057411.1, read as the reverse complement.
TGGGGAGGTGGAGCGTGCCATGTGGGGGATGGGGGTGGGGGCGGTGGGCAGTTGGAGAGAGAGATCCTTTCACACCCGGATCCTTCCTTGCGTGCTGGGTTGCGGAATGGCCAAGACGGCAACCTGGCACTTCGGTTGCAGCATACCCGAGCAGACAGAGCCGGTTCAGCTGCAGACTTGCTCACGCGTGTTTACCCGTGAGGCGGTTCTGGGTTCAGGGGTGGTGCTGACCCCCGATCGGTGGGTCGGGCTCCTCCGTCTGTGTCCCCGGTCTTCTGAGTCAGCCACTTGGGTTGAGTCGCATAGGCTGTCTGAGCTCAGCCTCTGTGTATGGGAGGCGCAGACGGGGTCAGCCGGGGCCTCTGGCCCTACCAGTTGGGGCATCGCGTGTCCCTCAGAGCGCGGGAGCCTCTCCGGGTCTGTAGGGAGTCCTGCGCCCCCCACCCCCCCGTGCTCTCTCCTGCCGCGTCACCCCCCGGCCCCCACCCTGGATCGGGGCGGTGTCCACCCCGCCCCACTGTGCGAGGGGAGACGCAGTCTCAGGGAGTTGGTGAGGCTCCCCGAGGTCTCCCCGAACCCTGCGCGGACCGGGTTTCCAGGCTGCAGACCCGGCAGGGGCCGGGCTGAGCTGAGGAGCCCGCCTGCGCCCAGCGTCCTTCATGACCCGCAGACGCGTGCCTCCGGGCCTCGGTCAGCGCGTGTCTTTGTATCTGCTTCAGCCCCGGCTGTGCTGGATCGCTCTTCATCTAGTCAGTCAGGCAGGGGCTGCAGCTGGAAGACCAGGCAGTGGGCGCTCAGGGGTGCTGTCCCCGAGGGTCCCGCAGGCAGACAGCTGCTCCAGATGGGCCCCAGCGCAGGCTCTCAGCGGGCCCGGGAGGTCCTCGCTGAGTGTGGGCCTGTCGGGGAACTTTCCCAGGGAGGAAGGTGGGAGTTAGGAGCTCCGTCTGACGCGACCACCTGGGACCACCTCAGAGCTGACACGTTCTGAGCTGGGATTGGCATAGCCCCAACCCCAGGTGACTGGGCTCCTGGCTGCCGACCACGCTGAGTGCCGGCGGCTTGATTTCAGAGTCTGGGAGCACGCGGCAGGTGAGACGGGGCTTGGTCCATGGCCTCGGGTGCGCACAGGCCCGCTGTCGTCCCGGGGGCTCGCGGCGCCTGCCCTGGGGAAGCATGGGCCTCCTGACGTCAGCTGCCTGGCTCTGCCCTTCTCCTCAGACACGGTCTCACTCCCCCGTTGGGCCTCATCGTCATCACTTGTTTAACGTGCTTTTTCTGACCTCATCTCTCGGGCAGACCTTGTTTCCCGCATGCAGTCGGGGGTGCTTACAGTCCCCTGGGTGCACCTGGGCAGGGGCAGGCGGGGGACAGAGGACCGTGTCTGCAGTCCCCTGTGCTGCGGGGCCTGGGCCACAGGAAGCCTGCCTCCGTCGTCTCTCAGCACCTGCTCCTGTTGTGTTTCCTAGACAATTGCTCTCCTTATTTCATGAGGCCTTTGGTAGGGAATCCTTGCTACCTTTGGTGACATCCAGTGATGAAAAAAGAGAAATTGCAGTCTGTGTTTTTGCCGCGTTCAGCCTGTTGCATGGCATCCCGGATGGTGTTCATTTCACGGGGACCAAATGATGCGGGAGGCAGTAGGCGACTGTACACAACTTTGTCAGGAGACAGCTTAGATTGGAAACGAGCGGGCCGAGTTTGGACTGCGCTCTGTTTGTAGAATACGCGGTATCCACGCCCCCGAGAGCAGTGCTTTTCTTTCAAGCCTTTTTAAGATTTTTCTGTTTGATGTGGGCCATTTTAATGTCTATATTGAGTTTCTTACAATATCGCTTCTGTTTTATGTTGTGGTTTTCTGATCCTGAGATACGTGACATCTTTGCTCCCCAGCCAGGGATTGAAGGGCCCCCCTACATTGGAAGGTGAAACCGCCTTAAGCACTGGACCTCCAGGGGAGTCCCTTGCGTTTCAGGTTGCTGATTTGGTCATTCTCATGCTGTGATCCTTTTAATAGCATTCTTTGCTGGGTGGGGGGGGGGGCGTTGGTGGGTTAGTGAGGGGAAGATTGATGGCCGTGTACCTGCTTCTGCAAATGCAGTTTCATGCAGTCACCATGGTTTGCCTTGCAAGAGCTGATGAATCCTGGGTTTAGGAGAGGCGCTAGAAGTGGCTGGAAAGGGCTCGCCGTTGGCTGGGAGGGTGGACAGGGCTCCAGGGGCTGTGTTTTCGCTGACTGGGATGAGAGCTGCCAGGGAGTGTCCACACGGCCCGGGCGTCACGTGGTCTCGTCAGAGCGACGGGTCTCAGCACAGGCATCGGCTGTGTTTTTTCAGCCCACAAGGTGGGATTTAGCACTTCTGCTTTCTGGGGGGTGACGCTGAGGCTCCAGGCGATTAATTGCTGGCCCACAGTCACGGCCTCTTCCCTGGTCCGCTGCCTTCATTATTGACCATCACCCCCTCACCCCACCACGGCTTCTTCCCAGAAGTCATTTGCAATCTAGTAACAGTGTCAGACATGCAAATAAACCACTGTGGTGTCTCATGGGACGTGAGCTCCCAAGGGCAGGGGTGCAGAAGGCCTTGCAGTTAGCTTCAGGGGCATCGGGAGACCATAGGAGCTACAGAATTGTTGTTCCATCACTCAGCCATGTTCAACTCTGTGACCCCATGGACTGCAGCACACCAGGCTTCACCATCTCCTGGAGGTTGCTGAAACTCATGTCCATCGAGTGGGTGATGCCATCCAACCATCTCATCCTCTGTCGCCCCTTTCTTCTCCTGCCTTCAATCTTTTCCAACATCAGGGTCTTTTCCAGTGAGTTGGCCCTTCACATCAGGTGGCCAAAGTATTAGGGTGTCAGCTTCAGCGTCAGTCCTTCCAATGAACATTCAGAACTGAGTTCCTTTAGGACTGACTGGTTTGATCTCCTTGCTGTCCAAGGGACTCTCAAGTCTTCTCACAAAATTGTGAGCCCTGATTATCCTGGAAAGGCCAGCACAATTAGAGGATAAGAGCAGAGGCTCAGGGTTTAGCGTGATGTTAGCTAGTGGTGTGATATTGGCCAAACCTCTCACTTGTCCTTAAGGCTAGTTGCCTCTTTGTTCATTTATCCACGCTCTATGTTTAATGAGCATTTACCTAGTGCTCATTCTGTGCTTGCTCAGAGTTCTGGTGAGTGTTAATTTAACCCTCACAACAGCCCTGTGAGGGAGTCCCTGGTGGTTCAGCAGTAAAGAATCCACCTCACAAGGCAGCAGACATAGGAGACTCCGACTCCATCCCTGGGTCAGGCAGATCCCCTGGAGGAGGAAATGGCAACCCACCCCAGTATTCTTGCCTGGAGATTCCCATGGACCCAAGGAGCCTGGCGGGCTCCAGTCCGTGGGGTCGCAGAGTCGGACACGACGGGGCAACTATAAAGAACCACCGTGTGAACTGCCCGCTCTCGTTCCCCCCGTTGTGCAGGTGAGGACACTGAGGCACAGAGCAATGCGGAGCCTTGGTGGAGGCCACACAGCGTGGGAGGCACGCTGGGACCCCCGCCCAGGCAGTGGGGCTCCAGACGTGGCCCTGGGCGCCCCTCCACTTTCTCACATGTCCCCGGACTCCTCAGGGTCCTGCTGCAAGCTCTGTGCACACCAGAGGCCACCCTGCCACCCGTGGAGGGGGCATAGCTGCCATCAGAGTCAGCAGGAGAGTCCACAGCGCCGTTGTAAGGGTCAGACATGATGGCAAGAGGACTGCATGCATCGAGATTATTCCTGTCGCTGATAGACCCCTCTTCTCGGATTGCAGAACGTTTTATTCACTCTCGACTTTACTGAAGAGTATACATGGCATCCTGCCTCAATGGGAGGAGTTAAAGAAATTTCCCAATATTCTATTTTTTTTTTTTTTTTTTTGCCTTTTCATACCGTCCCTGGGGTTGCAAAGGGTTGGACACGACTGAGTGACTGCATTGAACTAAACATTCTGTTTTCATCTTTGAAATTCATTTCAAAGAATATCAGATCATCAGAACCAGTCACTTTTCTGCTTGGTTCAAACCTGTCCTGTTCTTTTTCCTTGTTGGATTAGCAAAGTAACTCGATTTGAGTTTATATTATGGAGTTGGCAGATTAAACAAGCTTTATGAATTGGCCCATCATCTGCTTGGTTAAACTTAATTTCCTACTGATGCTTTCTTTTTTGAAAGATGCTGACCAGTACAAATATGGCAAGAACCGGGTGGAAGCAGACGCCAAGCGGCTGCAGGCCAAAGAGGAGGAGCTGCTGAAGAGGCGGGAGGGCCTGCGAGACAGGCTGGCCCAGCTGCGCAAGGAGAGGAAGGGGCTGAGGGCGGCCATCGAAGTGAACAGCGGTACGCGGGGGCCCCTCCTGCGGGGCCAGGGCCTCTGCCCAGGGGCTGAGCCTCACCGGCTCTCCTGCTTCCACGCGGTGCTTCTCGCAGTTTGGAAGCCTTGCTGGAACCCCGGGGCAGGGGCCTCGGTGTGGAGTAAGGACCAGGCAGGAGGAGACCCCCCGGCTGGGGCTGGGGTGGGTGCCGGGAGCTGTCCCAGCCTCGGGTGCTGACGGCCAGGTGGTCGGGGGCACGAGCCCCAGGGCTCGGGATCTCTGGTCCCCGGCTGTGACAGAGGTCTCAGGGGGAGGACGCGTCATCTGCAGAAGCCCAGGTGGGGGGCCCCCCGTGGGGCTGGAAGGAGCCCCCCTTTCCCTGCGGAGGGACCAGCGAGAGCGGGGTGATGGCAGACTAGTGGATGGGACCTGGGAAGAGCCCCGGGGGACGGGAGCAACCCCAGAAGTGGGGGGAGGGGGGACCCCGGTGCGGACCACAGCCCATCGTCTCTAGGTCAGGCCTGTCTGCCAGGCCTCCTCCCGGGGCGCTGGGCCAGCACTGCCTGGCTCTGGGGTCGGCGCTGCAGAAACGTCTCTCTGCGCCGCTCAGGGCTGAGTCTGACTCTGGGGCGAGGATGATTGTCGACTGTGACCCTTTGGCCTTGGGTCGGGGGCAGGGGTGAGGAAGAGGGACCCAGAGAGTAGGACGATTCGGGGAGGAAGCCCCTGCTCTCCATCGGCGCCTGCGCCGGAGGAGCTGGTGGATGTGCAGCAGTTATCCGGCAGCTCCAGCCATCCCCGACTCTGTGCCTCGGTGATTTCTTAAGAAGGAAAGCCCTTTCGAAGCCTGAAGGATGGGAGGCGGGTGTGCGCTGGTCCGAGACAGCCTGTAGGAGGGGCAGGAGGTGGCATCTCCTGTGAGCGCCCCCCCAGCCAGGGGCAGGGAAAGGGGATCAGAGGCTCGGGCAGAGACCTAGATGGGAGCCCCCAGGTCAGCAGGACGGGAGGAGAGTCCTTCCCTCCGTGTTTCCAGTTGGCAGGGTAGTGAAGATGCAGACAGATTAGACTAGCTTCAGGCCTGGAAAAAGAGAACTCCCATGTGCTGCCAGGCAGCAGGCTGGGGCCAGGCCCACTGGTCAGTTAACCCTCAGGATCAATTTCCTTATCTGTCCAGTGGGCACATTGCCTGCCTTCCCGTGTCACTGTGACACGTTTCAGATAAGATAAATAAAGCAAATGTGCCGTGTTCTATGGAGATGTGAGCTGTGTTATATTTTGATCACAGGGGCAAATAAGATGACTCAAGTGTAGAAAAAAATGAGAACAGGAAAATATTCAGTTGTTTCATGTCAACGGCACCTTTGGAAGCCACCTAGTCCAAATTGCTCATTTTAAAATGAAGGTGTTGAGGCCCAGACCCCAAACTCCTGCCGTTTGTGAGGATCAGGGTCTTCTGCTTCCTGGTCCATATTCTCCCAGCTGCATGAAGCAGGGCAGCCGGGAAGGGACCCTGCTCCTTTCAGGAACTGCAGGATTGGAGTTTGGTGGGACGGACTCTAGTTGCAGGGAGCGAGACCCCCAGGGTTGGGCCTAGCACCTCCCAGGGCGCCCCGAACGTCTGTCCTCGGATACTTGGAAGTATTTGCCTTCAGCTGGAGCAGTAGTGTTCCTCTGGGATTTCAGGCAGGAAGACCCAGGTGGTCCTAGAGGAGAAGCTGAAGAGACTGGAGGAGGAGTGTAAGCAGAAGGAAACGGAGCGTGTCAACCTGGAGCTGGAGCTGACGGAGGTCAAGGAGAGCCTCAAGAAGGCACTGGCCGGCGGCATCACCCTGGGGCTGGCCATCGAGCCCCGCTCAGGGACGTCCAGCCCACAGGTACAGTCCGCCCGCTCCCCGGGAGAGGGACGGGGCGTGCTCTCCCAGGTCAAGACTCATCCCCGTCCCCCAGCACCAGCCTCGCCAAGACACAGCCCGCGTGTCCACCCGAAATGCTTTCCTTGGCCGTGTTTCAAGGTCACAGACCCTGAATTTTTTTTCTCTGTCTCACTGAACTTTTTTTCAAAGGTGGTGGAAACCCCGAGTCTGTTTTCTTCCCTTTGGCAAAATCTGAGTATATTTTGGGTTGGTCAGAAAGCTCGTTCAGGTTTTTCCCGTCTGAGGTCGTGTCTCCGGGCACCGATCGCTGCTCTGGGGTGACCCGGGGCGCTCCCTTCCTCTCGAGGGTCTCCCACTCAGCCCCCTCTTGTCAGCTCTCCCTCCCTGTGCCCTGCCTCAGGTCTGCTCCTCTCTCTGCAGGGCCCCTCCTGGGGCCCCAGAAGCTCTCTGCCTTGTCCCCACCCCGATCCAGCCTGGGAACAGTGGCTGCCATGGGGCACTCCTGTCCCAGGGGAGGGCAGGGCTGCCCCCCTCAGAGCTCAGCTCGGCTTCCCAGGGGGTGGACAGAGCGCTTCCCTCCTCCCCACCCCCACCCCTCAGCCAGAGTGGCCTTGGAAGGCCTTTCCAAGTGAAGGGAAATGTGGGGCGAGCTGGCTGCAGCCCCCAGGGTTCTCAGCTACCCTTGGAATGGTCACTGAAGCCCTGTTCTCCTAAAACGGCGTTCTGTGAGATCTCTCCTGTGTTTACATCACATGTGACGCAACGAGTACAGGACGCTCAGTCCTCGAGGCCTCGTTTGGGGAAGGACAGCAAATTACAGGAGCAGTTTGCGATCTCACCGGGGCCCGGGTGACCACGGGTCCGCTCTGCTCTGTCTCAGGACTTGCTCTGACCCACGGAGACCGCACTGTGAGCGGCCAGGCAGCCCTTGGATTGGCCCGTGGCCACTGCCGGGAGCCACACCCCACGGCTGCAGCATCAGTCCTTCCAGTAAATGTTCAGGGTTGATTTCCTTTAAGATTGACTGCATTGAGCTCCTTGCAGTCCCAAGAGACTCTCAAGAGTCTTCTCCAGCACCACCGCACGAAAGCATCCGTTCTCCGGTTGTCATTTTTGCCTATTTCCCAAGCCCGTTTTCTTCATTAAACATTTTCCTCATGGAAAATACAGGTGACCTGGAACCCACACCTCACCCAGCACCTCCTCTTTCTGTTAACAGTCTCCAGTTTTCAGGCATCGGACTCTGGAGAACTCGCCCATGTCCAGCTGTGAGACCAGTGACGCAGAGGGCCCGGTGCCCGTGAACAGTGCGGCCGTCCTGAAGAAGAGCCAGCCGGCCTCCGGCAACTCCCCGTGCCGGGGCCACGTGCTGCGGAAGGCCAAGGTGAGCGCCCGCCCTGCCCGCTGGGGGAGCGGCAGTGCTGAAGGGGAGCAGGTATCCTGGGGCGGGGGGCGGTGACTCCAGCGCCGAGGCAGGCAGGAGGGGAGGGGGCACTTCAGTGCAGAGTTTGCCGGGGACGGTGGGTGGGCTGAGGAGCTAAGCGTGGCCTCCTGATCCGGTTCTACGGCTTCTGTATGTCTCCCGCGTTGTAGGCAGACGCTTTACCCTCTGAGCCACCAGGGAAGTCCCTCTATGTTAGCTGCTGTCCCACAAGTACCTACCCGGTTCTTTTCTAAAGTCAGACCCTCCTTCAGGAAGCCACCCTTTCAGAGTCAGGAACAGCGAAGATCTGGTCTCTAGGCCCGCACCACCTGAGGTCAGGAAAGCCTGCGTCTCTGGTTCTGTCTCCTGGCTTCTTCTGACTTGTGTCTTCAGTGATGAAGCAGAGATTGGCCAGGTGACCGACGGGGTCCTTTAAAAAAAAGTAAAAAGGCGAGGCGTGAACTCTTCTCCAGACCCTCCCCGGCCTCCCCACCCTCATCCCGTAAACCTGTGCCTGTGGGGCCATCCCAGCGTGCCTTTCAGTCTGTCGCTGGCACTGCCCACTGAAAATTTTTTATGCCAAACTTTAAATCTCAGAAAATTAAAGAAAAAAAAACTATAGATTATCAAAGGAAGCAGTTCTGGATGGTGTCGCTGGCCGTGTGTGCTGTGGGAGCATCCTACTTGGTCCACTCACCCTACTTCACCCAGAGGAGTTTCACTTGTCCTGACGAGCGTGGGGGCCGGCCGCCCTCCCCGCTCTCCCTCCGGGACCCTCTGTGTGCTGCCGTTACCCTTGTTCTCTGGCGGTTTTGGAGCCCAGTGCTGGTTGGCTGGGGAGATACTGTTTTCTGGAAAGCGGACCTGGTGTTCGATCAGATCAGGAGTAAAGCGCTGGCCACATGCTGCCATGTTCACGGGCGGGTCCCTGACGGTGGCGGCTATAAACAGCATCCGCGGTGTCTGCCTTCACAGCACGTGCATTTGACCGAGCCTGTGTGTGTTGGTAAATTTGCGGAATAGAACGACTGTGCGCCATTGGTTACTTTACTCCAGTTCAGTCGCTCAGTCGCGTCCAACTCTTGGCGACTCCATGGACTGCAGCACACCAGGCCTCCCAGTTCATCACCAATTCCCAGAGCTTACTCAAACTCACGTCCACTGAGTCGGTGATGCCATCCAACCGTCTCATCCTCTGTCGTCCCCTTCTCCTCCCACCTTCCATCTTTCATTAGCATCCATTAAGTATTCTTAGTTTGCAGAGGAATATGTTTTGCTTGAGAGATATTTAAAATCAAGCTGTCCCATAAAGTCCCTCTAATTATTTGCAGAAGGGAAATGCAATAACAATATCCCCTTTTTTTCTTTACTGTCAAAGAAACCAGTTTACAGTTCTGTGACCGCAGCCTCTGGAAGGCTCCGTCTCCCGGGCCTGCCCTGGCCATGCAGAGGCGCGTGCTCTGCGCGTCCCCCTCTGATAAATGTAAACTGTGTGGTTTTGGCCGCGGTGGATGCACAGCTGGCCACTCAGACCAGCCCAGGGCCTCCCTGACAGGGTTGAGCGGGGTTTCCCGGGAGTCCCGAGCATAGTGACAGGGAGCCACGGCTGGATGAAAGGGGTGGTGGCCTGGCCCCGCCCCTGGGAGCGTCCGTCCACCTGTGAGTGCATCGCGCGTGTGGTCTCTGCTCCCACCGCAGCCTTTCTTCCCGGGGACTCCTCTGACTCATCCTGGTTCTCATCGAGAACCATCGTTCCAGGCACTGTTCCTAGGGTAATGCCCGACTCCGGAAGAGGGCTGCTCAGAGTGTGGGAGGGTGTGCCCCCGAAAGCCGGGGAGTGGCAGGCCCCCTGTCTCAGGGTTTCCCAGTGTGAGCAGGGCTGATGGGCCCTGACGCCTGGCTCCGGGCAGCCGCCTCCTCCCTCTCTGGGCCCCGGCGCGTGCGGGAGGTGCCCTGTGGATCTGTACATGCCCCCTCTCCCCTCGCTTGGCAGGAGTGGGAGCTGAAGAATGGGACATAGAGCTGGAGGATGCCCGGCTCTCTCAGCGTCGAGTGACCGCCCCACGACTGCTCTCCGTGCCGGGACCCAGGCCCGCCACATGCATCCTCTCTACTGTATAAAGGTTCCTTTAAAGAGATTTACTTGTAACGCTTTGGCTTCCAACTTCATTTGTGAAAAGACGGCAAGGGGCAGAAGGCGGGGAACCTCCCCCTGCCCCTGTTGGCAGATGAAGAAGCCATAGCTTCCCGCCCAGGTAGATGGCAGCTTCCACCCATGCCTGTACCCCCCAGACCGAAGACCCGCAGGGACCTCGACACAGACTCACTCTGCGTGCTGGGTGAGGTGTGGGCCTCCGGCTGCCCGCTGCTCTCCGGGCGCCCCAGGGATGCCCCACCCAACCCCTGAGTCTCACCAGCGCCTCCCCCACGCCTGGTAAAGTCACCACAGAGCTACGCTGTGAAGCAGTTTCTGTTTTTACAAACATTTTCTGAACAGATGCTTTTGTCACCAGGACATGAAAAGCTGCCACTCTTCTATAGACCTTAAGAAAGTGTCCTCCCTTTATCCGGGCTGCACTTAGCTCCCAGGGTTTTCCAGCGCTTCTGGGTCACAGTTTATTGAGGGCTTGTCCCGCTTGGGAAAGGCAGCGGAGGGATTTCAGTGCCTCACGTTGTGTGTCCTTTCCTGCTGTTTCCAGCATCCACACCCCCTCCACCCCCTCAGAGCCAGCGCGGTGGTCTCAGAGCCCTGGGCGGCCTTGGGGTGACGGTCACACTCATTCCCCAGGGGCCTGGCTGCCAGGGCAGGGCCTCTTGGAGCATCCCTGCGGCCTCCTGTGGGATGTTTCTGGAGCCTGAGACGTGATGGGGACAGGCCTGTCCACAGGCAGAGGCCATCTGGGTCTGAGGGTCAGGCCAGCCCTCAGTCTGCAGAGGGACCTCTCAGGAATGCTCCCTGTGGGAAGCGCGGCCACGCCCAGCACAGCCATCAGTCACCCCGGAGCCCCCTGCACGCGGACCGAAGGACCAGTCACACGCGTGGACGGGCTCTCTGCCCGCCGCCGTCGGAGCAGGCCTGGCGTCCGCTGCCCCTCGGGTGTTTCTCATCAGATACAGGAGCAGGAAGCGAGCGGGCAGCGTCCTGTGACCACGTCCTGGTGCTCACGTTTTCTGCAGGCCACGCCGGTCAGGGTGGCTGTCACCAGCAGGGTCAGAGTGGCCCCTGAGGCCAGCACGGGCCGTGGCTGGCTCTACCGACCAGAGCAGGGCAATGAGCTCAGTGCCAGGAACTTCACAGCAGAACCGGAAGCTGTCTGCGTGGACCATGTGAAGTCGCTCAGTCGTGTCTGACTCTGCGATCCCATGGACTATAACCTACCAGGCTCCTCTGTCCACGGGATTCTCCAGGCAAGAGTACTGGAGTGGGTTGCCATCCCCTTCTCTGGGGGATCTTCCCGACCCAGGAATCGAAGCTGGGTCTCCCGCACTGCAGGCAGACTTTTTACCCTCTGAGCCACCAGGGAAGCCTGCTTACTGGAGCCCACCTGGGAAGCCTGGCTTTCTCGCAAAGCCGGCTTCTGGTCTGTGAGCTGCCACCTGGCGTCCAACGCTCAGGTTCGCCCTCCATAGTTGATGCAACAGGTGGGGGGCGCGTCTCACCCACACCTATGACCCCGACCCCAGGAAGTGCAGGTAGGAAGTGGGGAGCTCGTCTTCCCAGTCCTGTTCCCCCGTCCTCCCACCCACATAAGAGGCTGGGCCACTTGGCATCACATGAAGCTGATTTTCCGTAAAGGAGAAAACTGTGATCCGCTATAGAGTCTCACTGCCTTGTGGTCAAATGAATGTTCTCCGGGTGTGGCTCTCCAGCTGCTGTGATTGTTAGCCAGCTTTGTCTAAGACGGCGGCCAGGCCTTGATTGTTACTGGGAAGGGACCATGTGACCTTAGCCGGCACAGGTGGGCAGAGTCAGCAGTGGCGGGCTGGTTGGCAGAGGTCACTGAGACCATCTCTGTGGACCGCAGCCGAGGATGGCGGTTGGCACCGGAACCAAGATTTGGGCCCTGGTCTTCAGACTCCCGGTGTACGTGTTTCCTGCCTAAAAAGCCCACGTTTCTAAATTCACTTTCACAACCATCAGCCTTTTAAAGAGAACGGAGGAGTTGATCCTGTCTCGTTCCCCGAAGCCACGTACAACGGGCCCCGCGGGGGTCGAGGCTGCCGGCATCGGGCTCTGCGATGTCGGGTGTTTCCCTCAACGTCTCAGATTCGATCAGAAAGTTAAAGCATTTGCTTCAAAATAAGTTATTTATTTGTATATGTTCAGTAAGTATAGTTTTTAATTTATATCTGTACATATTAGACACACCGTGGACACCCTGTAAGAATCCTGCAGTGACAGCGATCTCTGTAGCCCGCCCGAAACGGGCCCCAGGGGGCTGCCCCCTCGCCCTGGGGTGGGGGAGGCCAGGAGGCAGCAGTGCTGGAGCCAGGCTCGGGGGAGAGGCAGCCGGCCAGGATCCCTGCTCCGGGGTGCGGGCCCCTCCCCTGGGAGAAGTGGATCCTTGGGCCCAGTCCCCATCCCTCCGACAGACGGTCGTGGTCACAGGGTGCTGGCCAAATGGGATCCTGACCGAAATGAGATGAACGTGGTGGCCGGACCAGAGCCCTGGTGTGAGACGGTCTCCTCCCCGGCGTCTCAAGGCCCTTCCCTTAGGACGGGGCGACCGTCAGCCTCTCAGGGGCTTCTGCTCCTGGCTCTGTTTTGGCAAGGGGTCATCAACCTTGAAAATCCCCTCATTTTCACATTTTTATGAAGTGAAGCGAAAGTCGCTCAGTCGTGTCCAACTCTTTGCGAGCCCATGGACTATACAGTCCATGGGATTCTCCAGGCCAGAATACTGGAGTGGGGTAGCCTTTCCCTTCTCCAGGAGATCTTCCCGACCCAGGGATGGAACCCAGGTCTCCCACATTGCAGGCGGATTCTTTACCAGCTGAGCCACCGGGGAAGCCCAAGCATACTGGAGTGGGTAGCCCATATTACATTTTTGTAGTGTTTTTCATTCATTCACTAACTTTTTGCACAGACGTGGTCAGAGGGCATGCCATGTCACCCTTGACGTGGGCTCAGGAGGTGGAGATGACCGCCCCCCCCCGGCCCCTGAGGGTCAGGCAGGGCCAGTCTGTGTGTCCGAGGAGCCAGCAGCGCCCCCGCCCCCAGACAGCTGTCTGCAAGAGCCCAGCGGGGCCGGGGCACCTGCATATGCGTCTCCCCAGGCTCTTCTCCTGGGGACATGTAGAGCCAGTCAGGGCCCCTCGGTTCACACACCTTGGCTTTGTCCAGCTGGACTGTCCCCTTGTCCATCTCCCCGGTCCCTGAGCTAGTTTGGGGTGTTTTCATGAAAACCCAGGATCACCCTGATGGGCTGGAGACGTGCCCACTTGGAAACGTCTGTCACAGAAAGTAAAAGGCGTGTGTCCTGGCCCTGGAGGCCGGCCCCCCAGCGAGGGGTTTCGATTCCTGTTCACTGAGACAGCGGTGCTGGGTTTGTGCTGCCCAGGGGAGGGTGCAGGGCTGGAGCTGGGCTGGGCCTGAGGGTTGTGGGCAGAACGCTGCTGTCTGAGGCCCCAGCCTTTCTTTCCCGAAGAATGAGTGTCAGCACGGTGTTTGAAAGGAAATGTAAATTGTGCCCACGGGCAGCCTTCTCTGATTCTTCACCAGCGTCTGTCCTGGGACTGGAGTCTTCTCCGCCTGGCCCAGGGGCGGGCACTTGGGCAGGGCCTCCCCCGCGTGTCTGTGGCCCGGCCCGGCCCGGCCACTCCACCCAGCGACGCCTCCTCTAGGAGCCAGCAGGACACCCGGGCGTCTCCACCTCCGCTCAGCAACACTTCAGTATTAAACTATTGCCTTCCTCTTTTTTTTTCCCAAATTAAGTTTTTTAATGGAGAAATAATAATTTCAGACCATGGCATAGTTTTAAAGAGGGTATTTTGTTGTTCTTGGTGTCCTTACTGTCTTATTATTATCCCCATGATGGACTGGGTTGATACTGTGAAATAAACTAGAAATAAGTTAACATTTTTATGTCCACAACCACCCCCCACAACACACACACACGCATACTACACACAGCTCAGCATCCCAGAAAAAGAAGCAGCCTCTCGGTGGCCCCCGAGCCCTAGCAGGACTGCCTGTCCTGTGTGTGTCCTTGATGAAGACGAGACAGCTTCACGCCCAGGGAATGTTGGCCTCACGTGCACCCCATCTTTTATGAAATAATCCAGTTCTATCCTTCCAGATAAACCCAGCTTGACAGCGGACAAGTATCACCAGGTGTTTCTATTCGTTGCCATGGAAGAAACTCTCCAGATGGAATCATCAGATCATGTTTCTTAGGGACCAAAGGTGTTTTTAATAAGATAATATTTGATTTTTTTTTCTAAAAAGAAAAGAAACACTAACTTTACACTTTAGCATCAACTTTTAAATTATACGTGTTCAGCGTTAATTGACCATGGCTGTGAGTTGTAAAATGTTTTCATATTAAGAATGTAATTATTTCCTTATTGTATTTTTTAAAAGCTAAAGTCATATTTAAAATTCTCTTTGAAACAGGCAAGAAATGGGAAAGGTTTTTTTAATTAAATATGTTGGCAATGTCCATTTTAAATAACTGTAAATATATTTTCACTGTTTCACCATGTATTTAATTCATAAAGTAAAAAAAAAAAATTTATCAGAAGAGACTTGCATTGGAAATACTCATTTTCAGTCCATTTGCCCGATTTTGTAGTAGCTTCACTTGACTTTTCTGCTTCGCTATGGATTTTCTACAGTTTTTCACGGTGTAGCCCACAGACTGGCGCCCCCGGGCGTGCCATCTTTGTGTATTGCTAATAAACTCGACTCCCCCAATCCTGCCTCCGTGTCTTGACTGGGTTTGTGGGCAGACGGGAAGGACTTTCCAGTGGATGGAGTTTTACCAACAAGGCACTTTGCTTGCCAGGGCTTCCCTGGTGGCTCGGACGGTAAAGAATCTGCCTGTAATGCAGAAGACCCATGTTCGATCCCTGGGTCGGGAAGATCCCCCGGAGAAGGACATGGCAACCCACTCCAGTATTCTTGCTGGGAGAATCCCCATGGACAGAGGAGCCTGGTAGGCTACAGTCCCTGGGGTTGTGAAGAGTTGGACACGACTAAGTAAGACTAATGCTCTCATTTTGCTGGCCGCCTTGAGAAGGGGTATAAGGAGGGGTCAGGGCGGGGCGCATGTTTTGTTTCTCTGGCAAAAATCTTCTTTCATGAAAGAAGCATAGTGCTTTTAGTAGCTTTTAGCCCAAGGACCCAAATACCTGGTTCAGGGAGCATCTGTGTCCCTTCTGAGTGCAGCTCTGTGCCCGGCGCCGGAAACAGGGCCGATGGGAAGTGACTCTGTTCTCAGGGCGCCTGCTCCAGCCGGGGAGACAGACGTGTCCGCTGTATGGAAGGTTCCAGAGCCACAGGAGAAGGTGCAGCGGCCTTTGAGGCTGCTGCTTTTGGTGGTGGGGTTTGCAGGGCTTCCCTTGCAGCTCAGCCGGTAAAGAATCCGCCTGCAATGCAGGAGACCTGGGTTTGGTCCCTGGGTTGGGAAGATCCCCAGGAGAAGGGATAGGCTACCCCACTCTAGTATTCTGACCTGGAGAATCCCATGGACTGTAGTCCATGGGGTCGCAAAGAGTTGGACACGACTGAGTGACTTTCACTTTTGCAGGGTGGGTATTTGAGCTGGGTCGTGGTGTTTAAATAGGAGTTCAGCAGGGGGAGAAGGGCACCACAGGAGACCATGGTGGCGGGTGAGAGCAGGTCCAGAGAGCGGGCAGGATCAGGCCGTGGGCCTCCTGTCTGCCCATGGGGGGTTGGGGCGGGGCCTCTCTGGAGAGTAGTCAAGGCTTTTGGTGTGTGTGTGTTTGGGGCGTGGAGTGCGGGGATGGCCAGGTTTCTGGTTTTAGAAAGACCCCTGTCAGTGGGAGGAGAGGGAGTCAGTGACACGCGGGCAGGCGTGTGTGGGGCCCTGAGCTCGGCCAGGAGCAGAAAGGCCCCTGCGGGTGCACAACCCACTGAGGGCTGATGGCAGTCAGACGGAGGGGCCCCGAGGGGCTGGCCAGCCTGCCGCCTGACACGGACCCCAGGGGAGCAGAGCGTGGCCAGAGCGGCAAGAATAAGGTGTCGGCTTGGGCTCTGCAGGACGCCTGGGTCACCAAGGAGGGCTGGCCTGTGTCTGTGTGTGACTTGGGGACTCAAGTCATCACCCACCGGGACCCAACCTTTCAGGACTTTTTTATTTTTGGCCGGGCCATGCAGCATATGGAATCCTAGTTTCCTGACCAGGGATTGAACCCAAGCCCCCTGCACTGGAAATGTGGCGTCTAAACCACGGGACCACCAGTGAAGTCCCTGGACCCACCTTTCAGAGGTCAGGGACCAGGTGGCCCCGGGGGCCTCCTTCACCCCCCACTCTCCTCTCCCTGGAGCTGGGGTGGGTGTTGGCTGGTCGTGCCCCTGATAATGGGCACCCTCCCTTTGCTAGAATGAAGCAACCGCCCTGAGTCAGGTAGGCTTGCTTCTCCAGGCCCCCTTAGACGACAGGAGAATGATGGTCCGCATGCTCTCAGCTGGCCGCAGTGCCCTCCAAGCCGTCCGCCAGGGCAGTCCTCTGCCCGCCGTTTGCTGTCCAACAGCGGGTTCTGCTTGGCGAGGGACCGGGTTAAGCTTAATTAGAACCAACTTTAATTGATGCTTTTTCCTCCGGCTTGCACATGGGTCATGTCCTGGCGGGCTTGCAAACGAGAAGGAAGTGCCTCTTTCATTTCTTTTGAAACTCAGCAGAAGGGACACCAGAGTTCTTGGTTTTGCTTTCTACAACCACGGAGACAAATTTGGGGGTAGTCATCCCTCCAGCTATAGTTTTGGGGGCAGGCGACACAAAGCCCTGATAGGCATAAATCAGGAGCCCGGCCCTTTAAGGGGAGGCAGGGAAAACGTGAGCTGCTGTCTGTGACCCAGAAACTTTTATGATGGGGGCTTCATCAACTTTATGATGCTATTAAAAATGGCTATCTTTTCAGGGACCAGTTAGCCAGAAAACAGAGCAGGAGGCATGGTAGAGATGATGAAGTGGGTCAGGTGGACTCATCTCCAGGCCTGGGGGGCTGGTCCTGGACACGGAGAAGTCTGTCTGGCCTGGGACAGCCTGGGCAGAGGGCAGGGCATTGGCGCATTGCCTTGTTCTGACGCTTTAACACCTGGGGCCTCGAGGACCCTGGAGGCACGGCCCTTCCCAGGACCAACCAGTTCCTCGAGACATCACCTGCAAACACCGCTTTCCTGTGTGAAGTGACCTGTCTGGAGTCCACACCCCAGCCACCTCCTTGATGAGGTTCTTATCAAAGGGACCACTATCTCCTGACCTAATCACCCCCCAGGCCAGGTACTGCCCCTGGTTCCGGAGTCTGCCAGATTACTCAGACCAGCCCAACCTAAACCAGCTTGCCCAGCCTCACCCTTCCTTCCCGGGAAACTGCAATAAATGAAGGTTCTTGTCCTCATCTCCCCCTCCCTCTGCCTCCTGCCTGGCCCCTGGAGCTTCCCTGCGAGGCCTGGCCCGGCCTGATGTGGTGTGGCCCTACGGGGAACGGGGACTGTGACAGACTTAACCTCCTGATCAGCCCCGTCCCCCGCCACCCATCCTGGGCGATGATAAAACCTACGGTTTGAACACCCCATTCTGTGGGAAACGCATGCTGGGTATCGTGTGATGGGAGACGACCCATCCGTGAAACGTCCTACAGCATCCGTAAGACTCTTGTCGAACGGAAATGCTTTCCTCTGTGGGTTCTCTCTCCAGCAGGATAAACACTGTCATTTACTTCAACTGATCATGCATTCATTTATTCATTCGGGGACGGCTTACTGAAACCCCTACTGCACCTGGGGCCCTGGAGACACAGACTCTATAAACGTGACTGTCGGCACCAGCTCCTCACCGCAGCAGGTGATGGATATGCGTGTGACCCGGGCGACCTCGCTGATAAACACATAATTATAAATCGTGAAATGCCATGAAGACACCCCCTGTCTTCTGGTGGTGACAGACTCCAGCCAACCCTCCATGGGACGCACCAGGGACCCATCCCCACCCCTCTGCATCAGGGGACTCAGGGGTCCCCGGGGACACTCCCACGCCGACCCTGGGAGGATGGGGGGTCTCCGGCACAGGGGGTGTTTCTTGAAGAGCTCTGTGTTGGCCGCTAAGAACAGGAGCTGCCTCCCCCGAACCCGGGCTGGATGAAGGCAACTCTGGAGGAGGAGAGCCCAGGAGATGTTTGGTGTGACTCACTGATCCCGGTGTCCCTAGGTCTGGGGTCACGGGACATCCCACTAAGTTCCCAACTTGACCTCTGCAGATCAAGCCATAAACACACACTGGGCCTGGCGGTTCAAGACTGACTTGAGTCACTGCGACAGTGGGGAGAATTGTTGTCACCTCCCAGACCTGGACGGTCACACACCTGGAGCCCCCGGAGTCCAGGGGGCTTGCAGCCCGTGAGGGCTGATTCCTGCCTGAGTCTGTGAGGTGCTTCGCCCCCAACCTCCCCACAGGTGCGCACGCAGCATGCGGACAGAGACCGCGCTGGGGGTGGGCAGGGAGCCCGCACACTCTGGGGGTGGCGGATGCTGGCCCCCACCCCAGGCAGGTGGATCCTGGGGATCCCCAGTGCCTTGGAGGCCCCCCTGCCAGAGCCGGGGTTGGGGGGTTGAGATCTTTGGTGGAGCTTCGGCCTCTGCGTGGGTCAGAGGGGTTCTGCTGTGAGGCTTTCCCTGGTTCCTGAAAGTGTTGGGGATACAGCCCGGGCCACAGGAAGCATCTCCTCCTGGTTTCCAGACCCAGCGGGCTCCCGGGGCAGGGACCGCCCCCAACTCATCAAAAGTCCTCTTCCTCCTAAGACAGTAAACAAAGCAACCTTGGGGCGCGAGAGGAACTGCAGGCCGTCCCGCCATCCGGGACCTGGGAGTCGCAGGGCGGGGACTCCGCCCACAGCCCCGCCCAGTTCTCCTGAGGTTTCCCGCGTGAGAGACGGGGTGAGCACCCTGCAGCTGGTGCAGTTGCACCACTTTCTATGGAACACGCGTGGCTCCCAGCCTATCAAGAAGCAGAGATGTCACTTTGTCCATAAAGGTCCGTCTAGTCAAGGCTATGGTTTTACCAGTGGTCATGTATGGATGTGAGCGTTGGACTATAAAGAAAGCTGAGCCCCAAAGAATTGATGCTTTTGAACTGTGGTGTTGGAGAAGACTCTTGAGAGTCCCCTGGACTGCAAGGAGATCCAACCAGTCCATCCTAAAGGAGGTCAGTCCTGGGTGTTCATTGGTAGGACTGACGCTAAAGCTGAAACTCCAATACTTTGGCCACCTCATGCAAAGAGCTGACTCATTGGAAAAGACCCTGATGCTGGGAAAGATTGAGGGCAGGAGAAGGGGATGACAGAGGATGAGATGGCTGGATGGCATCACCGACTCAATGGGCATGGGTTTGAACAAACTCAGGGAGACAGTGAAGGACAGGGAAGCCTGGCGTGCTGCAGTCCATGCGGTCACAAAGAACTGGACAGCTTCCTGGTGGCTCAGCTGGTTAAGACTCTGCCTGCAATGCAGGAGACCTGGGTTCGATCCCTGGGTTAGGAAGACCCCCTGGAGGGGGAAATGGCAACCCACTCCAGTATTCCTGCCTGGAGAATTCCACGGACAGAGGAGCCTGGTGGGCTACAGTCCATGGAGTCACAAAGAGTCAGACACGACTGAGTGACTAACCTTCATTTTTTTCATTTCATTTAGCGACTGAACCACCCAGTACCTGGGAGACAGGCGGCCCTTTCTATTTCATGCCTGTTGGTGAAGTTGCTCCCACCTGGCAGGAAGCAGCTGCCCTCACAGGTCTAGGCAAATGCTCCAGCTCTTTCTAAGCAGCCAGGGAGTCTGGCTTCTCCTCCAGAATGCCAGCACCTTCAACCATGCTGGTCGGGTCTGGTGGGGAGAAAACAGCAGGTCCTCCGCACGCCTTGGTGGGACGCAGGTGACCAGCTGCCCTGGATGCTGCACACACAGAGGGTTTTGGAAAGGGTGCCAGAGGTGTGTGTGATCACAGCACAGGCTGGTGACGAGCAAGTCGGGAACCGTCTTAGAGACGCCTCGGTCTTTGGCACAAAAGCTTGACCAGAAGCTGCTTGAATCTCAGGAACTGCTTGAAAGTTCCCAGCAACCGCCCAAGTCTATGGCAGCAAAGCAAAACGCTTCCAACCTCGTGTCCATCCACACGGCTACCCGTGGCCGCCTCCCCAGAGGACGGCACCCCTGCCTCTTCTTGGCCAGATCGCACCTCTGCCCCAGCTTCTCAGGAAACCTTCCACGGGGACGTGAGTGGTGCCGGTGGGGGTGGGCGGATGACAGTCAGGCACGTGGGACGGCAGAACAAAGACAGTGATGCCACACCACCCCGTCGGTCACTCCCGTCTCAACGCCAAAAACAGAAGGCGCAGAGCCAATCTAAGCACCAAATCTCACCCTGCAATTGTCCCTAAGCCCACACCAAGCCTCGGGTCTCAGGGAGTGCACAGGAATCTTGTGGCTTCTTGCTCTCTTCTGTCCCCACGTCTGTTACGGTGAATGCTGTTACCTGGTCCGGAGGTGGCCGCCAGCCCCGCCTGCCTCCCAAAGCTCCCAGCAGGAGGTGCTGGCTTTTGAACCACCCCTTCAGTTCAGTTCAGTTCAGTTCAGTCGCTCAGTCGTGGCCGACTCTTTGCGACCCCACGGACTGCAGCACGCCAGGCTTCCCTGTCCATCACCAACTCCCGGAGCTTGCTCAAACTCATGTCCATCGAGTCGGTGATGTCATCCAACCATCTCATCCTGTGTTGTCCCCTTCAATCTTTGTCCTCCCGCCTTCAATCTTTCCCAGCATCAGGGTCTTTTCCAACGAGTCAGTTCTTCACATCAGGTGGCCAAGCACCCCTTGGTTGATAGAAAGATGTTTCGGGGGCTATTTTTCCTTTGAAACGTGCCCAGATCTTACAGCTTTGAACACTTTCAAATCTCCGTGAACCCTTCTACTTTCCATACAAATGAGTAACGCCCAGATGGAGCCCAGTCAACACAGTCCCTCTATTTACCTCCCAGGCTCAGTCCTGCCCATCCCCCTCCTGGTGAGTATTCCGTATATTCTGTTTAGACTTTGTAAGACTTTTTTAATCTTTATGGTTCAATTCCCGACCTTCTTACAGGATGGACTTTGTCCTGACACTGTGTAGGCCTTTTGACCTGTAGGTTCAGACTTCCTCCAGCTTGGCTTGTGTCCCTGATTCCCCAGGGAGCCTGTGTTGAATGGGAGAGCTCTCTCCATCTCCTACAAGGCTTTTATTGACTCCATTCCTTGTTCCTTTGTTATTTTTAGAGATAGGTAATCTGCTCTTTATTACTTTAATGCAAATAGATGCTAATTCCGCTCCTGCCTTCTCACTCTCCTGCCTCACCTCCCTCCAGT
This sequence comes from Cervus canadensis, assembly GCF_019320065.1. Classification (NCBI taxonomy): domain Eukaryota; kingdom Metazoa; phylum Chordata; class Mammalia; order Artiodactyla; family Cervidae; genus Cervus; species Cervus canadensis. Next base: position 49,495,172 of record NC_057411.1, on the reverse strand, counting down.
GGCGTCCCCTCCTCCTCAGCCTGTATCTCTTCTGTCTGGTCTCAAAAAGGCCACAGCTTCTGACATTTCGCTTCGAGACACGACACATACAATCTCTAAAATTTCCTTCAGCTTCCTTTAATAAGCTCTTCTGCACCAACCATGCTTCTCTCTGAACCTGCAGGGCAGCCCTCCAACGGTCTCAGATGCGGGATTGTTCTTCAGGCCCCTTGGGGCTGTGGTTGTGTTTCTTTCTGGTTATCTATCCTTGAATGAAGAGCACTCCCTCCAGACCAAGCGTTTTCTGGTTCAGGAGCCTGTGTCCCGTCTCCCCTCACTGCGTTCTCAGCTGCTGGGGTAATCTTCCTTTTGCACATTAATCCTGAAGGCAGCGTGATGTTGCCCCAGGCAAATCATGAGCGTCTAGCAGACCATCACCGTATGTGCACCTCTGGAACTGACCTCCATCTGAGGTTAGGACTGCAGGCTGAGCATCATCAGCAGCTCTCTGTGGTGGTTCTGTCCCAAATGCAGGGACGTGTGATGGCCCCACCTCCTGCTTGGGACATGTGATGACCCCACCTCCTGCTTAAAAGTGGAGTAGCATGTGGCTGAGGATTAAGACCGTGAGCCATATAGGGGTTCCTCCTGGGATGTCCATGTGACCTGACCAGAGCATCCAGACTTTATGAGAGGAAGGTGTCCAGGCTGGAGCTGCTGCAGCCATTCTGTAGCCTGGGGACACCTTGGTGGCTCTGTTCCCGGGCAGTGGGCTGTGGCTTGGAGTCACAGAGCCACACCAGAAGGTCTCCACAGAACGCTGTGATGCAGACCTCCCATGAGACCTCCACCCTGCCGGCGATTTCAACAACTTCCTTAACCAATCTACTTTCTCACTGTCCCGATAAAATTTCACACCTTCTCCTGTTTCCCTGGCTCCCTTCTCTCTTCTCACTTTTGGGGATGACCTCACTTGTAACTTCCCTGAGAACACGGAGCAGCTGGAAGAGAAGCTCCCAACCCAGGTGCTTCTGAGCCCTTCTGTTCCAGGGTCAGGGGTCCCCACTCCCACCTGATCTGACCCTCTGCTCACACTCAGGCTCCGGGACCCTCACCCCTCAAGGCCTTGCTGCCCCGCATCCCCTGCTCTCCCTCCGGCATTTCCTGTCTCTCCAGGTCTATTAACTCATTCCCGTCCACACACTGCCTTAGCTGCTGCCCTGGTTCTCTGCCCTTGAGTTGCCAGGCAATTCCAGAACATGTTATTCTGTTCTTTGTCTAGTGCCTCGCCTCCCGTGATTCCCTCGACTGGCTCCCAGGAGGCCTCTGTCCTCACGCCCGCCTGCGATCTGTCCCCGTGACTCACCCTTGGCAGTCTCTGCACAGCTGACCCAGCCCCACTCCGAAGCACCCTTCACGTAGGACGCAGTGGCCTCCCCCTGCCTGCAGAAGTGCTGTGGTCAGCAGAGGGCCTGGGCTGCCCGGTGATGTCCGGCTGAACCCCGGCTCTAGATTGCTTTATGCCTTGCTGCCTGCGACTCTGGGGCGGGGGTGTCGGCACCTGTCTCCGGGCTTGCTGCCGGCCCGGTTCACGGCCGTGTGTGGGAAGCGCCCGCCTTGGACCCGATACACAGCGGAGACTGCGTGGGAGCCGCCGTCGTCCCTGTGGTCACCTTGGCTCGTGGTTCTGATGGCGGCGGCGGGTGGAGCCTGCTGGACAGGGCCAAGCACCTGGGCGGTAACCTGTGAGCTGCAAACCACGAGCGTGGTCCCGTGTCCCCGCGCAGAGCCAGGGCGGAGATTGGAGTAAAGTGCCGTCTGCTGAGCTAGTACCGTCGGAGATTAACAGTCTCATCACAACGTCACAGCAATGCCAGGGGGTTATGGGCACGGGCCATTAAGATGCCTGGGCTGGTGCGGTTAGTGCCTGCAATTGGCAACTCTGAGCTCGATGAGCTGCAAAATCCCCTGGGCCTCACGGGCCCAGGTTGTGGAAGTGAGGCCACGGGGGGATGGGTCATGCGCGGCCAGGAGAGGGAGTGGCTGGGCCCACCCTGGTCACCGTGTCCGTGGAAACAGCAGCACGGGGTGATCACTCCCACAGCCCGAGGCTTGTGTGAAGTTTTCATGCCTAATAGAATCAGATGAGCAGGGGCCGGGGCAGCTGCCCAAGACCCCCGCCCTCCACCCTGGCCCCCACCACATTAGCAGGCTGGGCGCGTCTGGCCGCTCTCTTTGCCTCTGAGCTCGGAGGTCGCAGGGTTTCCTCCTCCGGCTGGTCCTGCTGTGTCGACAGCGACCGCACAAAGAGGCTGCTCACGGCCCCCAGGGCGCCCCCTGCCCCTTCAGGACGGAGGGAGCTACTGAGGGCCCGGCTGTGGCTGGACCCAGCGGGGGGCACTGTGATCGGGCAGCTCAGCGATCAGGTCTGGAAGTGGGGGCTCACGTGGGAGCGGTGGGTGGGGGCGCCGCCCCCGGGCTCAGCCTGGAGACCCGAGGTCAGCGCCAGCTGGTCCGTGTTCAGCTGTGATCGCGACCGCTCTTAGCTCCGAGGCCGAGGCCTGGTCTGCCAATGGTAACACTGTCTGTGTCGGACGCGGGAGGGGAGGGCCCACCCTGCAGCGTGCGCCCGGCCGGGGCCAGGGGTCGGGGCCACTCTGCCCTCTCTCAGCTGGGTGGGGTCCTTCTCAAAGGGGTCTTGACCCTGACTCCCCACCAGAGTGGGTGTTGGTCTTGACAGCAGCCTCCGTGCCTTCCGGGGGATGTGTCACCACGTGCCGGGGTATCTTCTGCGGGGGTCCCGGGGCCTCACAGCTGAGGAAGGAGGTGACCGTTGTCCCTTCTCGGGGATCCTACCTGGGTAGGGGCTGCTCCTCCAGCCTCCGAGTAGCTCGCTGGCCCTGCGGCTGCACCCCCTCCACCCCTCGCCCCCTGGTCTGGAAGGAGGCCTCCAAATCCTTGGAAGTGAAACTCTGCTGTTGACGAAGCAAAACTGGCTGGGTTTCCGCAGGGACCAGCCGTCTGTCTTACCGACAGAGCCAGAGGGACGAGCTCGGCAGATCCTCGAGGAAGTGTTTTTCCTCCTCTGTTCTGATTTGTCGATGACGCTGCATGTTTCTGTCTGTCCCTCTGAGGTTCGTGAATACCTGGTGACTCTGGACACCAGACTTGGTGCCTTGGGTGAAAGTCAACTCGAGTCCACCTGGAATTTGGGGCTTCGCTGGAGCGTTAGAGCAGTGCCTCTTATTTGGGCTAAAATTAACTTTCTCCGCCAGCACCTCCGTCTCCCCGTCTGTGAACAGGGGACTCGTGGACCTGCGCGGCCACAGGAGCTCGGGTGTGGCCACAGCACCTGTGCTTTGTAGCCGCCATGTGGCGCGTCTCTGTCCTTGTGGTCCGAGCAGGAGGCCGCCCCTGGCTGCGCCCCGGGCCGTCCCGGGGGCCGTGGCCCCAGCATGACCCCCCCGCACTCCTGCCTGGCCCTCCATTCAGGAAGGGGCTCCGGATGGATTGACACGGGAGCAGCACACTCTTGTCACCCCCGACAGAGCCCGGCACGCCCAGAGCAGGGGATCGCGATCGGCCAGCCGGGCGGGGAGGGTTCTCACTCCCCCAGGCCTGGCACGTACACACGGAGAAGACCTGCTCCTGTGCCGTGGGTGCCAGCCCTCGAGTCCTCTCTGTCTCTCCTTGCACAGCGCACATCACACACAGGCACGGGCCACACACAGACGCAAATACAGGCACAGACACACACATGCATAGACACAGGCGCAAAGAAGGGCAAACACAAACACACACATAAATATATACACACAGACACACATATAGGCACATTCACAGGCATAGGCACACACACACTCACACACACACACACACTCACACACTCACACACCCATGCATCCTCACACACACTCACACACACCCATACATCCTCACACACACACACTCACACACAGTCACACCCATGCATCCTCACGCACACACACACACACCCACCCATGCATCCTCACACACACACACTCACACACAGTCACACCCATGCATCCTCACGCACACACACACACACCCACCCATGCATCCTCACACACACTCACACACACACTCACACACACTCACACCTATGCATTGTCACACACTCACACACCCATGCATCCTCACACACACTCACACACACCCATACATCCTCATACACACACACGCACACACACCCATGCATCCTCACACACACACACACACACACACATGCATTGTCACACACACACACACACCCATGCATCCTCACTCACACACACTCACACACACCCATGCATCCTCACACACACACACACACCCATGCATCCTCACACACACCCACACACACACCCCCATGCATCCTCATACACACACACACCCATGCATCCTCACACACACACACACACCCATGCATCCTCACACACACCCACACACACACACCCATGCATCCTCACACACACACACACCCCCATGCATCCTCACACACACACCCATGCATCCTCACACACACACACTCACACACACACCCATGCATCCTCACACACACACACTCACACACACAGTCCTCTCCAGCCTCCCCACAGCATCCCCACCCTGGATGGCCCCAGCTCTGGCCTTGTAAACACACACACACACAAATGCAGGCATATACAGATATTCACATGCATAGACACATGCATAGACACATACATACTCACACACACACACACACAGGCACACATACACACCATCCTCTCAACCTCTCCACAGCATGCCTGCCCTGGATGGCCCCAGCTCTGGCTTTGCGAACACACACGCACACACACACTCACACACACACACACACACACACACACAGTCCTCTTGGCCTCCCCCGCCTTGGAGGGCTCCGGCCCTAGCCTGCAAACACACACACACACTCTCACACACATGCACACACACTCCTCTCGGCCTTCCCCGCCCTGCAAGGCCCCGGCTCTGGCCTGCTTCCCACACGTCCTCCCCTTCCCCGTCCTGCAGACCTGGTTCCCATAGGCCCCCGGCCCTCCCCTCCTGGTTGGGTCCTGCAATCATCATCAGCATCCCCGCGGGCCCGGGGTCTCCTTTGGGCCCCAGGGGCATGTCCTGTTCACTCAGGGCTCCAGCCTGGGGTTCGGCCCCGGTCCCAGGGGGCACGAGATCTGGCCGGAAGGCTTTGAGGATGTTGACGACACTGAACTCCACGTACTGTGGTCCAGAGAAGGAAGGGGGTGTGTCTGTGAGTCTGCGTGAAAGCTATGAGTGTGTGTTGTGTGTCTCTGTGTGTGCAAGTATATAAATGTGTGTCTGTGTGTGTGTGTGAGTGTGCGTGTGCACGGAGTGGTGACGTGACCACACCAGGGCTTCCTCTATCCACTCCTGGCTCCTCGGTCTCCTCAAAGACAAGCGGGAGGCATTTCAGGGACAAGGGGATTCCGTTCACCTGGGGTGCACCTCCAGGCCCTGCACCTCACTGGGCAAGCGGAGTGGGCTCCAGGGCCCCTCGGCTGCCACTGGCGGTGAAGTAAGGAGACCCGTGTGAGGACGTGGTGGCATCTCTGCTCTGCAGGAGGCATGTCTGTGTCCAGTGACCGAGATGGCCAACGTCATGGCACCCTCCCCCCAAAGCGCAGGGACCCCTGGCCCACCCCAGCCTCTGTGACACCACAGTTCTGGGGCCCTGGGTGTGTGTTTAGGGAAACGTTGACAAATAGCTTCGTAATAAGGCAAACGCCGATCATACTCATTTAATCTTTGTTAAAAGCATCACAAATGATTTATTGATTTTTAAAAAGGAAAAATAAGAAAGAATTTATCGCATCTCTGTTATGTGCATATAGAAGTGTGGGCTCGATCCAGCTGAATGAGACGTTAGCGGTCCAAGCCCAGCCCGCTCTTCCCGGGGGCCCGCGAGTACCTGTACGTCAAAGATGCAGGACCTCAAAACGTGGAACCAGATAAACCCAGACCTACGTGTCGATCTACACGGTTATGGGGATGGAACGTATTCGGTTATAGATGCCAACTTATTCCCAGGCTCTTGGGTCCGCACACCCAAAACGCTCTTCATAGAAATGATGACAGAAAATACGAGAACACAAATAGCTGAAGGGAAACCCTATCCCATCAGCGAGAGAATGCAGCTGAGGGTCAGGAGGTCATGGGGGGTCGTCACCCACTGGCACTGCTGAGCTGCGCCCGGGGGACTCCCTGCTGACCTTGACCTGGGACGGGGCCAGCGCTGACAGGTGTCTGACCCTGGAATGAGGCTCACAGGCCGGGCTGGGGTGGACGGCAGGACGCGGGGCTCCCTAAGGGGTCTTTGGAGAGGGCAGGCAGGCTGGCGGAGGCAGACGCCCCGAGAACCCAGCCTCTCCCCACAGTGCCCCGCAACTCCTGGGCTTCCCGGAGGACGCTCTGCGGGGCCGCAGGGAGGGGATGGGGGGCGCCTCTGCCGCCCGCCCCGTGACCTGCAGTGACCCCTTCTGAGCCGGTCCAGACCCCATTTGTGACACGTGGGACTGGATGCCAGGGTCCCCCCTCCCACATGCGGGAGCTGCTCTGGGGGTGCAGATGACCCCTCGCAGGCTGAGTTTCTTTTCTGCGGAAGCGAGCTAAGGCTTCCCACTGCCCCGGGCTTCATCCTGGACTCCTCGCAGCCGGGGGGTCCTAGCCTGGGCTCCAGGGTGTCCCCACCTCTGGGGGGAGGCTCTGGCCACCTGAGAGACCAGGGAGGGGGTGGGGTGGGGCCGCCTCCAGTTTCAAGGCAAAAGGTGAAACCCCGCCCCCAGATTCTCCCCGAGTCCCTGATTCTAGGCATCGGTGAGCGAGGGGGTCGAACTGTGTGGGAAGCGGGGGGCTGGCTCCTGGGGCACCTCTGCGGCCCCTTGCTGTGTGTGACCCCAGGGCAGCCGCTCCCTCTCTGGGCCTCAGCGGCTCTGTCTTCAAGACAAGGCGGGCACTCCCTGTCTGCCCTTCACGCTCTGCCTTTCTAACCTCTCCTGGTTCCTGGGTTTCTGCGCGGCTCCCTCAAGCCAAGAGGGAACGCAAAACACTGGGCATCTGTCTCGAGGCCGCTCCCGGGACTGGAAGCCGCCCATGGAGGGCGGAGCTGGGGGGAGCTTTGCTTTTGGTGGCGGGACCCCAGGAGAGAAGGCTTGGGGGGGGGGCGGGGTGGAGGAGCATTTCTGGGCGTTCGGCAAACGGGGTTCCCAAGAACGGGGGCTAAGAACCACCTCTCCCCCCAGAAACCGAAAATGGCTACCTAGAGAGGTATTTACATCTCTGCAGGTTAAAAAGAGGAAGGGGACCCCGGAGGGAGGCTGGGAGTGTGGCGTGGGGGGGCAGCAGCAGGCTTTCCGGATTCTGGAGGGTGCGCACGACCCCCGCAGAGGGACGGCCTGTGAGCGGTGGGAGCTGCCTTCCTGGGGGTTCCGAGGAAGAAAGCGGGGCTCCGCATTCCTCCGGGGACAAGAGCCCCCGGTGCAGGTGATGGGAGGCGGGGGGTGGGGGGTCTGCGCTTCCGAGAGTCCGGCAGGCTCACCCCCCAGTCTCAGGGGGCCCGGCCTCGCCTATGAGAAGTCAGGCCTCCTCGCCGGAGTGACGGGGTGTGGGCTTCGAGCTGGGGGCCGGGGCGGGGCGGGCTCGAGCTGGACGGGGCGGGGGCAGCTGTCGGCTGGCGTGGACGCGGCGGGAGGAGGAGGAGGCTTTCCCGAGGTCTCCGCGGGGGTGCGGGTCCCACCCCGAGCCGGGGGGCGGCGGTGTGGTCCTGGGCCCTCCGCGGGGTATGACGCGGCGGAGAGGAGAGCGTTCCGGGCGCGGCCTCCGCGGCCTCAGCTCACCAGGTAGCTGTGCATCTCCCGGGAGCTGACGCTCAGGACCACGCCCGAGTGATTCCCTGGAGGAGAGACCCGGTGTGAGCTCGCGGCCGGCCCAGCGGCGCGGGACCGGGGCCGGCGGCGCGCGGGCGCGGTGCGTGCGGCCTCCGCCGACGTGCGGGGCATCCCGAGCTTCCTCCCGCCATCGTCGTGCGGGTCGTGCCTGGACGCGGGTGCGGAGGTTGTGGGGTGGGCGGGTGACTGAGGGCGGGTCTCCCGGTGCCGGCACAAGCAGTGGACCCAGGGGGCCTCGGGGTGAGGCCGCGCCCGCCACCCGCCCCCACCGCACCCACTGACCTGCAGGGGGGCCGGCCCCGGCATCGGCAGCAGGGGGAGGTAGGCGGGGCTCTGTGCCCCCCGGGCAGGGGGCACTGCAGGGCGGCCAGGTGAGGCCCCGGGCGGCGGCGGGAGAGAGAAGGGCACAGGGACCGTCAGAAATGCAGGGGTCAGCCAGGGTCCCAGGCGGGGCCGCGTTCTGAGACCCCTGGGGAGCAGAGGCGTGGCCGCTGGCTGCCTGGAGCCCCCACCTCCCGGGCGCACGGAGACGGAGCGGCGGAGAGGTTCCAGCCGGCCGTGGGGACCACGGGGTCGTGAGCTGGCCTGGGGCTTTGGGTCCAAGGTCAGCCACCTGTCCACTGGGCCGCCTGGGTGGGCGACGTCACCTCTCTGTACCTCACTTCTAGCTGTTTAAAAGGTGGGGACGACGACTCCGCCTCCCACAGTCCCAGGGACACGGCAGATATGGGTTGAGGGGATAAAAGGGCAGCGATGACACCCCTCCCCCCAGGTGGCAGCTTGCCGGCGCGTCCTCGGGCCCCACTGGGGACATCACAGCACCCCAGGGCCGGGGCGTGCAGGGCAGGTGGGGTGCAGAGCGACTATTAAGGGTTGGGGGAGCAGGGGCCCCAGGGTCTGGACTCCAGCCCCTTCCCTACCAGCTGTGTGGCCCTGACCCCGGGCCAGTCCAGGTCTCAGCTCTGAAAAGGAGCGCCCCTGCTGGGCTGTGGAGGAAGCCATGCAGCTTGAGCACTCAGCGCTCACGCTGCCTGGAGCACTCAGCATTCATGTGGCCTGGAGCACTCAGCGCTCATGTGGTCAGGAGCACTCAGCATTCATGTGGCCTGGAGCACTCAGCGCTCACGCGGCCGGGTGGGCAGCTCCAGTGCTCTGGTGGGACTCAGGGCTCCCGGGCCTCAGTCTCCCCACGGGTTGAGGAGGGAGTGGAGATGGGGCGTGCTATCCCATCAGAGTGTGTGTCCCCTCCAAAGATGGACAGATCATGGTCACCTCAACCGCAGAGTCAGAACCAAGGGCCAGCGGTGACGGCCAGGAGAGGTGGAGCGGCTGCCAGGCTGTCCCCTCCCTGGTCTCTGCCACTCAGAGGCCGCAGGGGGCGCGGGGTGGACGGTGCAGCGGGCTGAGCCGGCTGCAGCGTTATCACCAGCAGAAGCTTCGAGGTGGTGGGGCTCAGCCCGCGAACACCCGCTCATGAGAGGCCCCGAGAGAGAACTGGAGGTCAACACAGACCCCCACCCCCAGAGGAGGCCGCTGAGTGGGCGGCCGCTCCATCTTCCCTGCTGGCCGTGGGCGGGGGGCAATGGGGTCATGGAACAGAGACGCTGTGCGCACTGTAAAGGGCTGTCACACGTTACGTCCATGTGCGCACGGCCCAGGGCATCGTCCTCCCAGTGACGGGAGGGATGCCGGGAGCGCGGAGGGGGTGACTGCCGAGAGAGGCCCCGGGGACCCCCAGAACACAGCAGCTTCGCTGTGGAAGCCAGCTGTCTGCCCCACCCCTCGGGGGACTGTGGGGACGGGCATCCGGGGTCCCGGTCCACAGGCAGCCCCAGGGGACTCCTGCCATCACCCGTCAGAAGGAGGGGACCCAGGGTAGGGCCCGCCTGGCCCCAGGCCTGGTGGTGGAGGAGGGGTTCCTGGGGGAGGGGGTGTTGGGGGGCGGTGTTACCTAGAGTCTGTGGGTGGAGCTCGTCCTCTATGAACTCCTCACCCTGGATGGCGCTCTGCACGCCCTGGCTGTGGCTCACGGGGCTCGTCATTTCCTGCTCCTTCTCGTTGTGCATCTGGGCATACACGGTCCTGCCGGGGCGTTTCCTGCAAGGCGGCAGGCGGTGGGGGCGGAAATCAGGGCTCTGCCTGGGATGTCTGTCCCTGGAGGCCCCCAGCCCACCCCTCTGTGCGGTGCTCTCATTGTTCCTGGGTCTGCCTCCTGCACCACCTCTGTGCCAAGCCACCTCCTCCAGGAAGCCCTCCTGCACCACCTCTGTGCCAAGCCACCTCCTCCAGGAAGCCCTCCTGCACCACCTCTGTGCCAAGCCACCTCCTCCAGGAAGCCCTCCTGCACCACCTCTGTGCCAAGCCACCTCCTCCAGGAAGCCCTCCTGCGCCACCTCTGTGCCAAGCCACCTCCTCCAGGAAGCCCTCCTGTGCCACCTCTGTGCCAAGCCACCTCCTCCAGGAAGCCCTCCTGCACCACCTCTGTGCCAAGCCACCTCCTCCAGGAAGCCCTCCTGCACCACCTCTGCGCCAAGCCACCTCCTCCAGGAAGCCCTCCTGCGCCACCTCTGCGCCAAGCCACCTCCTCCAGGAAGCCCTCCTGCGCCACCTCTGCGCCAAGCCACCTCCTCCAGGAAGCCCTCCTGCGCCACCTCTGCGCCAAGCCACCTCCTCCAGGAAGCCCTCCTGCGCCACCTCTGCGCCAAGCCACCTCCTCCAGGAAGCCCTCCTGCACCACCTCTGTGCCAAGCCACCTCCTCCAGGAAGCCCTCCTGCGCCACCTCTGGGCCAAGCCACCTCCTCCAGGAAGCCCTCCTGCGCCACCTCTGGGCCAAGCCACCTCCTCCAGGAAGCCCTCCTGCGCCACCTCTGCGCCAAGCCACCTCCTCCAGGAAGCCCTCCTGCGCCACCTCTGTGCCAAGCCACCTCCTCCAGGAAGCCCTCCTGCGCCACCTCTGTGCCAAGCCACCTCCTCCAGGAAGCCCTCCTGCGCCACCTCTGTGCCAAGCCACCTCCTCCAGGAAGCCCCTCCTGCGCCACCTCTGTGCCAAAGCCACCTCCTCCAGGAATGCCCTCTGTGCCACCTCTGTGCCAAGGCCGCTCCACCTCCTCCGGAAGCCCTCCTGACCACCTTGTGCCAAGCCACCTCTCTCCAGGAAGCCTCCTGCACCACCCTCTGCGCCAAGCACCCTCCTCTCAGAAGCCCTCCTGCGCCACCCTCTGCGCCAAGCACCTCCTCCAGGAAAGCGCCTCCTGGCCACCTCTGCGCCAAGCCACTCCTCCAGGAAGCCCTCCTGCGACTCAACCTCTGGCGCCAAGCCACCTCCTCCAGTGAAGCCCTCCTGCGGCCACCTCTGCGCCAATAAGCCACCTCCTCCAGAAGCCCTCCTATGCGCCAGCGTCTGTGCCAAGCCACCTCCTCCAGGAAGCCCTCCTGCGCCACCTCTGCGCCAAGCCACCTCCTCCAGGAAGCCCTCCTGCGCCACCTCTGCGCCAAGCCACCTCCTCCAGGAAGCCCTCCTGCGCCACCTCTGTGCCAAGCCACCTCCTCCAGGAAGCCCTCCTGCGCCACCTCTGGGCCAAGCCACCTCCTCCAGGAAGCCCTCCTGCACCACCTCTGCGCCAAGCCACCTCCTCCAGGAAGCCCTCCTGTGCCACACCGCGTCTGGCCAAGCCAGCTCCTCCAGGAACCCCTCCTGCACCACCTCTGGGCCAAGCCACCTCCTCCAGGAAAGCCTCTCCTGCGCCACCTTCTGCGCCAAGCCACCCTCTCCAAGGAAGCCTCCTGCGCCACCTCTGTGCCAAGCCAACCTCCTCCAGGAAGCCTCCTGTGCCACCTCTGGGCCAAGCACCTCCTCCAGGAAGCCCTCTCGCGCGCACCTCTGGCACCAAGCCACCTCCTCCCAGGAGCCCTCCTGCGCCACCTCTGCAACCAAGCCACCCTCCTCCAGGAAGCCCTCCTGCAACCACCTCTGCACCAGGCCACCTCCTCCAGGAAGCCCTCCTGCGCCACCTCTGCACCAAGCCACCTCCTCCAGGAAGCCCTCCTGCACCACCTCTGTGCCAAGCCACCTCCTCCAGGAAGCCCTCCTGTGCCACCTCTGGGCCAAGCCACCTCCTCCAGGAAGCCCTCCTGCGCCACCTCTGCACCAAGCCACCTCCTCCAGGAAGCCCTCCTGCGCCACCTCTGGGTCAAGCCACCTCCTCCAGGAAGCCCTCCTGCGCCACCTCTGTGCCAAGCCACCTCCTCCAGAAGCCCTCCTGCGCCACCTCTGTGCCAAGCCACCTCCTCCAGGAAGCCCTCCTGTGCCACCTCTGGGCCAAGCCACCTCCTCCAGGAAGCCCTCCTGCACCACCTCTGGGCCAAGCCACCTCCTCCAGGAAGCCCTCCTGCGCCACCTCTGCGCCAAGCCACCTCCTCCAGGAAGCCCTCCTGCGCCACCTCTGTGCCAAGCCACCTCCTCCAGGAAGCCCTCCTGTGCCACCTCTGGGCCAAGCCACCTCCTCCAGGAAGCCCTCCTGCACCACCTCTGCGCCAAGCCACCTCCTCCAGGAAGCCCTCCTGCGCCACCTCTGCACCAAGCCACCTCCTCCAGGAAGCCCTCCTGCACCACCTCTGCACCAAGCCACCTCCTCCAGGAAGCCCTCCTGCGCCACCTCTGCACCAAGCCACCTCCTCCAGGAAGCCCTCCTGCACAACCTCTGCAACAAGCCACCTCCTCCAGGAAGCCCTCCATCCTGTGAGCTCCCGCAGCCCTGGGTTTGCCTCTGCCCCGGCAAGCACTGTCTGTCTGTCTCCCCTGAGGCGTGCTGCAGGGAGAGTGCGCTTCTTTGTCTCTTTCAGGTCCCTGTCACCCATCACCTTGGGGTTCTGATCATGTCAGCAGGTGTGTGTTTCCGCAAGGCATGCGATGCTGACAAGCTCTGAGAGGTGTTTGCTGAGCCCTGCCCAGGTCCTGGGGCGTCCTCTGGTGCCCGTCCCCTCCAGGGCAGAGGGAAAGGAGATGGAGGGCACAGCCCCTCTCTGTCTCAGCTGGGACCGGGCTCAGGGCTCTGGGCCACGCTCCTTCGTGTGCGACTCCCACTTGGTTGGAGCAAAACTCCAAAGGGCACATGGTTCCACTTTACAGATGAGGAAACTGAGGCTCAGTGGGAGGGTGGGCTTCCTCGGAGCCACCATCAGCAGTTCACCAACACGGGCAGTTCTCTGGAAATACTGAGATGGCGGGATGCACATTCAGGCCCCCGGGGTGGGCTGGGTCATGACGGGCCCCAGGGGACTACAGCACTGACAGCCTCTGAGACTCAGGAGCCGCTTTTCACACGGGCGGGCCCAGCCCAGGCTGCCGGCGGTGCCAGCCTGGAAACCCCAGCTCTCCACAAAGCTAAAGCCTCCGGACAAACAGGGCATTTCTCACCATATTCTCTGATGGCCAGTCTTCTAGCTGGGCACACTCACTCCCAGAACTGTGCTCCGCCCACGGATTCCATGGTAACCGCCCTCCCATGATTAATTCACTAGGTGAGCCCAGCGGTCACACCTGCCTGCCTCTTCTTCTTCCCTTTTCCCCGCCTCCCTCCTGATTAGACCCCTTTTACAGATGAGGAAACTGAGGCCCACAGGGAGGGGAAGAGACTGGCTGGACCGGCAGAGCTGGTCAGCAGCAGGCTGGATGGCAAGCTGGTCTGGGAGGCTGACCCAGCCCTGCTGCCGTCTGGGCTGTCCTGCAGGTTGGGAAGGGGAGTTGCCCAGCGTGAGTGGTCCTGGAGGACAGAGACCCAGAAGAGTCCCAGGCTGCAGGAGGGACCCTCGGCCTCCAAGGAGCAGGAGCCGGAGGCTCAGGGTGTCTCCAAGCTGTTCCCAATGGTGACCCTGAGCGGGGAGACCCCGAGGCCACTGGAGCCGAACCAGCAGGATGGGGTGAGACGCGGGGCTCGGATCTCACAGCTGCATTTGCAGGGCATAAGCCTGGTGACACTCTTTGGCCTTTGTGTCCATCCCCGGGCCCTGTATCCAGGTCAGATCAGATTCTCCAGCCCCTCCAAGTGTGCCCATGAATAATCCTGACACTGCGGGCTATTAAACCCTACTGATGATGGCCGGCATCAACGACTGCTACACTTCTGCCAGGGGCTGCACCACCACCCTGGGCAACTTCGCCAAGGCCACTTTTGATGCCATTTCCAAGACCTACAGTTATCTCACCCCTGACCTCTGGAAAGAGACGGTGTTCACCAAGTCTCCATATCAGGAATTCACTGACCATCTTGTGAAGACCCACACCAGAGTCTCCGTGCAGAGGACCCAGGCCCCAGCTGTAGCCACCACATAATTTTATAAAGAGAATAATAAAGTGAATGAAACCAGAAAAAAAAAATTAAACCCATTTTACAGATAAGGATCAAGGTCAGAGGGGAGGAGGCATCACAGCCCCTCTGAGGACCGCACGCTGAGCTTGCCACCCACCCAGCCTCATTCCAAGCCCCTGCCTGCTCCACCCTGGGGTCACCACCCCACCCTGACTCCTCCCCGAATGAAGCTGGAGCCCTCCTCGCCGTGGGGTGCCTGGCACAGGGCAGCTCTGGCTCAAGCTTGTGGAGGGAGGGGTGGGTGAGCACTAGGGGGAACATGGGTGGTGGAGGGCACGGCCTGGGGTCAGACCCTCACTCCTCAGCTGTGTGGCCCTGGGACAATCGCTTAACCTCTCTGAGCCTGGGTTTCCTCATCTGTAAAATGGGTGCGTGGAGCAGAGGGGAGGATCGGGTGGAAGACACTCCCTGGCTTGTGAGTGGCCAGCTGCCCTTGGGGACCGAGATAACTCAGGACCAGCGTGCGGGTCCAGGTGAGGCCCCCTCCCTGTCCCGCGGCCCATCGAGGGCACAGTCCCAGCCCTCTGTGGCCCTTGGGCCCCACCCACATGCCCGGTGAGCCCAGGGAGGCCAGGCCTTGCCTTTTGAACTTGTACAGGATGAAGGCCCCGACAGCGAAGAGCCCGCTGACGAAGAGGATCGCCACCGCCCAGTAGCCGCCTCCGCCTCCCAGGCTCGGGGAATCTGTGGGCAAAACAGCCTGTGAGCGCTCAGAGTGGGCAGCGGCCGCCCCCGGAACCTGGGACCCCACTGTGTAAATCCCGGCCCTGGTCCTTCCCCCCTAGAAAGTGGACACAGCTTTATCCAGACCGATGCTGGCGTGGACATGCGTCTTCATGGAGCAGAAAGCCACCCTTTGGCTCCTGCCAAGATTCTTGCCCCAGAGCGGGAAGGACGGTCCATGGTGGGCGTGGGGGCAGAGTGCATCTGAGACCCTACGTGTGCGCTCAGTCGCGTCCGACTCTGTGACCCCATGGAGCCCGCCAGGCTCCTCTGTCCAAAGGATTCTCCAGGCAAGAATACTGGAGTGGGTTGCCATGCCCTCCTCCAGGTGACCTTCCTGACTCAGGGATCGAACCCAGGTCTCTTATGTCTCCTGCTCTGGCAGGCGGGTTCATTACCACTGGCACCGCCTGGGAAGCCCAATCTGAGACCCTAAATGACGTAAATTAAAGCAAGAGCTCTGTGCGTGTCCACGGGGGAGGGCAGCAAGGCTTACCAGGATTTAACTGATGAACACCGGGCCAGGAGGGACATGTGGTCAGCAGAGGGGCCCCTCTGCCCCCAGTGTACACAGTAGCCAGCGTCATCTGAGGGGCCTGGGTGCCCGCCCATCCCACCTTGCAGAGGCGAGCCCGGCCAGGGCCCTCACCTGTGTCCACGTCCCTCATGGCCACCACGACCCGGACCCCGCCACGCAGGAGGAAGCTGATCTTCTGTGCGTTCAGCACCTGCTGGATGGCCGTGAGCCTCTGAAAGCACAGAGCGGGGAAGACGGAGGGGGTCTTCAGGGTCCCAGCACGGGGAGTGGGAGAGCGGGGCAGACGTCCGCCCTGACCCTCTGGGGTCAGGGGGCTGGGGGAGGGCCCCTGCGCCTCTCTGGGCCTCAGTCATCCCATCTGTAAAATGGGACTGCTAGCCACCAACCGTCACCAAAAACCTCTGATGGGACACAAGGTGATCCAAGCGTGACCCTGCCCTCAGACAGCTCTGGTTTTAGTTGGCACCACGGAGTGTGGTAACCCAGGGATGTCCAGGAGGCCCCTGACCCCAAAAGTAATCAGGGGAAGCTTCTCGGAGGTGGAAGACCAAGAAAAGGACAAGACAGGGACAGGGCAGGTGACCCAGGCAGGCGAGCGTCCCCACACCTGATACAGAGAGCTCCTAGGGGTGGTACTGCAGGATCGTGGGGTGGAGGAGGGCTAGTGGGCCTCTGGGGCACCCTACTGGTTTGGGAATTCACAAGCAGGGAGTTTCTGGGGTTCAGAAGGGAGTCAGCCAGCCCACACGGGTGTCAGGGGTCACCTGTCTGCACAGGTGGGGGCAGAGGTGCTGGGGAGAGAGGCCCCCAGGGATGGGGGTCCTGTGGCTCCGCTCCCGGGGTCTCTGGCGGGGGGTGCATTCCCTGGGGACTCTGGCCAAGCCTCCCTGGGCAGCGTTTTGGCATCTGGGACTTGGTTTCTGTTCACAGAATGAGGGTGCTGGGCTGGCCTGTCGCTTACACAGCTCCCCACCTGGAGGATCTGGGAGGCACCTGCTTCTGCCCCTTGAACTGAGAACAGAGAGGTGCCAACACAGGAGTGGCTGCCAGGGGCTGGAGGGGGGCAGGGGGTGACTGCTGGTGGGGGCGGGGTTTCCTCTGGGACGATGAAAAGGCTCCTTTGGGAGGACTTAAATGGTAGTAGTGGTCGCATGGCTGTGAATATACTAAAAACCACCGACTGGTACACTTCACAAAAGTAAACGTTATCTCAGAAATAGAAAAAAAAGAACCAGAACCGCAGCCAAGCTCAGGACTAGTCGTGGACACCGATGCCCACGCAGACGGTCTGGAGAGAGTGGCCAGCGCTGAAGTGGGGCTGCAGCACGGCCCGCGGGACCCCTGTGGGTGGGTGGCAGCACCCGTTTTACAGACGAGGTTGGTCATCACTTTCCTTCCAAGGAGTAAGCGTCTTTTAATTTCACGCCTGCAGTCACCATCCGCAATGATTTTGGAGCCCCCCCACAATAAAGTCTGCCAGTGTTTCCACTGTTTCCCCATCTATTTGCCATGAAGTGATGGGTCAGGATGCCATAATCTTAGTTTTCTGAATGTTGAGCTTTAAGCCAACTTTTTCACTCTCCTTTTTCATCAAGCGGCTCTTTAGTCCTTCTTCACTTTCTGCCATAAGGTGGAGTCATCTGCATATCTAAGGTTATTGATATTTCTCCTGGTAATTTTGATTCCAGCTTGTGCTTCTTCCAGCCCAGCATTTCTCATGATGTACTCTGCATATAAGTTAAATAAGCAGGGTGATGATATACAGCCTTGATGGACTCCTTTCCCGATTTGGAGCCAGTCTGTTGTTCCATGTCCAGTTCTAACTGTTGCTTCCTGCCCTGCATACAGGTTTCTCAAGAGGGAAGGGGGGGAGTACCTCACAGTTTACGTTGAACACTCACGACAGTGGGGGGCGTACCCCCCACCTCCTTTCCTTCCAACCCTCCCTCTGAAGTGCCCCCAGTGGGTGCAGCCTCTGAGACTGGTGCTGGCAGCCGGGTTTTTCAACTGGCCACTGACTAACCTCCAGAGACACCCATCATCAGCGCTGGAGCTTGGCTGGGAGCCCCGGGCTCAGACGTGGCTGCCCTCTGGGCTGGGCTGTGGGTCAGGTCGGCACCGTCTCGGGTCCACCTGGAGGCCGCCCAGGCATGCCTCGAGTGTGGCTCTGCAGCCAGAGCGGGGGTGGGGCATGGAGCCCACGCTGTGCTTCCTGGCGGGGGTCTCACTGAGCCTCGCTTCCCTCGTCTGTAAAACGGGTGCTGCCACCCACCCACAGGGGTCCTGCGGGCCGTGCTGCAGCCTGCAGCCTCAGCCTCAGCGCTGGCCACTCTCTCCAGAACGTCTGCGTGGGCATCGGCGTCCACGACTAGTCCAGAGCGCGGCTGTGGTTCTGATTCTTCTTTTGTTTTGAGATAACGCTTACTTTTGTAAAGTGTACCAGTCAGTGGTTTTTTAGTATATTCACAGCCATGCGATGGCTATTACCATTTAACTCCTCCCAAAGAGACCTTTTCATCCTCCCAAAGGAAACCCCGCCCCCACCAGCAGTCACCTCCCTCCCCCAGACCCTGGCAACCACTCCTGTGTTGTCTCTGTGGATTGGCCGATTTGGACATTTCATATAAATGGAATCGCCCAATCAGTGGCTTTTTGTGACCATCTTCTTTCACTTTGCAGCATGCTTCCAAGGTTCACCCACGTTGCAGCCTGGACCAGAATGTCACTCCTGTTCCTGGCTGAGTAATATTCTGCTGTGTGTATGGACCACCTTCTCCTCACCCAGTCATCTGTGGGCGGACATTTGGGTTGTCTCCACTTCAGGGTTATGAAAACCCATGCATGTAGGTAGACACACATCTTCAGTTCTCTTTGGTTCATCCCCGGGGTTGAAGCTGCCGTGTTATATGGTAACTTTGTGCTTGAAGATCTGCCAGACAGTTTGTATGGCGGCTGCAGCATTTTCCGTTCCATCTCAGCAGTGAACGAGGGGCCAAGTTTCTCCACGTCCTCGTCCACACTCATCACTGTCTGCTTGTTGTGGAATTACAGCTGCCCTGGAAGGTGTGAAGGGCTTCCCGCTCACCTTTCAGTCCCAATCCTAGTTGGATGTCCTGAAACCAGTTCCTGGAGTCCCCTGGATGGTGCTCACCCCTCGAGTGAGGCTGGGGTGGTGCGGCCAGGTCCAGCCAAACAAACGGGAGTGAAATTGGCGTGTGCCCCTTGGGGGGCTGGTGCAGTCAGGTGCCCCCCACTCCTCTACCACCGTGACCCTGGGGTAGCCCCAAGGGGGAGGAGGGACAGTGATCGGTGAGAGATAAGCCTTTCCGTGATGAAGAGTGACTGAGGTCCCCGTGCTTGTTGAGTATCACCATCAGACCCTACGCCGTGCGGCGGGAGGGGGGGGCCGGGCCCCCGGCCCCTGGCCCCCGACCCCCGACCCAGCAGCTATGGGAGGTACCTTGTCACTGGTGAGGCTCCTCTTCCTCGTGGGCCTGGGAGGGGGCAGGAGCACGTGCAGGTCGGCCAAGGTGGGCAGCCCTGGCTTTACCACCGTTACCATCAGCTCCTCGGGGATGCTGGTCTCCTGCGGGGACACAGAGAGCCACTCTGATGCACCCGCGTGCCTCCTCTGCCCCCTGCTGTGCTCCAGGGACCTCGGGATGACACCCCCTCCCTGCGTGACCTGTCTGAGTCTTGACCATTCTAGACCCCGGCCCGGCACGGCATGGCCCCCGCGTCCTTCGGCTCCATCGTCCACCTCCCGCATCCCTGCCCTTCTGGTGCCTCAGCCTTTTGCCCCGACCACGGCCTCCGCTTGCCCAGGGCTGCCCCCCTTCAGCTCAATTCTCCCACCGCCGCCAGGGGAGCAGGCCCCTCCCTCGCTTACTGTCCTCCTAGGTGTCAGGGCTCCTGACCACGCAGCTCCCTCAACCCACAAAGCTCTGCTTCCTGGAAGTCCCACTCCATGCACATTCATCTGGCAAACTCCTATTCAGCCTTCAGCG
The DNA here is from genome assembly GCF_019320065.1 of Cervus canadensis. Lineage (NCBI taxonomy): Eukaryota > Metazoa > Chordata > Mammalia > Artiodactyla > Cervidae > Cervus > Cervus canadensis. The sequence continues at coordinate 49,475,652 of NC_057411.1, read as the reverse complement.
CCCAGGACAATACTACCCAAATCCTTAACGGGCCAAAAGGAGGCATGGCCGTGGTGAGCGTCAGCCTGGGACAACTGTGGATGACTCTAGGGGGCTGGGCTTTCTCCCCTGGGGGGTCAGGGGCCTCGAGTGCCCCGTGCCCACCCTGCCTTTGCCTTCCGTGAGCTCCCTGATGGTAGCCATCGCAGAGACTTGTCTCTCTGTCTCCCGGATCCAGCAGTGAGTAAGTGAGAATCACTTTAAAGAGATTCTGGACCGTCGGAGGAGGGCAACTGCGTCTCGCGCAAACAACTGGTGCTCACTAGGTGTGCATGGAGCATGCAGCCCGCCCCTCCCTCACAAGACGACGCTCCAACCCCGTGTCCCCCAGGGCCAGGTGAAAGGATCCTAAGTGGCTTCCAAGCACCGTTGTCGGCGGACCCAAAGGATAGACAATTAGGACTCAGGGCAGCCTGCCCACCCCCACCCCATCCCCTGCCCTGAGTACTCCGGCCTCCGCCCCCCACTTCCCCGGGGTACCCACAACCCATAAGAAGGGGGGCGGCTCTGCCACGGGTGAGCCAGGTACCTTGGAGAGGAGCCGGGACACCACAAGGCCAACGTCTTCCCTCCACTCGGGGGTGTTGGGGTTCTGAGCGTCCAGGTCCTTGGAAAACTGCAGAGGCACCACTTCAAACTGATCTGGAAAGAGGCGGAGATGGGAGAGTGTCGCCCACCCTGGTCCCTTTACAGCCGGTGGCCACACCCCCTGGATGGCCCATGGCGGGCCCTGGGGGTGGATCCTGCAGCCCATCTGCAGAAAACAAGATTCCCCCCGTCTGTGTGCCAGCAGCTGTCCCAGCGGGGCCCACTACACTGCTGCCATTTAATAATAATAACAAAGGTGACAACGATGAGGACCACGGAGCTGACCTGGGAAGGAGAGCCAAGCCTGCTCTGTGACTTCCCCATCAACCCTCAAGGACAGACAAGCTTGGTCTTCTGTCTCCCAGGGATCCATGGAGTTTGACCGGGCTCTCCCCCCACCAGAATAAGAGTCCCTGGAGAGCGGAGTCCACCCCCTTCCCCCCCACCTTCTCGTTCTCTCAAATTCCCCAGGGTCCCTGACTCAGACACCTCTTCTAAACCAACAAGCAGCAAGTGGTGAAAAAAGAAACCCAGCCCTGGGAGCCTCAGAGTGAACTGTCCTCTCTCCATTTAGCTCCCGAGCCTCAATTTCTTCATTTGTAAAGTGGAGGGGGCTCTGCCAGGGTGAGCAGTCAAAGGGAAAAGTGCCTCGTGAACATGCAGGGCGGGTGGAGGTGAGTGTTGCAAGGTTCTGGGCTCAGGGTGCGGTGCCCATGGGCTTGGAAGTGAGCAATGGCCAAGGGCTGTCCCCTGAATACTTAAGTGATGGCTGCTGTCCACGGCAGATGCTGTTCTTAGAGCAAAATGAGGTTTTTATTGGGGTGATAACGAGGGGAACGTGGCTCTGGGTGGTGGGACGCTTCCATTCTGAGGACTAATTTTAGGTTGCGACAGTCTCCTGGGGGCAAGGCTCAGACCACCCTCCCGGGGCGGGGGAACAGATAAATGGGACACAGATTCAGAGCAGGACTCCCAACAAAGTCCAGATCCCATGTCCTCTTTCAGACATAATCACGCGAGAGTCCTCAGATGCCAGGATGCTGAGGACAGGTGCCTGCGGGGGGTTGAGGGGAGGGAGACCCGGTGGCCAATCCCAGCCCTGCCCCCCGATGCATGACTCGCCAAGTCCCTCAGCTGCATCCTCACTTGTGTCGTGTGGGGCCCGTGGCCCTGTGCACGGGAGGTGTCAGTGTTTATTTTACAGATGGGGAAACCGAGGCCCGGGAGTCCGGAGGTGTTGGAGCCGTGCTGGGCCATCCCTCCATCCAGCTGGGGCCGCCCCGGGGTGACTGGCGCCTCAGTGGGTACCCACCCCCCCACCGGCCTGACCCTGAGCTCCTGGGAAGGAGAAGCTGTGCTGCCTGCCGCGGTGGGGGAGAGGGCACTCACCCAGCACGCGGACCACCTTGGAGTCCTGCAGCACGGAGGTCCCACAGGCGGCCTGCACCGTCACCCGCACGTCCCCCGGGTCCACAAACCGCGTCGTCACAGAGTTCTCCAGGGACAGGCGGGGCTGTGGGCACAAGTGGGGGTCAGGAACGGGCCTGAGAGCTGGCCCCACGGGAGCTCTGCTGAGAGCGCCGGGGGGGCGTGGGCAGGTACCCCCCACTCCAGAGATGCCTGGACCCAAGAGCTCCGCAGCTCAGACACGAGTCTCCCAGGGCCCCCTGTCCTCCAGAGGCGCCGAGACGCCCTGTGCCGAAGGCCCAGAGTGGCTGCTAGGCTGGGCGTCCCTGTCACCTTCCTGCCCCACCCCAAGCTCAGCTGGGCTGTAGCACCTTCACGCTTGGACCCCAGGGCCCGGCTCAGCACCCACCCCATGGGGTGGGGCACCCACATCGATCATGGGGTCCGCACTATGGCCTCAGGCCCTGCAGACGGGGAGACAGAGGCTCTGGGAGGCACAGCGACTCTCCAAGAACTCAGCTAGAGGCGGCTGACTTGCCGCTTGAAGCCGGAGCCCAAGCACCATCCTCACCCACCCCCACGCCCCGGAACCACAGTCCTGAACCTGAGCCCCTCGCAGGCTGGGCCCTCAGCCGCTGCCTGCTGAATGAGTGAAGGATCCCCTTTGGATCTTGGGGCCCCTTCCCCCAGGCTAAGGGGGGCAGCCTCGTCCACAAAGGCCCTCAGGACCTCCCACCAGGCATCTGTCCTCGGCTCCTCATGGCTCGCAGGACACAGCCCATGACCCTGGGTGATGCTTCTCAGGTCGGGCTTAGCCCAGGGGCCCCCTCCTCCATGAAGCCCTCCCTGATCACATCCACGCTCAAACTAGAAATGACATGACCTCTGCTGGAGCTCCCAGACACATCACCTGTCCGCTTCCTGTGACACTTGTCACACCCTAACTCAGGTCACCTACTCTGTTCACACATCTTCCCCAGGAAAAAGCATGGTCTCGTCTGATCCGATTCACCATGTGTCCACCACACTCAGACACAGCTGGACCCAGAACAGATGGTCAGGGTGGAGGGAGGGTTGGTGTGCACCCGCCTCGCCTCCACGGTGTCACATGCTCTGTCCGGCCCAGTACGGAGGGTGGGATCTGCCCCATACTCCACCCCAGACGGGAGCCTGTGGGGAGCAGGGGCCCGGGGCCTGCGTACCTGCAGGCTGTGGCCAATCCACCAGTAGAAGACGGTGAGGTTGGGGTTCAGGGGCAGCAGCACGGCTGTGAGGTTCACCTCCTGGTTGACGCCGATGACAGGAACCACTTCCAGGTAGAGGGCCTGCAGGGGGGCTGCAGGGGCCACACAAAGGTTAGGGGTCAGAGGGCATCAGGGCACTGGCCATGAAACAGGTTGCTATTGGTCACTGTCACCATCAGCCTCATCACCACAACCATCACCACCAACACCTCTACCACCATCATCACTACCTCCATCACCATCACCACCATCACCATCAGCCCCACTAGAAACACTGCCACTATCATCGCCACCATCACCATCACCACCATCACCATCACCACCATCACCATCACCACCATCACCATCATCACCACCATCATCAGCTCTATCATCACCATTATCACCACCAAATCACAGTCAATACCATGACCATCAATACTATCACCACCATCACCACCATTATTACCATCACCATCACCATCACCACTACCATCACCATCAACACCATGACCATCAATACCATCCCTACCATTCCCATCACCACCATCACCAAAATCATCACCACCATTATTGCCATCACCATCACCACCATCACCATAAGCATCATCAATACCATCCCCACCATCATCACCATCACCATCATCATCAGTTCTATAATCACCACCATGATCACCACCATCATAGTCAACACCATGACCATCAATACCATCATCACCACCATCACCTCTATCATCAGCTCCATCATCACCACCATTATCATCTTCACCTCATCACCATCACCATCATCATGTCTATCATGACCATCATCACCACCATTATCATCTTCACCTCATCACCACCACCACCATCATCATCTCTATCATGACCATCATCACCACCACCATCATCACCACCAACCCCACTGTTGCACAGACCGCCGAGGGTGTGGACTCAAGCCCAGCCTGCATGCCTCCCTGCATGGGTTCCCTGTGCTTCCCCAAGGACCAGGTCTCTCTGTCACGGGGAGTCACCCTTGGCCTCGAAGGGGTGGTGGACTTACAGTTGACCTGGACAAACAGCACTGCCTCGTCATGCCCCGCCATGTTCTCCGCCCTGACGGACACGCGG